>NC_052029.1:2586702-2887715 GCF_015832195.1 Motacilla alba alba
TGGCTTGATTTGCTCAATTTTTTTATGCATCAAGACTCTGTTAGGAAATATGCTTCCTGGGAGAAGGACCACTGCACAGAATTCAGTAAACTTGGTTTTAGCTGCTTTCTAAATGTTGCCTGTTCTAACAAAGCCCTGAATGGCCTCATTTTCAGATGTGACATATGTCCCAGTTTAAACTGTTTTCTGATGATTAAGGGGGGGGCGGGGGGAAAGTGCTGACTATTCTATCCAATATGAAGCTGAGTAATAACTAAAACAGCTTATAAGGAAATATTAAACAATTATTAGATAATACTGGATTTCTGCCACTAAGAGGAGAAGTTACCAGCCATTTTAAGTCCTTTCTGTACTGATTCTCATCACAGTAATTTTATTCTGCTGCAGAACCTTCCTGTCAGGAGAACAACAGGTCCCCCAGCACTCCAGTGACACCCATGCCAGCTTACTCCATCATGGAGACCCCGCAGCTGAAGAAGGAGCTGAGCAGGTGAGCATTACCTCCCCCAGGATGGCTCTTTAGAAGAGGTACCTGCTGGCAGGCGGTGTGAAAGAAGGGGAGCCATGGTGAAGCTCCAGCCAGTGCTTTCTGAGGCCACATCACACTTTTCCAGCTGCACTTCTGGCCTGAACCTCTTGCTGAGCTGTGCCAATGGAAGGTGCCACGTTACTGTAACCTAAACTCCCTCCTTCTCTCTCAGATTCGGTGTCCGTGCTCTCCCAAAGCGCCAGATGGTGTTGAAGCTGAAGGAGATATTCCAGTACACTCACCAGGATGGGGACTCTGACTTTGAGGATGAAATCTCCTATTCCCAGCCCCTCCCACAGAAGTCCCCGAGGCAGCCAAAGGCAGGCCAGGCTGCGGGCAGGAATCGCGCCGGCGCCCCGAGGGCTGTGGGCAAGAGGAAGCAGCTTGTCAAGGCCGATGGTGCATCCCATGGAACAGGCTGTGCCGCACCCAAGAACAGAACTAAAGTGACACATCACCCAGAAGGAGCCAAAGAGCAGGACAGGCCATCTCTGTCCCTGGCAGCTGATGGCGAGGAGCTGCCGGCATCCCAGGAGTCGGCACGTTCTTCGTTGGATGGAAGTGACATCTCCTTTGGTTCACAGAGGTGAGGCAGTGAAATCCTAGACAAAACACTCAGGAGGGCAGGGCAGAGATGAGGTAGGAATGAGGCAAACAGAGGTGACTGTCCCTGTGGCCTATAGTTGCCCTGTTACCTCCTTGAGTGTGTCACGTGGAGGTCAGCACACTCCTACTAAAGAAACAGGCTTTGGATTTTCAGCCTAATTCCCACTGAACTATTCCCAGAACATAAAGGGCTGCTTATGAGCAAGGCCCAAATCTGGCATGCCTGGTCTGCAGGTCAGTGACATGGAGCACTCCATGCTGCCTGAGAACCTGCAGCTGGAGTTGGGAGAGGACAGCACAGCACCCCTTGGCAGAACCTGCCAGGAGGGAAGGGCCAGGAGCCAGAAATTCCATACAGCTCTGGGCTGGGTGGTTGGACCAGCGCTGTCCTGGCTCGGATGGGAAGTTTGCAGAAGCCCTGACATGTTCTGCCTCATTCATTTTGTGGGTGCTGGTGGTGCAGAGTCTGTGATCCCACAGAGGGAAGTCATAGGGCTTCACCATCAGGGATTTGGGGAGCTCTGGTCCTGTCCTTGTTGGCCTGTTCTTTCCTTGACCTCTGGTCTGTTTCATCCTACTTTTAGTTCCTTTGTGAATGGATTTGAAACCCGTGGTTTTACATCTGAGGAGGAGGAAGAGGAATTTCCAGCATCTCAAGCAGCAGCTCGGGAAGAGGAGAAGCTGGAGGCAGTCAGGTGCTACATCCGCTCAAACACGGCCCTGTACAACAGGATTCTCTTCTACGAGCCCATCGAGCTGGCTGATCTGCACGCAGAGCTCAAACAGAATGGCATTAAAATTTCCAAGGCAAAGCTGCTGGACTTTCTGGATTCTCAGTGCATCACATCTACCATGGCCAGAGCCCGGAAAGAGCAGGAGCAGAAAAGGAAGGAGAGCAGAAAACAGAGACGGCGATACCGAGTGAAGCCCACCCCTACGTGCTGAAAATCCTGTACGTGGATTGCTGCCGAGCTGGAAAGCCCCGTTCCCTGCTGCTGCTGCTCCGGCAGCAGGCGATGGGTGGAGCACTGCTGCTCCTCGTGGCCTGATCCCAGGTGACATCCTGGAGAACGGGCCTGAGCTGCGCTCCCATTGCCGGCCCTCTGCTCTGATTGCACAAACGCCCCGTGGCTGCCCTGCCTTCAGCACACAGCTCACCTGCAACCTCTTTTCACCCAGTTTGACTCTTGTGCCTTTTCTTTCCATTATTCCAATAGATCTTAACTCCTCAACTTCTCTTTATGCTGGTGCTTCCCTCAGTGCCAGGACCTGTTTCCTGGATTTGGGCTGTGAAATGGCTCACCCTTCACGTTCCAGGATTCAATCCACTCTGTCAAGCACTGCCTGTTTACACCCCTGTGACTTCCATCCTCACTTCTTCAGCACAGTTTGCACTGCTGATTTTTAAGGCAGGGAATGCTCTGGAAATACAGAAAAGGCTTTTTTTCTTGCTTCACTTGGCAATCTCTACTAAAACTCCTAAATCTGTGTTTCTGAAATGGCTGCAGAACAGGGCAGGGGTTTGTTCTGTTCCCTTTGTGACACCTCCCAAAAGCACCCCTGACACCTGATGTCACAGGAAAGCCCCTGGCAGAGGTGTCTTTAAGAAAATATTTAAGTGAGCACTGGAACTTTTCAGCACTTCTCACAGCTTGAGCTACTGCTTGGATCAGTCCCATTGCCAAACTGGACTGGTCCCAGTTGTAAAGTGTCTGTGACTTCTGGAGAAGTCTTGGACCCTAAATTGTTGTATTTTATATATTGAATATTTACCTTCATGACAACTTCTGACTTCTGGCAGTTCTGAGTGTGCAAAGGCTCACTGAAAAACAGGGACAGAACACAAAAAGAGGTCAGATTTCTAGATGTCTTTGTATATGTTGGACATTTTTTTTATACATAATTTGATTTTTATTTACATTATATACAATAAACAATTTAAATCCTGTCCATTCTCATATGGAACAGTAAACAAACACAGGATTGTATAGAAAACATGAACTTTATTGAACTAGACTGCTCTTCCCATCTTCAGCTAGGGGATGAGAACATGACTGGGATGCCTATACCTAAACTCTTTGAAAAACTTCAACTGGAGCTGGGGAAGACTTCTGGGAAACCTATTTTCCTAATAACAAAGGGGTTCCTAACACCTGTGGGCAGGAATGTCCCAGTGCCCGGGCTCAGCACTGGTCATACATTCCCTGCCATGTCCAGCAAGCCCAGAGACGAGCTGGGGCTGGGGAGTCAGAGGAGAGGTGAGAAGCGTCACTCCTCCTCCTCTCCTGCGTGCCAGGCTGCCCTCGCCTCTTCCCTCCGGGCAGCGGCTCTGCCGGGAGCGGGGGCGCAGGCAGCGCCTCGGCGGGGCCGCTCCTCCAGCAGCGCTGCAGCAGCTCCCGGCAGCAGCCGCGGCCCCGGCAGCCCGGCCAGGCAGAGGCCGAGGCGCTCTGGCTCCTGTGCCCCGCAGCCCAGGGAGCCCACGGAAGGGGCGCGGGGGCCTCAGGGGGCTGAGCCTTTGGCCTCGCCTGCACAGAGAGCCCCGGGCCCGGCCGGGCTGCCCCGGGCAGAGGCTGCAGCGAGCAGAGCTCCGGCCGCCGCTGCCGGGGCTCGCTGGGGCTCAGCCGGGCCCCGCTCCTGCCCCGCCCCGGGCTCAGCCCCGCTCTGCCTCCGCGCCTCGGCCCAAGGGCTGCCCCGGCGGCCCAGCGCCCTCGGGCCCGCCCAGCTCTGCTCCCCCAGGGCTCTCTTTATTTCCGACGTTACCAAAACTAGTTTTATACTTCTGTTGCTTTTAACACTTTCAATGCTGCCAAGAAGAATCAACTAAATTATTTGTTGGAGTTTTTTTTAATTAAGGAAATATTATTGTCATTGCACAAAGTTTGTCTTATGTGAGCACCGTGTGAACTTCTAAATTTGCTGTGGCAATCAAATGAGCAGTGGGATTGATTTGGGATACGCCATAATAGTTTGTGTTTTGTCACATTTCCTGCCTGAAAAAAACAGCCGAAGTAGGTTTATTCTGAAAGGCTGTGCTGCAGGTGCCTATGAAATAA
This sequence comes from Motacilla alba alba, assembly GCF_015832195.1. Taxonomy (NCBI): domain Eukaryota; kingdom Metazoa; phylum Chordata; class Aves; order Passeriformes; family Motacillidae; genus Motacilla; species Motacilla alba. The sequence continues at coordinate 2,590,891 of NC_052029.1, forward strand.
TTCTGGATGTGAGAAAAGAGCTGTTTTCTCACACAGGCCCAGCTCTGTGAGCACAGTCACCCTGTTTGACAGCATTTCATGAGTGGCTGCAATCCCTTTCAATGGTCAAGACCCTTGGAGGATGCAGTCGAACTAAAAAAATAAGAGAATGCTGTAAAGCCCAGAGTGGTGACTGCAGTGCCTTTCCCCTGTACTGGGCCAACAGATCCACACTTACAGTGCCAGCGTTTAGATATGGAAGGGATAAATCCAAGAGCAATCCTTCCTGCAGTTCCTCAGGGGGACTTGGAGCTGCTCAGAAAGCACGTTTCAAATGTGCTGGTTTGCTTTCCATACCATTCCAGTATAAAATTTCTTCTAGAGGCATTTTATGTCAGATATCTGATGGAACACAAAGTGCCTGGGAGAGGTGGTGCAGCCTTTGGCAGAGCCATCCCTGTTATTACCCAGGGAAGATGTGGACCCCAAATCCCTGCAGATGTCAAGGCCAGGTTGGATGGGGCTTGGAGCAACCTGAGATAGTGGAAAGTGTTCCTGCTCATGGCACGGGGTCGAATGGGATGGGTTTTAAGGTCCCTTCCAACTCAAACCATGTGTGATTGCTAAGAGTTCAGATTCATGCCCAAGATCAGCACAATCCCACTGCTCCCTTCGCAACACTTTGGAGACCTGGGTGGCTCCAGCCCCTGGCAGTGCCCAGGTTGGGCACCGATGTCCTGGAAGGACATGGAGCCCGGATACAGATCTCCAGAGTTCTGCTCTGCTATCTGGAAATGTTGTTCCCTCAGGAAGCGCTGGCTGCCATCGCGTCTGCCTGCCGGAGCCTCTGCAGCGAAGGCTCCGCGTTCCCCCGGGCCGGGCTTTCCCTTCGCGCCTAAAGCCCGGCTAAGCTCCACAAGGGAAACCCCCGGCGGCCGTGGCGGCTCGGCCAGCACACGGGGAAAGGCTGGGGACGGAGCGGGCACCAGGTGACGGGTCCCGAGCCCTCAAGAGGCCGAGACCGCCACCGCCTCAGCCCCGCCGCCGCCATCCCGGGCCGCCTTCAGGGCCGCGGGGCCGCCACTGGCCGCCATTGGCCGTCACGAGACCGCGCCTCAGCGGCCGCGGGGCCCCGAGCGGAGGCGGGCGCGGCTGAGGGACCGGGACGGGGACACGGCGGGGCTGGATCGGGGACAGCTGCGGGGCCGGGACGGCACCCCCGGTGGGACTGGGGTCGGGAACACCAGAGGGTTGGGGCGAGACCCCCGCTGGGGCTGGGACAGGACACCGGCAGGCCCCGCGTGCCCTCCCAGCCCTTCCAGCCCCGCGGGCCCGCAGCGGTTCAGGGGCTCTGCTGCAGCCCGCAGAGGCACCCCCTGCTCGCTCGGGGAAATCCCGGCCCGTCTGAGCCGCCCCGTGTCTTCCCCCCGGAGCGGGTCCCCTGAAAGCAGCTGGAAATGATCTCCCACATGTATCAGAAGGAGGAACTGTGGTTCTCCCACCTCTGCGCCTATCGAGGGATGTCCAAGACAGTGCTGAGCAGCACTTGTGCAGGTAAGGGGATGGTACAGTCATACAGTCACTAAGGCTGGGAAAGGCTGACTAAGATTGTGGAGTCTGACCATTAACCCAGCACATCTGTGTGAGAAAAAACTGCTCCAGGACTCCCAGACCCTACCAGAATGCATAGGTGTGGTGATACCAGGATGGACCCCTGTCCTCCCAGGGGTCCCTAGCAGCAGCCAGTGCTGGGTCCCAGAGAAGGCACAGACAGAGGTGTGTTCCTGGATGCTCTCCCAGGCCCTGGCACTCTGTGGCTTCAAAAATATGCAATGTCCCACCATCTCTCTGTATTTTCTTGCTGTCTGAAGTTGTGCATGTTTTAACATCTGTGACAGCTTGCTGCCAGTAGTTCCACAACATATTCAGCTGATTTGTGAGAGTTCTGCCTTCTTTAGTTTGCTTTGAAGCTGCCTTCTAATAGCTCATTTCATGTCAGTTGTTCTTAATTCAGAGCTGATGGTGCAGGAGGGATCCCCACCCCACGGGCCACTTGTGGTTTCATAGTCCTCTGCAATACCCCTGTCAGCTGCACCCTTTATCTCCAGTGCAGAAGCTGTTCTATGCCTTTTATTATTCATGTCATGCTCTGTATCCCCCTCAGCTCTATTGGAATTTCTCTGAAATGGGGGATCCATCCCTGCCCTTGCACACAGTCAAGCTGTGGGGTTTGAGCTGCAAGGGCACAATTGCATTCTCTTTATTCTCTGTTTTTTCCTGAAAATCATTAACATTTGATGAGCTGTTTTGTCTGCCTGGCAGCTGCAGTTTTCATCCATCTGCTCCAAGGGGCTATTCCAGAATAATGTCAAGAACATCCTAGGCCCATCCATAGAGGAGCCCTCTATACCACCTCCTGGTATAGAGGCTGTTTCCCTCTGCACTTTTTTGTTTACCTGCAGTGAATGTCCTCTGTCCTTCCCCTGTCGCCTGGTTGGTCAGCATCACCAGGCTGTGACACAGTTCATAGTCAGCTTTGTGTCTGAATAGCAGAATCATAAACACTTCCCCTTTGCCTTCCTCCCCACCTCATGAAGGTCATTCCTCCCATGGCAGATGAGTTTCCTTGCCAGTTTTGGTGAAGGATGAATGTCTTTGAGAATGCCTTTGGACTCCAGACCTTCCTTCTGCTAAAATTTCTGACATCTCTCAAGAACTCCAAGTGGATTCTCTTGAGAAAGAGATCCAAGGGTACATTTAAGGTGATACTTAGGCTTTTTCCCAATGTCTGCACTTACTCTGCTTACCTGGAGCTTGACTCAGATCTTAGCACTGGCAGTCTTGGGCACATCAGAGGCTTGAGATCAACTCAAATGGCATGGTATAACGTTTTGCCCGGGGGTTTTGCTCTCAACACCCCAACATTATACGCCAGAATAGCTCAGCATTCATTGGGAGGCATAAAAGGAGCAGGAGGCTGATGTGACAGCGTCAGGAACAAAAAAGGTTTAATAAAAGGCAAAATAACAAACTCAAACCGATCCAGGTGCCACAGACTTGTGCTCCTGGTAAGAGACACCTCACAAAAGCGATTTGGCTTCTTTGTTCTGTCCTTTTCTACTAAATGGCCCAGGCGGGACCTTTTGGCTTATGGCCAATTAGCTGTCCCCAAACTTGAGGTGAAGCCCCAAGGTCCTATCAGTGACTTTTCTACCTGATCACTGGGAGAAAGTTTTGGGCTCTTTCCTTTTTGGGGGACAGAGGAAGGTTCTGTCACTCTGTCCATAGGGGGCACATTCCTACAGCATGGGCTGAGGAAGAACCACACTCTTCCTTGCTTGCTTGCTTGCTTACTAATTTTTTGCCAGTTGAGCCTTATACTTCCAGTATGAATTCCTGAACATTGTGAACTTATTCTCTTTTCACCTTTCACCTGAACACTTCCAGTGAGGTCCTGTCCTCATGATTTTGATCAAACTCTTTACAGACAACAGCAACGGAGCAACTTCCCAAGCTCCACTGTCTGCTCAGTAAGTCTGACCCACAGGGCAAGGGCTTCAGGCTGGGCTGCCAGAAATGTCCTTATCCTGTCTTTGGATGTCCCTCTTCTCTTTTCCTCCAGATCCCACCTGGATGGAGTAGCTGCAGACACATGGCTATCAAAGTTCCAGTTTCTGTTGCTCTCATGGAACAATTTTAAGGAAAACTGTATCAAGTGTCAATGCCACACCAAGCTACTGTAAAAGGCATCTCAGGAGTCCACTGTGAAATCACATTGTGGTGTTTTCTTACACTGCCAGAAAGAGGAAGATCAGATGTGATCTTAGATAATCTGGGCTGTAATTCTGGACTCTCCTTTCTTAGTTCTGCAGTGCCTTTCCTGCTCCAAGACAGCACTTTCTCATCCCAGTTCTGAGTGCTCTCCCATGCATCCATGGGAGCACAGTTGCCTTTCTTCTGCCTCTAAGACTGGCATAAGCCATGTTTGTTGTGTCTGATTTCATCCCTCAGTGCCTCTGCAGCAGCAGCAGATCAGGGATGTTGCATTTGTTCTGCTGAGTAGGACAGCTCTTTGTGGCACTTCCATGACTCTCAGTTCAGCTTTTAATAACCTTTCAGTGTCCTGGAAGAGCAGCCATCTTTCCCATTCAAGCACTAAACTTTTACCTCTAACATGCCAATAATTTCAGTGGAGTCAGGCTCTGTCAGAGCACACAGGGCTGTCCCAGGGTTTGTTCCTGTGAACATCCTGAGAAATCCACTGTGTAGTTTGAAGGGAAATATCAGACCTTTCTGTAAGAGTCAATCTGGTGAATCTTTAGAATTTGATCCCTTTTGATTTCCCCTGTTTAAGGTTTCCTGTCTGTGACTTCTATCTAGATTCTCATTTTATTGCAGCTGAAGATGGGACTGTGAGCAAAAAAGAGAAGAATCCCCACCAGGGCATCCCTGGGCCAGCAGAGCTGGAGGTTTCAGTCTCAGGACTCTCCAAGGAGAACAATTCCCAGAGTCCTGCACAGGACCCAGTCATTCCACGGAGATGAGGAAGGGTTCAGAGACCTCTCGAGAAGAGGCAAAGCCGAGTGATGCTGCGTGGGAAAAGTTTCAGGAAGCTACCAGATATTATCCAGCAGAGAAATTCCTCTGTGGGGAGACTGATGATATGTGGGGACTGCGGGAAGAGCTTCCGTGTGAGTTCCAGCCTCGTGCAGCACCGGAGGATCCACACTGGAGAGAAACCCTTCTCGTGCACCGAGTGTGGGGAGCGTTTCGGGCAGCGCTCCCATCTCCTCCAGCACCAGAGGGTGCACACGGGGGAGAGGCCCTACGAGCGCTCCGAGTGCGGCAAGAGCTTCAGCGGCAGCTCCAAGCTGCTCCCACACCGGGGAGAGGCCCTTCGGCTGTGCCGAGTGCGGGAAGAGGTTCTGTGGAACTCCCAGCTGGTGCACACCGGGGAGAGGCCTTACACGGGCGGCAGCTGCGGGAGGAGCTTCAGCGTGAGCTCGGCCCTGGCGCGGCACCGGCACTCCGCACCGGGGAGAAGCGCTACGGCTGCACCGAGGGCGGGAAGAGCTCCAGCCAGAGCTCCGAGCTCATGAAGCACCAGCGGGTGCACACCGGCGAGAAGCCGTGCAAGTGCTCCGAGTGCGGGAAGAGCTTCACCCTGAGTTCGGCCCTCATCCAGCACCGCCGCTTCCATGCGGGCGAGCGCCCGTACCGGTGCTCCGAGTGCGGGAAGAGCTTCACGGTGAGCTCCCACCTCATCCAGCACCGCCGCTTCCACACCGGGGAGCGCCCCTTCGAGTGCACGGAGTGCGGGAAGAGCTTCCTGTGGCGGTCGGCCCTGCTGCGGCACCGGCGGGTGCACGGCGGGGAGCGGCCGTACGCCTGTACCGACTGCGGGGACAGCTTCAGAGAGAGCGCCCGCCTCACCCACACCGGCGAGCGGCCGTGCGCCTGTGCCGCCTGCGGGAGGGGCTGCGCCGTGAGCTCCGCGCTCCGGCGGCACCGGCACCGCCACAGGGCCGGGCAGCCCTCGGCTCTGATTGATCCCCGCGGTCACGGTGTCTCCGTTCTCTTCACCGACCGCCCTGCTCACGGAGCGAGAAGGCTCTTTCCTTGAAGAGAATGAGTCCTAAAGGAGAGCGGTGCAATGAGGGGAGAGGAGCGGGAGGTCTGGAGAGGAGCAGGGACACAGCAGGGGCAGTTGGTGGTGCTCGGACGGAAAGCTCTTGGGAGAGAAACGTGCTTTGAAAAGGCTGGAATGTGCTTCGTGTATGTCAGAGGAAGGTAAATGACTCCGTGCCCACAGAGTGGACAACTGACAGTCTGAAGCACACGGACCATCTGAGAGCCTGCAACATTCAGGCAGCCAGAGTTCCTGATCTGTGTGCAGAGGCGCCGAGCTCCCTCCGTCACTCCAGGGGCTGGAGCCGCAGCCCAAAGAAGCCCAAGGCCTGGTGCCCTCGGCCCTGTGCGCTGGCTCTCCGTGTGTGCCCGCGGCCCTGCAGGGGCTGTGTGGCGGCAGCTGCGCTGGTGCCGTTGCTGCAGCCGCCAATAAAGCCGCCGCTGCCGCAGCGCCGCCTCCACCTTTCCTCCTCGGCCGCCCTTGGCGGCGTCGCTTGCGCATGCGCGCGTTTGCTCTCCCGCCGCCCTCCGGGGGCGGGGCCGCCCAGGTGAGCGCGGGGGGCGGGGCACCACGTGACTTCCCTCCCGCCTCCCTTCCATTGGCCGCTTCTGCGCTTGCGCGGCCTCGCGCCCCGGCCGCCTCCGGAGGGGGGGGTGCTCGCGCGCCGCCCGGGCCGCGTTGGCCAATCGGCGGCGCGTGCGGTGCGCGCGGTGCGCGGCTCGCGATTGGCCGGCGGGGCCGCGGGGCCGCGGGGCCGCGCTTTGTCTCGCCGGGGCCGAGGGCGGCGGCAGCGGTGAGTGCGGCGCGTCCCCATGGCAACGCGGCCGGGCCGACCCCGCGGCCCGATCCCTCCCTCGGGGCCCCCCCGGCGGGGCTCTGCCCGCTCCCGGCGGCGGGTGGGCCGGGAAGCCCTCCCGGGCCGCCGCCCGCCGGGGCCCGGGGCCGGCGCGGCCGGCGTGACCGCCCTGCGCGGGCCGGGCCGGGCCGCTCGGGCCCGCGACTCCCGCCGCGAGCCGTGCGCCCGGGCGGGGCCGGGCCGGCCGTTCGCAGCCCTCCCCGGTCCTGCCGCGTGTCCCCGCGAGCGAGCGGGCGCCTGCCCGGCGGCGTGTGCCAGCACCGGGTCCTCAGCCCCGCCGTGACTTTGCACGGCTGCTCGTGAGCGGCGCCCGGGGCTTCGGGAGCCGGAGCCCTGCGCTGCGTGCTGCCGGTGGCCACGGGGCCGCTGGGCTTTCCTCGGCCCCGCCGAGCTCAGAGAAGCACTTGGAGAGCCTTGAAGGCCTCTTGCTATTCCTCCTTTTCCAGTCCTGGCCGTTGTCCTGTTCAGGCCTCAGCACTGCGTTGCACGGAGCAGCCCTAAGTGCCTGTCACTGGCCCTGCTTGGCGTGTCCCGGGCACAGCTGACAGCCGACACGACCCGGGACAGGCTCTGGCTCTCCGCCGAACAAAGGCTGTTGGTGTAATTGTGTGTGTCTGATACAATGTTTTCTTTCTCAGCCCACATCCAACCCTGGCTTTTCCCTTGTCTGTTCCTGTAGCCAGGGTGAGAAAATAGGTTCTTGATGGGCTGACACAAGTGCCACTACCACAGGGCAGCACTGGACAAGGTCTTTGAGGTCACCAGGAGCTTCCTTTGGTCGGTTTGTTGAGGTGCTGGGCTGCAGCTCTAGAAGACAAGTAGTGTTTGTGTGAGCATTGCTAGAAGTGTCTGGGACTTGAATTACTGGCTAAATTTAGGCTGTGTCCAGGTGAAATCTTAACTTTCCTGGGATCAGGTAATATGGTAATTTAGCCTGAGGCTCCATTTCCAGCAGCAGCCAGTGCCAAATCCCAGAAGGAGATGGAGATGAGAATCTCTCCTGCTGGATTGCCAGGTAATCTCTGGGATGATTCTTCAAGCCTCTAGGCCTGGGTTTCTGAGGTTTGTTTCCACTGCAGTGATGGTAGGTCCAACTACACTCTGAGCTCTGTGTGTGGGGAAATGCCTTGAAGTTGCATGCAAATTAAACAGCAGATATGAACTCTGTACTGCCCGGGTGTTTGGGAGTTACCAAACTTCTCCCAGAGTGCCCAGTCAAATCTAGGTCTCCCAGTCCTCCTTCCCTGCAGCAGCAGTGTCTTCTTCCTTCAAAAGGCTCGGGATTATTTGGATTAAATGTTTCCCTACCCTGAGAAGACCAGCTGTGCTTCTGGGGCGTGCAGCTTGGTGAGCAGATGTGTGTAGGGACAAACTGTACTCACTGAAATGAGGTAGAGGTGTTTTCTCCGGGAGTTTGAACACTGTCATTAGGGAAGAAATGTTTGGAATGCTGAGGTGTCCTGTACCAAACCTCCTCCCCGCTCTCCAGCCCTGCTGTCCCAGGCGATGGCTGTTGGTTGCTCCCAGGCAGGCTGTGTCTGGGCACTGGGAGGTACCCTGAACATCAGCCAGGTCCTGGATGAGCAGAGCTCCCTGCAGCAAATGAAATGGCATTCCAGCCTCTGCAGAGGAGGTGGCAGTGCCTGAGCCTCTCCTTGGCGTGTGGGACGTGTCCCCTTTCAGAGGAGCAGAGAAACCAGGGCTGTGACCACGAACTGAGGCTTGCAGTTCTAGTGTTGGAGTGAAAGCAGCAGTGTGTGCTGCTGTGAGACACTGTGGCTCTGCCTTCCCCCCAGCTCTGCAGTGACCCACCAGGGAAAGGATGGGGTTTGTGCTGACTTGTCTTGTTGGGGATGTGTCTGTGCTAGAGACTGTATTGGGAAAAATCTCAGCTTCCACGTTTTCCTGCACGAGTTCTGCCCTCACCTGGGGCTACAGGGACTGGTGTAACCCTGCCACGAGAAGAACTTGTCAGGCTGAGCCCTGCAAAACATGCCAGGGGAAATGCAGGTCTGAGAATGCACCAGAGGCCTTCAGTGACTTTCTGCATGGTAACCCCTGCTCCCAGCAGCAGACTGTGCTCCTGGGACAGTCATTCACCATTCCCATTAGCTGTGCTTCTGCAGCACCAGTGACAGGGCTGGCTGGAGGCTGCTGAGACCCCGCTGAACACGAGCGTGCTCAGGCTGTGGCAGTGAGGCTCTGATGAGTGAGCAGGTGATGATCTCAGGGCCATCTTTGGCCGTGGGGAGCCTTGAGCCATTGCTGCTGTTAACCACTGATTTTGGGGCCTGGCCTGGTGTGTTCCTTTGGGCTGGATTTGATGTCAGCCTTCAGGCCTCTCCCGAGGGATGAGTGTGGCTCAAGTGCTCTGTAGCTCTGCTCTCACCTGCTGCTTTGTACCAGTGGCTGTTTCAGGCATGTGGAGACAGGCACCTCACCTCCAGGACTCTGTCTTTCTGGGAGTATAAGATGAATTTGAACTAGTTTGTCTAGTTTCATTTTGGGATCTACATCTCCTGAGAAGGTCCTGAGCTGCCATGAGCAGAGCAGGCAGGGTGTCACAGAGCTGGTGACATTGACAGGTGGTGAGCGTGCTGTTCCTCCTGTGCCCACAGCAGGCTCCTGGCTGAGCTCAGCTGGCTCATTTGTCTTTGTGCTTTGGTTTCCCTTCCCCACTCTGCAGCTGTGTGAGGGGTGAAGGTGTGTCCCCGAGGTGAGCTCCTGGTGAGTGATCCCGCAGCACAGCACCCCAGGCTGGTTTCTGGCCTGACCTTTATCCGGGGCTGGGGAGGCTGCACGGAGCCATGTCAAGGGAGTGCTGGTGAGACTGTTGGACTGCCACCCCATGTGACCCTGAATGACTTCTGTCCCAGCCCTGGGCTCCTGGCATCACAAACATTGCACTTGGTCAGCCTTCCCCTGGGAGGGCTCTGTCCCAGGAAACGTGAAGATTCTGTGATCCCAGGGGAAACCTTCAGCTGGTGATGAGTGCCCCAGACCAGCTGCTGTGCCTGAGCTGGGGGGGCCTTGGGCTGCACCTGAGGGTGGGGCTCAGCCCTGGCTCCTGCTTGGGGTGTGGAGAGCACTGAGGGTGGCTGTGAAGCAGGGCTTAGAAACTCTGGGCTGAGGAACTGGAGAGCAATTAATTTCTAAGTGGTGTGCTGGTGTGAGCTGCTGTGCCAGCGCTGGCCCTGTGCTGACCAGCTGCTTGTTGGCTCTCCCAGTCCCCAGCCGTGGGCTGAGCAGTGAATCCATGGATGCAGCCCAGCAAGGGGGGCTGAACTGAAGTGGGGAGCACGAGGAATGTCCCTTGGTGAGTGCTTTCTGAAGAGCCAGCATCAGCTTGGCTCCTTGCTCCTCTCCCGAGGCTGCCTGAAAGGTGGTGGTGGTGTTGCTCTGCACAAAGCTGATTACAGGTCCATTTTATAAATGAGGAGCCTGGATTTCTGTGCTCAGCCCATGTAATCCAGGTGTGTCTTGCTCCTGCTCCCGGGTAAGGCTTGCGCACCCTGTTACATTCAAGGACATTTTATTTCCTCTTGCAAATGAGGAGGGGGAGCCCAGTTACTTATGGGATTTGAACCAAATTCTGCCAGGCAGGTGAGGAGGGGTGTGAGTGGGAGCAGGAGCTGTTTGCAGCTCACTCTGCTTGGAGAGTGGCCCAGGAAATGCAGAGCAGTGAAATCTGCCCCTGCTTTGGAAGTTCCTGTTCCTCTGTTCTGTCACAGGGAATGTTCTTGTTTCCCCTGTGAGCTGCCTGACTTCAGAGCTCAGCTGGCCTAATTCACCACTGCTTACTTCAGGAAGCTTTGTTCTTGTACATGTAGCTTGTTCTTCCTCTTGAGTGAAGAGGGTCTTCCCTTTCCAGTTTCTCTGCTCAGTGTGACATTGGGGGAAATGTTTGGTAGCGCCAGGGAAAGCAGCCTGCTCATAAGTCGGGTGCAGATTGCCAGCATGGAGGTCTCATCTTCAGCCAGGAGCCATCCTGAAGGGGGAAATGGAATGCAGGCTGCTGTGATTAATGTTTTGTGAACTGGCTGTCAGTGTTGAGGTTCACCTGAAGTGGCTGAACTGAACAGGCAAATCTGCATCCCTGGAAGTGCCTGGTGTGAGGTGGAAACAGCCAGAGGCTGCTCCTCACTGCCCTGCCTGGCAGGGCTGCTCAGAGAAGTCCTGGTTGTACTGTTCAGCATTTCACACCCATCCCTTTGCTAAGGCAGCTTCCCCTGAAAGCCTCTCTCTGATTTTGCCTTTCAGACTGATCCCAGCAGTGACCACAATGCCATCAGCCCTGGAGAGCCCGGAGGGGGGAGAGGAAGACGTTTTGCACTATGAGGAGATAGAAGATGATGCTGTCAGGTGAGTTCTATCCCACACAATGGCACAGACACGGCCTTGGGCAAGGCAAGAGATCTTCCAGGTAAAGGAGTGATCCTTCTCATCTGAAAGAAGTGAGAGACCCCAAAAAAGGATCAGTCAAATACATGTGCTGTGAAACCTTGAGCCAAACTGTACTGTAAGGGTGGAAGGGATGGGCAAGAGTGATCTGGCAGGGCTGACAACAAACAGTTGTTTCTCTAGTCTTGACTATGAAAGTCACATGTCAGAAACACTCTTGACTCTTTGGCAGCTGTGTTTGTGTCTTCCTGGCCGAGGGGAGCCAGTTTTCCATGGCTCGCTGGGCAGGCTTCTTGTTTTGAAAACTGACTCTGGAGGTGAACTCTACTCTGGTGAGCTCTTGCCTTTGCAGAATACCCAGGTCTAGGCAAGGACATTTTCTAGGACATTACTTTAAAAAACAAATTCACACACATGTTCTAAAAGCCAAGGCTTCAGACTTGGAAAACAGGAAGGGTGAGCCAGGGTGCTTTCTAGAAGATCTAGACAGGCTGGTCAACTTCTTTGACTTGACAGGCTCGGCTTCATGAGAGGTTAATGTTTGCTGGCTCTGCTGGCACACTGAGTGGGTCTGGAGTGTTCAAAGCCTCTCTTAGAGCTAACACGAGTGTGCTAGCTATAGCAAACTAGAGATAAAAACTGTGAGGTGCACTTTGGCATGATTTGAGTGAGTATTGATACTGTACCAGTGGCCTGATGCTGTTCCCGAAGGGTGGCTGTAGCCAGAGGGGGTCAGGCTCTTCTCCCAGGGAACACTGACAGAATGAGAGGACACAGCCTTAAGCTGCCCCAGGGGAAGTTTAGGTCAGACAACAGAAAAAATTCCTCACTGAAAGAGTGACGGGTGACAGGCACTGGAATTGTCTGCCCAGGGAGGTGGTGGGGTCACTGTCCCTGGATGTGTTTAAGGACAGCCTGGACTGGCAGTCAGTGCTGTGCTTTAGGTGATGAGGAGGTGTTAGGTCATAGGTTGGACTTGGTGATCTCAAAGGTCTTTTCCAACCCAGTTCATTCTGTGCTCCTGTGTCCAGGTGGGTGCAGTGCCTGTAGCTTAAAATCATAGATTTTAATGTTTTGAGTCTCTTTTAAAACAAGACACCTTGTGGAAACTTGAAAAAACAGTGTAATGCAGGAGAAAAACTTGTAAAGGGTGTTCTTGCCCTGCTTTACCATTCAGCTCTTATCTCTTCACCAGCAGTTGATATCCAGATTGGGAAAGGTGGGGGACCTACCTGAGCCTTTTTTCTTCTCCAGCAGAAGATACCACCAAGGCCCCCAAGCCCTTTGGGCTGCCCTGATAGTTGCTCCCCATACGCTCAAGGCTTCCTTGTGTAGTGTTGTTGGCTCACATGGATGAGAAGCAAAAGTCATGGCGCAGGGATCAGCAGGTCCTTGGCAGTTGCTTCTGCATCCTGGGCCAGAGCCCCTGGTAAGCCCCAGCCCTCCTGGAGTGGCAAGTCTGGTTGGCACATGGGCTGCTGCCACCCTGCTGCTCCCTCCAGCAGGTGCCAGCTCAGCCCGCGGGGTGGCTGAGGGTGCCACCTTGTACATTCTCTGAACCGGGATGGTTGATGGTGGGGGATCCCTCCAAACACAGCAGGGACAAACTCATTGCTGCCTGAGGCCGTGGGGTGACGGGAGCTCCCTGTTTGCCTGCAGCCCCATGGACCTTTCGGAGCTGCTGAAGGAGGGGACGAAGGAATCGCACGACCGCGCGGAGAACACTCAGTTTGTCAAGGACTTCCTGAAGGGCCGCATCAAGAAGGAGCTCTTCAAGGTGGGTGTTGCTCTGCTCCCCGTCTCTTTGATGCACCCAGTGACTGCTGCAGACTCCCAAGGCAGAGCCTCGCAGCCCTGGGTGCTATGGTGGTAGGTGGAGCAGAGCCTTGGCTCCTTCAGGCAGTGCCTGCCTGGCACAGGCTCTCCAGGCTGGTTGTGTGCCAGGTCTGGGGGTTTGCTCTTGTTTACCCAAATTCCTTGTAGGCAGGAGTAGTCATGAGATGAGTTGTGCCCATCCAGTGAGCAGCTTCTCACGTGTGCTGTGCTCTGTCCGTAGCTGGCCACTGTGGCCCTTTACTTCACCTACTCTGCTCTGGAAGAGGAGATGGATCGCAACAAGGACAACCCACTCTTTGCTCCTCTGTATTTCCCCGTGGAGCTTCACCGGAGAGAAGCTTTGGCCAAAGACCTCAAATATTTCTATGGGGAAGACTGGAAGGAAAAGATCCAGTGTTCAGAGGCAACTCAGCAATATGTGGACAGAATCCATCATGTGGGCCAACACGAGCCAGAGCTGCTGGTGGCTCATGCTTACACACGCTACATGGGGGACCTCTCAGGTGGCCAGGTGCTGAAGAAGGTAGCCCAGAGGGCCCTGAAGTTGCCCAGTACTGAGGAAGGGATCCAATTCTACGTGTTTGACAACATTTCCAACGCACAGCAGTTCAAGCAGCTTTACAGAGCAAGAATGAATGCTCTGGACTTGGACAAGAACACCAAGGAAAGGATCGTGGAGGAGGCCAACAAAGCCTTCAGATTTAACATGCAGGTACTAAACAAATCCCTTGATCTTCTGCATGTGTTGGTGCTGCAGCTTTTAGGTCTGGCCCAGGTTAATCCCGTCACACCACTCACCTAGTCAGTGGTCTGGGGCTCAGACCACCACAGCCCCTCCTTGAGGAGTTGGGATTCTAGTTGAACTAGCTCTTTGACTGGCTTCAGGCAGGAATTCCTCCCATGCTCCAACACAACAGCCAAGCGCTTTGATTAAGGCAAAATTAATATGACTTGAAGATTCCCACAGGCTGTGTGGCTGTGAAGCACTGAGGGGAGCAGAGCTCTTGTGCCAGGACAGCCTCAAACAGTTTGAGTGTGCTGCACCACCCTGGTGACAATTCATCTCCTGTCCCAGGTCTGACTTGTTGCCCATGGTCAAAAATGTCTGGAGCCTCCTGTTCCTCCCGTAGCATTTGCCTCTCATCAAACCTGACTGAGCTGCTGCTTGCCCCAGGGGATGAACACAGATTTAGCTACTGGATGGAAGTTTTAATCTTGTGCTTGTAGCAGGTCAGTGGGATTTAAACTGGCCAGAAACACGGTGAGGTGTGGTTGGCTCCTTTGTCAGGATCCTTAGGGAATCCCATGGCAGTGAGAGGGGCTGCCTGACCGCTGCAGGAGCTGCGATCCTCCAGGGTCTGCAGCGGGAGGGGAGAGCTTGTTGCCCCACACTCCCACCCACAGCAGGCTGGCCAGTGAGCAGCAGGGTGGTGCTGCCTTGCTCCTGGCTCTGACCGAATGCTCTTGGGATGGGCTGTGCCTTCCTGGAGCTGCAGCATGTGCCAGGTGTCTCCCCAGCTCTGCAGCGGATGCCCTGAAAGGCAGCTGGGGACAGGGAAGCAGGAGTGGTGCTGGCCTGTTCCCCAGATGATTGCAGGGGTCTGGCTGAGAGCTGCCTGGCTCTGCCTGCTTCATGTGCTCGCTGTGACCGCTTGCAGGTGTTCGATGAGCTGGACAAGATTGGCAGGTCGCTGGGAGAAGAAGCCCAAGATGGAGGCTTTCCAGTCCACGATGGAAAAGGAGACATCCGCAAATGCCCTTACTATGCAGACAAACTGGGTAGGTGGTGGCAACGAGGGGGCTGCCACGGGTGTGTGGCACAGGAGCGGCAGTACTAACGGTGCTTTCTGTGTCCTGCAGGCACAGCAAGCCCCAGCTGCCCCTTCCACGCTGCCGTGGGCCTGGCCAGGCAGCCCCTGGTGCAGCTGGTGCTGGCAGCCTGCATGGCCGTGGCAGCGGGAGCTGCAGCCTGGTACATCCTGTGACAGGCACGGTGTGGCTCTGCTTGGGGGCAAGGGGAAAGACGTGCCCTGCCTGCTTTCCGACCTTTCCCTTGCTGGTGGTGAGTTGGCTGCAGAGTGGAGTAAGGAAATAAACAGGAATCCTGTGGGACTGTCCAAGCCTCCTTGCACACCGCTGGAACACAACGTCTTTAGCTGTGCATGGACTGGTCAGTGCCAGGGGGTGAGGCCTCCACTGCAGCACTGCCCTACCCAGGCTGGGGCAGCTTTTAAGGCTAGAGATGTCCTGTCCTGTCCTGTCCTGGCAATGGTTTCACATGCTTTTCATCTCCATCCCTTGAAGCAGTGTCTGGAGGGGGTTTCCTGCCCTGGGTTGCATCTGCAGAATGTGTCATCAACCTTCCAAACAACGAGCACTTGCTTTCTTACCCTGAGAAGCTGAGGCTGTGCCATGGGGCTGCTAGCTCAGAGGAGTGTCCTGTTTGGTGCAATGTCTGAGGAACCAAGTCTGACTCCTGTTGGAGGGAGCTCCTTGGGGAGGGGGGCAGGACCGTGGTGGGGTTTGGAGGTGACAGATGTGTATTGTGCAACTTCGGGGTTGAGGGTTGGTTGTTGGTTATCTTTCCTGAAGCCTTGACTGGAATAAAAGTTGCAATGCTGTAGCTGGGGAAGCCAAAAGCACATCATTGTGAGAACAGGGAGGCTGGGGAGGGGGTTAAGGCGGAGAAAGGGAGAGCCATCCCACACTGTTTCACTTGTCTCTGACTAATGCAGTCCCTGAGAAACTCCTGCCCTGGCACCCCCCTGTCCCTGCTGTTTCCCCTGGGGTTTCCATGGGGGGAGGCTCATTGGCCTGCTGAGGACACAGCCAGGTGCCAGCAGGGCTGGGGGCTTTCCTGTATTGAGGGGGTTCCTGGTAGGGTGGGGAAGCTGCTGCTCTTCCTCCTGTGCTTGCCCCACCCTGCCCTCATCCTCAGCTCCCCTGCAGGCAGATCTGCTGGGAATTTTGAGCAGGAGAGAAGAAAAGAAGCACACGAGTTCAGGGTCTGTTATTTATTTACATAAAAACACCGACTAGTGCCACAGTTCCACCCCTGAGCAAACAGCAGCTGCCTGTGCAGGCCAGGCTGTGTTTGCAGACCTGTGTACTGAGAGACCCCCCCCACTTTGCTCTGGGAGCTGCAGGGCCAGGGGAGGGAGGAGCAGCCCCGAGAGGCTGAACTTGGCTCCCAGGTCCTCTCACCCCTGCTGTGGGAGTGCTGCTGGCAGCTCCTGTCGCTGCCTGCTTGCCCCTTCCTTCTGCCTCAGGTGAGTGAGCTACAAATACCCCCTACACCACATGCAAGGAGACCCGACAGACCCTGCCGGGCCCAGGACGGCTCTGGAGCTGCAGCCTGGTCACAAACTCCTCTACTCTACGTGCCGGGCAGCCAGGACATGCCGGGTGTGGTTTGGCTCTCAGGTTGCTGGGGGGCCAGGGCTGCTCGGGGCTGTCCCTGTCCCCAGAGCCGCGGCGGGGCGGGGAGGAGGCGCATGCAGCTGGCGTGGCCACCGGGCAGGACGGAGGTGCTGATAAGGGTGCAGTGCTGCTGCCGGGCCCCTCTCCGTGCTTAGAGGCAGCTCTGCCTCCCCTCGGGAAGGGGCTTTGTTTTGCCACGGGGCTGGAGGGGGCCGTGAACCACACGGAAACCTGGTGTGTGGCGCTGCCCTGTCTCCTTGTCACTGAGCCCCTTCCTGAAAGTGCCACAAAGGCTGTGCTGCAGCCCCTGAGGGCACCGTGGGCTGCCTGGGTCCCCTCCTGGGCTCCCATCCCAGCACATCCCTGCAGCCAGGCACCCTCTGCACTGTGGGACTGGGGTGGGCACCCCCAGCAGCTGCTGCTCTTCCCAGGCTTGCTCCAGGGGAGAGGGGCCTCGCTCACACCAGGAGCGTAATGGGGTGCAGAGCAACGCCCCCCACTCCTGTGCACTGCAGGGCAGCTCCCACACGGCGTCTGGGGCCTGGGCCCACCTCCCCTGGGCCCCAGTGTCACCAATCCAACTATTCCCGGTGAGGAGCAGAGCTGGGGGCAGTGGAGGCAGCTCTGGCGGGAGGGAGCCGGGGATAACACATACACACCACCGGCGGGAAGCGAGGGGCGATGCACACGGGAGACGGACAGACGGACGGCGGCGGGGCGGGGCCGGCGGCGTTCCAGCGGCGCCCGGGTGCCGTTAGCACATGCGCTTGTACGTGTAGATGTAGGCCTTGCAGTTGGGACACGTGTGTGTCACGTCCTTGAAGTCATCGAACAGGCAGGGGATCAGGCAGCAGCAGAGATCACACCTGGGGCACAGGGAGAGGCAGAGATGCTGAGCTGGGGCAGCCCCTGTGCATGGGGCCACGGGCAAGAGAGGTGTGTAACTGTAGGGGCTGCCACCCCAGGAACACCTCTGCTGCTCCAGTGCCACCTCTGTGCCAAGGTCCCCACCACAGCTCAGCCAAGGCCACCAGCACTGGGGCTGCCCAGGACCAGGCTGAGCACCCAACACGAGCCCCAGCTCTGCTTGCAGCACCTACCCCACAAAGCAGCAGAAGAAGCCAAGAAGGAAGCTCATGAGCCCAATCTCGTAGGAGATCTTGGTGGTGATGGCTTGCTGGCAGTGGGGACACACGGTCTGCACGGGGGCACCCTGGAAGATCTCTCCCTGCAGCACTGTGACTGTGGTGGCAGCTCCCGGTGGGACGAGCACTGTGGCCGTGTGGCCACCAGGAGAGGGGTAGGGGCCTGGAGCAGGGTAGTAGCCCATGGGGGGGTGAGGGCCTGGGGGTGGGTAGTATCCTGCTGTGAATGACAAACACAAACAAGTGAGCACCTCTGAACATGGCAGGAGAGCCCAGATCCTTACTGGGGAGGCCCCCACCCTGCTGCAACACCACCCTTTGAGTACAGACCCAAGCAGCCTCGATGCAAGCTCCAAATGGCAGCCCCAACCCCCTCTTGTGTCCCTCCCACTCCCCAGGGCACCGGGAAACACGTGCTGCTGCCAATCCCCACCCCCTGTCCCCCAACCCCTTGCAGGACTCACCTGGTGGCACGTAGGGCCCAGAGCCATCCGTGGGCATGTGGGGGGGAATGAACCCCGGCTGCGAGGGTGGCTCATATGGGGGGGGTCCGAACTCAGGAGGGGGGATAGGAACCCCCTGGGGCTGTCCCACCACTGGGGTGACACCCTCTGAAAGGAAATGCAGTCAGCAGCCAAGGAAGCAGTACAACTGAGGGGAAGATGGTGTCCTGACTGTGTGCTCAGGGTGTCAACCCCAACAGGGAAGGAAGACAAGAGGTGGGGGGGCAACCCCTTAAGCTGCATCCTCCTCTGGGCCACAAGAAACCCAAATTCACCCCACAGCAGGGAGCAGTGCCAGGCTTTGAGCTGGGATGCTTCCTGCTCTTTTCATTGCCCCTAGGACCCCTCCTGCCTCCCCCAAGGGTGACACAGGGACAGAGGGAGCCAGGCATTACACCATCCTTCCCAGCGTGCTGTGAGGAGAGGCCAGAGGCAGGCAGTCCCAGGGAACCCACGCTCCTTGGGGCCTGTGTGTGTGGCAGTGTCACCCCAGTACCTGGTGCAGAGGGGGGGCCGTGCTTCTCTTCTATCAGCGGTGCCGAGGGGCCCCCCGGGTAGGGAGGGGGAGGGTCGTTGGACATTGCTCCAGGCAGCCCTGCAGGGACAGAAGCCTTGAGGTGACAGCAGCCCTCGGTGCCACAGGCACATGGAGCTGGCACGGTGCTTGGGGATGGAGGTGACAGGTACTGGAGGAGGCCAGGGCTGGTGCCACCACGGCACCGGCCTCAGCTTCCCCCCCAGGCACAACCAGGGTATGGCCCCAAAGCTGGACAGGCTCTGAGCAGGCAGCAACTCCAAGGTGTAAAATCTTCCTGCCAGCTCCATGGGGCTTCCCTGTAAAGCCCACCCGGTGCACAGCAGCTCATCAGGGCAGCTCTGCACTGTGTGGCCACGCTCCGGGGCAGTGCTGGGCTGGAATGTGCTGTGCCAAGACTTGGCTGCATCACTGGGGCACCACAGGTGGAGAAGAGCTGCCCACAGCCCCAAACCTCCATCCTCAGTGACACAGTGCTGTGCCCCGAGGGATGGCAGGACCCCTGCCCTGAGCCTGAAGCGCAAACTCTGGGACAGAGGGTGCAAACCCACGGAGCATTTCTAAATAAATCTCTAAATAAATCCAGTGAGTTAAGAACATTTAACGGCTGGAGCTTTTCCTTTACATGGAGTAGAATTTACCTGTCCTCTTCCCTGCAGGAACAGCTCAGAGGCCTTGACAGCTGAGAGAAGCAGCTCCTCTGCGCAGCGTAGTTGGAACACACTGGGTCTGTGTAAAAGGAGACAGCAAGTGAATTACAGAGATGGAGAGGAGGCACAGCTGCAGCACTGTCCTGGCTGCCACACCAAACCCCTTCTCTCCCCATGTGCCCCCTCAATGGCAGGCATGAGGCTCTGTGTCCCTGGACGTGGCAAAGCCCCACTGACACGCTCTGAGATCCAAGCAAGCGCAACAACATCAAGAAACCTGATTTCCCCATTTCCAGTGGCTCAGTTACAGCTGGTAGGATGTGACTAAATTGTGAAATACAAGTGAAAGGGTGCTCACTCCGTGCTTGGGACAGCTGTCATCAGGCATGGGACAGGGTTACATTGATGTCAGAGCCCAGGGAGCAGTGCTGGGAGCTCCATCCTTCACCCCAACGGGCCAGGAGCAAATGTAACCCTGCTTGTCCTGTTTGCTGGCACCAGAGCCACATGCTGGGCAGCCAGCCCAGAGCATGCCAACCTCCCCAGCATGGCACGGCCTGCACGGGCACCAGGCCAGGCAGCCAGTGCTGCCCCAGCCCCGCATTGCAGGTGTGCCCACAGAGGTGCCCATGGGGCTCAGCCACCTCCACCTGCAGCTGCCAGGTCGAGCAGAGCCAAAGACTTGGCAAGCAAGGCAGGAAGGCCCATCCCTCCCTCACCCGCATGGCTTTGCTTTATTCTGCTTCTTTTTTCCTAGTTCATGCTCCTGCCACCCAGCAGCCTCCTGCAAGCTAGCAGGAAATTTAATCAGTGCCTGGAGGAGCACCTGACCTGTTGCTGTTCACACAGGAGCACACTGATCCCCCCAGGAGCTGAGCGGGTTCCTAACAGGCACGGGTTGCCCCCAGGATGTCCAGATTTCCTGACTAGAATTTCTCCCCCAAAGTTGCAGCCACCCAGCTTCAAAGAGTAACACCAGGGCAGCTGAGGGTCATCTTCCTCCTGCTTCTCACTCCAGTTTCTTCCTTAAGAGCCCAGGCAAGCAGAGTTGCCATGGCACAGAGCATTTCCAGGCACACTGCAGAGCCTGCCTTGTCCTTCAGTGACCTACAAAGCTCAAACTGGGCCGTGCTCCTTTTAGCTCAGTGGGGATGTGAGAAAAGGAGGATTTATTCTTCTCAAAGTAGCCAACCCTGCACATCCAGGAGCCTCAGACCTTCCTGTGCCCATGCCTGCAGGGGTTCTGGATGAGCCCAGCCCAACCAGAGCATCCCACGGTCCTTACCTGGGAACACCAGCCTGCCAGGGAGCTTTCCTTCCCTCACAGGCCAACTGTGCCCACAGCTTTTCTAACATAAGAGATCTCCTCCCATTCCTGCTCAGATGCTGCTTTCCCATAATAATCTTTCAACACTCCCAGCCTCACTCCCCCCATCAAAGCAGCTGGCAAGAAAAGGCAGGAGAGGAGGAGGCCTCCGCCAGCCCCTGCACCAACACCCATCAGATGAAGCAACAGCCCCAGGGTGAGGCAGCCCTGAATGCTGCCACCCTGCCCCGGAGGGAATGGCAGCCACGAGGGTGCCAGCCCGGGTCCCAGAGCCACACGTGCCCTGGGATGAGGGAAGCTGTGGGATGCAGGGCCCTTCTGCTCGTACTTGGCAGGCTCGGTTGCTCCTAATGCAATATTCTGCTTATTAAGAGAGATCTGTAAAGAGCAAGATGTTGGCTGTGTGCCCTTCCCAGGAGGAAAAGAAAGCCTGTTGCTTTTAAGCCTCTTAGAAGCTGTTTCTCTCCTGTGCTTTCTTTCATCTTAATGTGAGCAGCACAAAACTCAGCCCATTTCTGACAGAGAGCTCCATGGGATACCAGAGGGCACTTGGCTTCCCTTGGCACTGAGCTGCCCCAGAGCATCCCTCACCACCCCAGCACTGACAGCCCTGCAGTATTCCAAAATTACCAGGTTTAAGATCTGATGGAATCACCAGTGTCTTGTGCAGGTCCTTTGGAGCAAGGACACAGTGCAAGAACCTGAGACTCAAAAGGAGCTGGTTATGATAGCAGGATGGAGAGAGGAGATGCTATTTCCAGCTACAAATGCAGATCAGCTCTTCTCAACTGGAAGAACAGCTTTTACTGGTCTCCTCTGCAAACTAACTACAGAGGATAAATCCAGTATGGAACCAGAACCACAGCAATCAGTTAAACACAGAAGGCAAGCAAAGGACCCCCATGTCCCCCAGGAAATTGATATTTGCTAAAGAAAAAGATTCCCATTGACCTGCTGGGGAACAGCAGAGTGACAGACATAGCCAGGACTGCACTGCTCCATCACAGCCTCCACGCAGGAAGGGCTTGGCCCACCCTGGCTGTGGCCTCAATCCCTGTGTCCTCCCCTGGCTCTCTGCTCCCTGACCTCGTTCCAGGCAGCTTTTGGGTGAGAAGATGACAGCAGATTTCTAGGTCCCCTGCTCAGATCACAGGTGTAGCTCTCAGCCCCAGGAGGTCTGTCTGAGGCTTCTCCCACAGCCAAAGCACAGTGGGGCAGCACGCAGCCCTGCCTGTGGAACACAGTGCTTTCTAACCCACCTCCTTCCTGTGCTCAGCAGCCCTGACCCAGCTGAAGAGAGACTGTAGAATCCCAGAATGGTTTGGATTGAAAGGACCTTAAAGCCCATCTCATTACAACATCCTGCCGTGGGCAGGGACACCTTCCACTGTCCCAGGCTGCTCCAAACCCTGTCCAGCCTGGCCTTGGGCACTGCCAGGGATCCAGGGGCAGCCACAGCTGCTCTGGGCACCCTGTGCCAGGGCCTGCCCGCCCTCCCAGGGAAGAATTCCTTCCCACTTTCCAATCTCACCCTGCCCTCTGTCAGGGTGAAGCCGTTTCCCCTTGTCCTGCCACTGCAGGCCCTTGTCCAGAGGGCACCGATCAATATCCCAATATCCCGTTACTGACATGTTCAAAACTGATACAAAACTGACACAAAACTGACACAGCAGTGATGAGAGGAGCTGATGTGTCAGGGTCCAGCGTCCCATGCTGGCTCTATTTCCCTCTGATACATCACTGCGGAAGCAGTTTGGGATTCAAACATGGCAAGAGGAAAGGTCTGCACATCCCACCTGCTTTCCAAACAGATAAGGTGGGCACCACTCATCAAAAACAACCGGTGTGCAGCGGGACCAGGGAATATCGTGCCACCAGAACAGCTCCTAACACCATCAAACAGATAATGCCACAAAGAGGATGGACACAGATAATTCAGATTTTGTCTGCTCATGCCATTCTTCCCCAGCAGCAGCTGTTTGTGCTTCAAGCTGCCTCCTCACAGATGAAATCTCCACGGGTGAGACAAACCTGGCAAGGGCAGAGCAGATGCTGGCAGGTCCAACTCACGTGTGAGCCCTGGTGGTGCAGCGCTGGCCCCAGCAGCTCTGAGTCAGCCTCACAGCACCACTGAGATCCATCCCACAGCTGAAACAGCTTGTGCTGTCCTTGCTC
The DNA here is from genome assembly GCF_015832195.1 of Motacilla alba alba. Lineage (NCBI taxonomy): Eukaryota > Metazoa > Chordata > Aves > Passeriformes > Motacillidae > Motacilla > Motacilla alba. The sequence goes on from NC_052029.1 coordinate 2,613,347, forward strand.
CTGCTGCACTTGTAACTGAGATGCACAGCAATTCAGCTTTGCTTCCTCCATGGCAGCAGCACCTCCAGCCCCTGAGACAGGAAGCAGCATTTGTTCATACTCAGCCACGTTCAGTGACGTTGACACTTCAAAAGCTGCTGCTGCACATTTTTGGAGCTCTTCCTCCATTAAAAAAAACCTCCTGATATTTGAAAAAGGAAAAAGCCACACTAAAATTCAATGAATGAATAAGAGAAAATATACAAGCACTTTCAGCTTCACGGCACATCAAAGAGATGCAGATTGCAGCTTCCAGGCTTTTGGAAATACAGCTTTAAAAGCCAAGAGTCCTGAAGATGCTGGGCCCTCACTGAGCCCAGCACCCTTTCTTCAGAAATAGGAACAGCACTGTGGCTAACACCATCTCAGTTTTCCTGGCCCCAGGAAAGACACCTGTGTGCCACAGGTTACGTGCTCCAGAAACTGAGAAATACTGAGACTAGGAAGGCACAAAAGGCCAGTCAGATGCTGGCAAAATGTCATTTGAGCCAAAGTCTGTTACTCTTCAAAAGGAGCTTTAGGAGCAGCAAGGAGGGAGAACCAAGCAGGGTGTGCTGAGGGGGACAGAGCCATACCCTGACTGTGGCAATCCCAATTGTCCTCCTCCACAATGGCATTTCTGAATGGCACCTCCAAACCCAGCCTGGAGCTGCATGTACCCTGTGTTACACCAGTGCCCAGAGCTCACAGAGATGCTGCCCTCTGCCTGTGCTGTGCCCGGAGCTCACAGGCTTTGCCCTCTCCATGCTGTGCCCAGAGCTCACAGGCTTTGCCCTCTCCAGCTCACAGGCTTTGCCCTCTCTGTGCTGTGCCCGGAGCTCACAGGCTTTGCCCTCTCCATGCTGTGCCCAGAGCTCACAGGGATGCTGCCCTCTCCAGCTCACAGGCTTTGCCCTCTCCGTGCTGTGCCCAGAGCTCACAGGCTTTGCCCTCTCCGTGCTGTGCCCGGGGCTCACAGGGATGCTGCCCTCTCCGTGCTGTGCCCAGAGCTCACAGGCTTTGCCCTCTCCGTGCTGTGCCCCGGGCTCACAGGCTTTGCCCTCTCCGTGCTGTGCCCGGGGCTCACAGGCTTTGCCCTCTCCGTGCTGTGCCCAGGGCTCACAGGGATGCTGCCCTCTCCAGCTTACAGGCTTTGCCCTCTCCGTGCTGTGCCCAGGGCTCACAGGGATGCTGCCCTCTCCATGCTGTGCCCGGGGCTCACAGGCTTTGCCCTCTCCGTGCTGTGCCCAGAGCTCACAGGGATGCTGCCCTCTCCATGCTGTGCCCGGAGCTCACAGGCTTTGCCCTCTCCAGCTCACAGGCTTTGCCCTCTCTGTGCTGTGCCCAGGGCTCACAGGCTTTGCCCTCTCCATGCTGTGCCCAGCGCTCACAGGCTTTGCCCTCTCCGTGCTGTGCCCGCTGGCACAGCGTGCAGGATGTGGCTCAGCTCCCACCACGCGCAATCCCACCGGACAGCTCTTACCTCCAAAGGAAAGACAGCATAAATCTCTGCTGAACAAGCACTATCAGTGGTTATTTCTGCCTGGTTTTTATGCAGAACAACAAAAAGATATTTTCCATGCTTACAAGCCGAAGCTCCCCCTCAGCTTTGCCTCTTCCCATGCGCATTTGCTGCCCCCAGCCTGCACATCACCTCCCCGGAACCAGGAGGGGAGGAATAAACAGCACAGAGTGCTTCAGCCTCCTTCAGAGAGAAGGATGTCCTGGCAATCCTTGACCATGTACCCGCTCCTTTACCCGCTGTTAACCTTGGCAGCACCTCCTCAACTCCTCATCCTGCTCTCGGCCAAGGCAGCAAGAGGGCGCATGCCTGCAACGCTCTGCAAGGTGCCGATGGAAACGGAAACCCAAGCGAAGGCCTGAAGGAAAGCTCTGTTCTTTTCCTGAGCAACTCAGCTGCGTTTTCCCAAGTCCAAGTCACTGCCAGGGAGCACAAACCCACTGTTCAGGAACAGCCAGGCTGCTCCCAGAACAGCAGATTTCTTCCACACTTCTGCACTAGGAGTTCAGCTGCAGAAAACTGCTGCTCTTCCAGGAGGGTCAGGCTGTTTCTTCAGTGCAGGCACAGCAAGCTCAGCTGGCAAGGCAGGCCAGCAGCTCTCTCTTAAAACAAAGGAATGCTGGAGAAGAAGATTTTTCATAATTTGAACCAGGTATGTCAGACAGCCAAAGCTCCCTGCTCTGCTCTCCAGTACGTGACTCTCCGGAGGAGCTTCTCCATTGCAGTTGTTTACCTGGGGACCCTGCACGTATCGTTTGACCTTCTGTGTGCCACCATCACCCAGCAGACAAATCACCTCAGAGCAGGATCCTCGCTGGCAGCCAGGTGCTGTATCCAAAGCAAGATTTCTCAGGGCATTAAATCCAAAGCACAAGCAGATAATCTCCACAGCACAGCCCCGGCTCAGCTGTCCTTGGCCAGAGATTCAAATTACCGCTTCCAGCGGCTCCTCTGCGTGGATATCAGGAAAACCAGACACAAAATCCTCCCTGCTTAAAACAAGGAGGCTCCATCTGCGACTCCCACAAAGGGTTACGTGCGGGAGGAGCGCCTGCAGGACCTGCTGCTGCCTCTGGGATTCTCTCCAGTGCCTTCGCCTCCGGATGGGCTGACCAAGCGCTCTTGGCTCTTCACACTTGGGCTGCAGAAACAGCCTTGTCAGGACCTGCTTAACCTGAATATTTAAAGAAAAACCAGCTGAAATGAAAAGAACAAACTAGGGTAGCTCGTTCTCTCTGCTGTTGGCTCCCAAGATGTGGCGCACGGCTGTGGGAAGCATCACGTGCTGGCAAGAGCTCACGGTGACATCCAGGAGCCACGAGGGGCTGCAAGGGAGGAGGGGTCACAACCTCACACTTCAAAACTGGACCCCAGCTCTTCCACGTGCCAGGACAATGGGAGAAGTTGAGGTGTAGACAGAGCACTCTGCTCCACCAGGGCAGCTGAATTTGGCTTCCAAAAGCCAGTTTTGTGAACACGGAGCAAGCAGGGCGCACACTGCAGCCGGGCTGCCCCACAGGCTGCCACTGTCCCACTCAGGAGGTGCTCGCTGTTCAGACCCTTCCAGCAGGTTCCTGGCTGCACGGGAGAAGACGGGCTGCAAAACACCAGGTGTGCTCATGGATGTGATTAAAGTAACATTAAAGATAAAGCTGAGCTCCTCTGCATCCTACCAATGCGCTCCAGAGAGATGAGAAAAGGAGGGGGCTGCAAGCCAAATCCCTGGGGAAGCAGAGAGCTTTTCCATGAGACTTTCACTGCAGTTCACAAAGAATCCAAGCTAACACTTGATAACATCCATGGGAAAGCATCCAGTGACAGCAGCAGCTGTTGCCTCCAGTCCTCTGTATCTACTTAATTTCTCCCCTGAGAGGATACATCCTGCATTACATCATCCCTTTGATATCTGTTAATAATGGTGATAACACAACCTGCCAGAATCTCAAGCAACTAAATCTAACATCTACTCCAACAGCGTGATTTAATGTAGCATGAAACACAACTGTGCCACAAGAATAGCTGTTCCTTTAAACAAGCAAACAAAAATACCCCAGCTCAAGAAGCTTATCAAGAAGCAGAAGCCTCGGGAGGTCGGGAGAAGATTCACAGCTCTTAAGCACAGTCACAGATCCGAGCTCACCTCCGATGGCAGCCCAGAACAGATACTTAAGGATGAGTTAGGAAGGGATCAAAGGCAGAACTGTCAGTCCCTCCCACTCCCAGCACTCATGGTTTTGGAGACTGGGCAGCCTGGAGGTTCTCCATGGAGCACCCCAGGTCATTCCCAGGCACCAAGTATGGCTCTTCACAAAAAAGCATCTCCTGCTGTCAGCATCTGCTGCCTCCCATCTGGGGGAGACCAGCACAGAGAAGGTGAATATACAATGAGTGCCCACTATGTCTCACAGCAAACCCCAGGGTTTTGTAGATTCCCTTACCAGCATCAAATTAAAGATATAAAATATCTTTAAACACTCACTCTTTCATTTCTCCCTCATTCTACAGAATTTTGGAGAGAAAGTCCACACAGCTACATCATTGCTGAATCAGACTGAGTACATGTGTGACGTCCATTAAGTGACACAGAGAGCTCCAAGGGAGGAGGAAATAAGAATCAGAGCTGATCAGCAGTTTTGCATTTCAGTTTCAGAATTAATCAGAGCCCAAGAGTGTATTCAGAATTCCCTTGCAGATTTTGCAACACAATGTAATAATTTTGAATCCATTGGTGGTGATTCCAGATCCATTTTCAAGTGCTGTACAAAACACATGCCAGGCACTGATGTTTCCTCACCCGAGGAGAGCAGCAGCTCGCTGTAGCACTGGCTCCAGTCTCCAGCATGAGCATTTCCCGTGCTCACAGATCCCCCTGCCTCGGCGCCACAGAAGCTGCTGACACTCAGATTTAACTGGTACAATGTCACCTTGCGCTTTTTCTGAGGACAAGCGCGAAGCACTCCGTGTCACTTGGTTTTATGTAAGGCCAAGGCTCACTCTTTGCTAAGGAGTGTGGTTTGGGGTTCAGCAGGATCGTGTGTGTGAGATCTGAGATCTCTCCTGAGTCCCACTGCCAGCAAGGAGCATCCACACACATCCCAAGATGTGCACTGGAGGAACTCTTCCATGCTGAGGCCATTCCTGTTACCACACTCACTTCCTTGCTCCCACAGAACTTCCCACTTCCAGACTGCGACCTCTCCTGGAGTTGCCAGGGCCACCAGCATGGGGCTGGATTGTCCCATGGCACTCGGACAGGAGGAGGGTACCTGGCACTGCCCTGCTCCCAAGCCCAACTCATTTGGCTGCTCAAAGATGGATGATGATGTCCCAGAGGGGAAAACCCTTGGAATAATCAACAGCCACTGAGTGTGCCCAGTGCTGGGCACCCCTGAGTGACACAGAGCTCCTGCCATCCCCAATTCTTCCTCCAGTTCCCACCTGACTTGGCTAGTCCACATTGACTTCCAGGTCCAGTGAGTAATTTTCACTCCTCCGTGACTGTGGTTTCAACTTGCAGCACCAGTTCCTGCCAGCTCCTCAATAACCCCCTCCCCAAAGCTCCTACTGAAAATCTAGGACAGAGCTGGACTCCAAGCAGCCCTGACACACAGAACAGCCCTCCCCAGGGCCCTGCTTTGGGCTCTTTCAAGCCCTTTCTCTGTCACAGCAACACCTCACTGCCTTGCTGCTCCACGAAAATCATCGCTGCTCAGGGGTTTGGAGCAGTCCTGAGGCAGGGTCACTGCTCCCACAGCAGAGGATGGGACGGGAAGATTCAAGCCCATAATAGCAGGATGCCCTCAGGGCAGGTAAACAGCTCAGCTGCTCAAATCCTCTCCTGAGCCTGAGGAAGACAGAGCAGCTGCCACAGTTATGACACTAAACCGGCTGGGAAGTGTTTCCTCTCGCATCAGAACAGCTCAGCAGGAAGCTCCAAACTGAGCTCCCACCATGCTAAACCATCCTGAATCATAGCAAGGAGAGTCTGAAAGGCTAAATTAACACCCCCTGTGGCAGCCACAAACTGGGGGAAACCTCTGCTCCCAAAACACAAATCTGCTCCAGATGACATCTCTGTGGAAGACCTGCAACAAGCCCAGGGAAAGAGCTGATATTTAACACCAGGAAAGGGTCTGTAGTCCCCACATGCTCAAAGCCTATGTGAAGATTTTGGAGGAGCTGAATGGTCCCAGCAGCACAGGGGGGAATGACAAGCTGAGGCTTCAGCACAGGCCCAGCTTCCTGCGAGCACTTCCTGATCTAGCACAAAGCAGAATAAAGGCATTTAGTTAATTAGGAGACAAACCAAAGATGCCTCTTAGAAAAGGGCAGCATGCACACACCAGCAGCAGCTTTTTATCCAGTGCTCAGCTAAAAACACAAGCCCAGAAGAGTGGGCAGCAGCCAAAATCCCATCCCCACTGCACTCCTCTACTCCATATTCCAGGCTTTATCCTTCCCTCCAACACACAGATCCAGCTCCCCTCCTGTCATGAGCTGGGTGACTGGGACCCCTGAGGACCCCAAAGGCATCCCAGGCTGGAGTCACTGCAGCAAGGGTACAGCTTTGGCTCTAGTCCATTATTTCCTCCCAGAATGGAGCGACACTGAATCCCATGGGCTCCTTTCCCTCCTTTTAAAAGAAAATGCTTTAAAATTAAATGCTGTAAAAGGAAATGCTTCTCATTTGGAGAAATAATCAATAAAATCTAACAGGCTGCTTTTCATTCATCCCCAGCCAGAAATGTAATCTCCTGTTAACAGCACAGCCCTGAACACATCATTTATCTGCTGCGGGTACCAGCACGCGCAGATTTTACAGCTGGAGAGAGTGGGGCTGCCTGCATCACAACGACTAATTTATTCTCAGAAAGGCTAATTTAATCTGGCAGTGAATGTTCTCAAAGCCTCCTCACACAGAGCAGCTTTTCTCTTGGTTGGCTTAACAACAATACAGCATATCCAAAAACGTGGAGGGATGCTAAGGAAGAACACTGCCCCTGTGTTTTGAGCCCTCTGGTCTGAGAAATTTCTCTTGGTAACTACAGGCTTTGAGAAAACATAGAGTCCCTCTGGTTTTTCAAAAAGCCAACTGTATTTCAAGGCAAATATACAACAGTTTAGGCTATTTCCCCCTCACATACAACTGTCTTGACAGAAAGAGCTGGGCTCTTAAAAAAACTAAAACCCAGCAAAGGTTGTTCAGTATTAGACAACTCATTCCCTTCCAACTGCACATCAAGAGCAGCAGCCAGCACACCTGGCCTGGGGGTGCTCCCTGCCACAGCAGGTGATTTTCCCCAGCCCATACTACAGAGGAATAAACTTCAGACAAATCCAAAAGCTTTTTGTTTCAAAAGGCTGAGTAACTGCACCATGAAGTGTTCCAGAGAGGGCATCCTTTAGCTTCCTAGCCCCTGCCATCTGCAGGGGTGCAATAATAAGCCATCAGAAGGTTTTTTTCATTGTTTTTAAATTCTAGGCAGTATTTTCCCTTTACTCGTCACAGTACACACAAAGGCAGCGTGTACTCACAGCCAGGCTGAGCCACCTGACCCTCCACGGACGTGGCACCACGTGCTGGTCCTCAGCTGGATCTACTCCTTGCCCAGGAGATCACTGGAGAGCCAAGCACGGCTCCTTGGAGTCAGAGGGGCTACACCAAGGCAGACTGAAGCTTTACAATAGACAGAGCTGTAGCAGTCTAGCCCTCCATGCTCAGGATTGTCCCCACCGTCCTGCTGGGAAAGAAAAGCTGCTGCTGTGCAAGCCTGGATCCTGTCTGAGAGGGCTCCTTTGCTACAAGGGCAAAAACGTGCCCCAGATGACATCCAGCAATTTAGGAGGATTCAGTAACGTGGGAAAAATGCAAAAATCAGAGGGAAGCAGAGCATTTACGCAGGTCACAGAAGAAACAGAGAAGAAAACAACACAACACTCTCCTTGTTCCTATCCGTCAGGAACTGCTGTCCCAAGAATAGCCTATTCAGAAACCAGGAAACTCAGAGAGCGGCAAGGAAGGGCTGAGTCATGGCCATTTGGAAAAAAAAAAACAACCCACAACAAACCAACCCAAAAGGGAAGGAGAGAAACCATGGGACAGCAGCTGTTCTGAGTCTTGGAGATATGAACAAGTCAATCCAGAACATATTAGTCAATCTTTATTTTCAAAAGCTCTGCAAACAAATGGCACTGCCATTAAATTCATCTGACCCTCCCTCTGCTTGTGGGAAGCAAATTGTTGTACCAGGAAAAGTTGCTGGTGCTTCCCAGCACCAGCCCCTGGCTGCCAGGACACAAATTGCTCCGAGTTTCTGCCCGGATTTTTGTTCCTCTGCAGCATTAGCATCCAAAAGATTTACAGGCTGGGCAAGTGCTTTCCCTGTGGAAAAGCACATCCATCTCAGGGATGCCATTAGCAGAGGGTGAGGAGCCATTTCCCTTCCCCACAGTGGAAGGGCACGAGGTAAAACATGACTTGCACAGGCTTCCCACACCTCTGTGAACAGATGAGCCAAAGCCAAGAGCTCCCATCTCACATCCAGCCTCAGCACAGCCTGTCTGGCCCCCAGCAAAACTTCCCACACGACAATCTTTGTTCTGTGACCTAAATCAAATCAATTGTACAATAATTCTCCCCAGGACAGTAATCTTGTTCACTCACCCATCATCTGAGAGATTACACCTGCTCTCCAGCTGTGGGGCTCTGGGAGGAAGAGATTTCTGAGCAATGAGGGGCTTATTTTTCATACAATTCCTTGATGAGCCCTCACAAATCAGGGAAAGGGGGGTGTCCATCTGTCATAACATGGCATCCCTAAAGGGGTAATAATTAGCATTGACTCCCTGCTTCTCAGAAGGCTGATCAATCACTTTATTATACTACACTTATTAAGAAACCCATCGCCCTTCCAGCCAGCCATGACACAGGTGGACTCAGTTGGTTCTTGGATCCAAACACCATCACCACTGGCCAATTAGGAAATCACCCTTTGGTGAAAAAATCTCCATAACACCTTCCACCAGTTCACAGCACCAGGTGCAGCAAGTGAAGATAAGAATTGCTTATCTTTTTTTTTTTCTCTGATCTTCTCACAGCCTTCCCCAGGACAATGCCTGGGAAAGTGGTGCCTGCTGCTCTCTGTGGCCAGAGCGCTGCTGCCACATCTATCTTTTCACTCAAACAGCTATGCTTGAAAAGATATCTGGAAAACACCTTTCAATTCATTCTATCTTGCCCTGTAAGGTACTGTCAGATTGAAGTTGCACAGGTAGGAAGTGGGAAGCTCCTCAGAGCTGCTGCCTGTGGGGAATAGGTCCCCAGAGGACAAAGCCTGCTGTCCCCAGCCTGAGGCAGATCACCTGTGCTCAGGTGTAAGTGCTCACCTCTTCCCAGCTCTGGGAATGGCTGGGAAAACCACAAGCCCTTCATATATAGAGCCAACCTTGACACAAACTCCAGAATGACAGCTCAAGGAAACTGTCCCAAAGCAAACAGGCTCTCGTGGTTCAAACTGTGGGTGAAATTCATTTCTCTGCAAAAGGCAAGGAGCAAAGAAAGATGAAACACAGCTGCAGCATGGGCTGATGTGCATGAATCACAGTAAGGTGGAGGGATGGAATTTAGGATTGTAAGACAGAATGCAGGATGGAACAGTAAATGTGTAAGTTTAAAGCAGAATACTTCTTCCAAAAACATCTTCCAAAACTGTTTATAGGGAGCCAGGCTGTTAGTGCAGGGTAGGGAAGATTTTCCTTCTAAATGCAGAGACTGGGTATCAGAGAAGGTTCAGGAGCATGCACAGGAGAGACACTTCAGGGCAGTGGGACCCCCATCTCAGCACAAATGCTTTCTCCTAAAATCTACAGGAGAGCTGGGTAATATTCCATCTTATGTATAAAGGAGGCAAAGGATAGAACTATTAGTAATACACAGTAATTTTACTAATTCCAGTAAAAATGAAATATATCACTTAATTTGCACAGAAAGCCCCAGGTCAGCTCTTCATTCTCTGATGATCTCAGGCTCCATCATGCCAAGTGGTACAAAGTCAAACACGCTCTGCCAGCAGCTGCTCTGCACAGCTCCTAAGATGTTAATCACATTGCAACCTTTTGGGGCTGTTTCTTTTATTTTCTTACCCTCAATGCAGGCCTGCTAAGAGAGCCCAGATTAAAGACAGCTGCACTGAAGTGCCCCACGTGGAGATGTGCAGCATGCAGCACTTTGCTCCTGCCCCATCCTCCACGCAGATCAATGACCAGAACAGGGCTGCTCTCAAACAGCTGTTTCTCAGCACCACAAACACACAAATCTAAGACTGAAGCCACAAGGCAGCTCAGAACTAAGGGGCCCAAAGCAAAACTGTAACAGCAGCCAAGAGTCTCCCTGAGTGTTTCATGCCAGAAATAAAATCTGAGCTCCCCTTGCCTCAGAGACTTTATTCTGGTGAGAAAATTGATTGTGGTTTCCTATGGCAGCTGCTCCAATTGCATTCCCTTTGATCAGAGGAGGAGACAGGTTCTATGCAGAGCATGTGAAGATCTGACACTGCTCATGAAAGTGGCACTGCTTCTCTCCAGCTGTGAGACGGATACCCTGTGCTGTTTGGGAACAGCAGGAAAACAGCAAGTGAACATCCCATCCCAAGGCAGAAGTTGCTCATTGTGTGTTTTTTGAAGGAAAAAGTGTACACAGACCTCTGCGTTTGCACACTTGTGTGCTCAGGTGCCTTGCTCTGAAACCTTCAGGAGAGTTGACTGGCTCCAGGCTGGAGTCCTTTGCCTGCATAAGAGCTGCAAAATCAGGTCCTGGAAGCAAAACCAACCAAAAACCTCCAGCATCTTGCAGAATTACTAAAGTTCCCACTACAAACCATTACTGTTCTGGTATCAGGGAAAAGGGGAGAGTAGTGCACAATTCAAGTCCTTTTGGGACATCAGTGACTGCTGCTAAGAGCCACCAGGCATATCAGCATCTGTTTGCTGTTTCCTGACTCTCCTGCCCAGCCTGTGCTCAGCACCTTTGCACAGCCCACTGTGGGAGAACACCTTCTGAGAAGCTGGCACACCTGTCTAGAAGCTCAGAGACATTTAGTTCTGCTGCCTTTGTCATTATTTTAATCTCCACATTATGCAAATGCTATTTATTGCCTCTCTGGCTCACCTGGCAGCCACCAGCCTTTCCTGGAAAGGTTCAGGAAAACTGTCACATGGTACAGAGCCCTGCTAATAGTGGCAGGAGTGAAGCACCAGCCCCACTGCAGATCCCACAAAACCCACTATTTAAAAAAAAAATAGTTTCTTTCCGTCCAGGATAGTCTCTTCCTGATTAAAGCAATCATAAGAAATCACATAAAAGGCTGTACAATGTACCACACACAGACATAGAACACTGAATTTCATACTTCTCTTTACCCACAAGCAGAAAACAAGTCTTGGATCACAGCAGATACTAACAAGTTTGTGTATTTCCTTCCAAAACCACTCATCCACATACTGGAAGATCAACACCATCCTTTAAACACGTGCATTTATCTGCTAAATTCACAGCTGAAATGGAAAAAAAAATATTCTTTTAAATAATAAAATTACTTTCATCCCTTCTTTGGCTGTGTTAGTGAGTAAGACTGGCAGTGGCAACACTTCTGCAGGTGCCAACACCATGACAAGGACCCAAATTCCCCCCAAAACATACAGGTGTTGTGGACAGGCTTTAGTCTGGGCCCTGCCTGAACATCCCTCAGCTACAGGAGCACCTTAGCTGTGCTCCCAGGACATGTTTGCTCCATCCAGAAGGAAAGCAGTGCCCATTGTGGCTTCCCAGGCACAGAAAGAGTTGATTTGGAAGGGGCCTTCACAAACATGCTCATAAACCAACACCAGGTGCTGAGGGAGACATTCTCCCTCCCTTGGTAACTGCAGCTGAGACACAGCAGAGCAGGAACACAAGAAGTGAGTTTCAGAACTGAATTTGAGGTGCAAAACCTCTTGAGGGAACACAAGAAGCTCAGCACGGTCTTCCATCTTATTCAGAAGGGTTCTGAAATCAGAGACGCTCCCTCAGTGTGGCCTGTCCCTGTCACACCTGTGGCAGGATGTTTTGTACTCGGTAGGAACACACACATCCCATTCCCAGCACCACCCTGAGCACACACGGCCACCGCAGCTCCACCACCCCTGTAAGAGCAGCTGGGCAGGACTGACCACGTTTGCTCCACCTGGCATTGCTCAGGGACATCTGGGGACACTGCTCCATCCCCCCGCCCCTGTCACAGCCATGAAGTCACCACCTGCCTGCCTCCAAGCAGGAATTAGCTGCTCACATAACACCTGAGGAGAACAGAGCGGGTACATGGCTGAACACTTCTGGGGATTTCCTGGAGCACATGGATGTCACCACAACGTTGAGACAGAGAAGCCTTTGGGAGAGGGAAGTTTGCAGCCTGTGCTTCCACACGAGTTTGTGTAGCTGCTGAACATGACTGAATGGCAGACTGTGGTTATATACCACGCTGTGTCTGTCTAATACTCACTGTAGTTTTCCCTGCTGTCTACTCCGGTCACACTCTGAAATCAGCAGGGCCCCTGCTGAAATTAAAGCCCAGTTTAAGTACTTTGAGTGAAGGCAACAAACAGAAGGCTCTTGTGCATATTCCCAAAGAGTTTCTCAGAGAGTTCTACACACAGCCCAAACCCACTAGAATAATAATTTCAAAAATTTCCACTTAAAATCATTGTGCCTGACCTCATCTCTACCACCTGATACTTTAGGCTCAGCCTAGAACTGACAACTGCCAGTCCCCAGTTCTCACTGGTGCAAGAAGACCACCTCAGAGCAGCTTTTCCTCCGGCCAAGGGGCACAAACCTACACTTGTAGGGACCTGGAGAAGTTTAACCTTGAGCATGGCTCATGTGGAGGATCCAGAGGACACTGGCATGGCCGTGTCCATCCCAGCCTGCATGTTCCTACTCCTCTATACAGCCCTGGAGCTCTCCCCAGGATCCCAACCTGATTCCTCTGTTAAGCAGCAACCAACACCACCCCCTGTGCTTTTCCTAAAGCAACCAAACACTCACTGCCTTACAGCTGCTACCCTCTGCCTTTCCAGTCCCCTTGGGAGGGAGAACCAAGACTTCACCATTTTAATGGTTAAAAACCCCACAACTTCCCACTAATGTTTCTTCCCTGTTTTGTTGCTGTGCCACACTATTCCTTAACTGAAGGAACTCTCTTTATTTCACACTGCCAGTGTGCCAATATCATCCTCACCATCATCATTTCTCTTCCTGCTTGTCAAGACATCTCAGCTTCTTTCGGCTCCTCTAAAATGGGCTCATCATCCCTGACCACTGGGTGAGCTAGTCTCTCCCGAGCAGGGATAACTGCAAACACACACATTCGTTCCTAGGCCTGCTCCCCTGCTTTCCTGGGATCTGTGTGGATCACATTTGCTCCTCTCTCAGCTGTGCCCTCCCTGCAGCTCCCGCCGGTCTCTCCGCCAGCTCATGACCTCGGCCGGGCAGCAGCGCTCGCTTTACACGGGGAAGTCTTTTCCCAAGTACATGACCTCGCTTTCCACCCGATTAAATTTCATCCCAGCCCTCCCGTCCCAACCCTTCCCGGCAGTGCTGAGGGCACAGAGCTGAAGCTTTGTAAGATTTCAGCGGTACCCTGCGACACTCGGTCAGCGTCAAAGGCCCGTCCGAGGCCAGGGCTGCCTGCCGCTCCTCTCCGGGCCCGTGTCCCCATCCAGCCGTGCCTCCCCGGCTCCGCAGCGAGCGCTCCAGCCACGGCCGAGCACCGAGCCCTCCCCCGGCCTGGTTCCTCCTCACAGAGTTAAAACCACGGCTTGATTTCCATCCCTTTTCTCCCCAAGAGCGTAGTGCTGGTCTTCTGCCTGCGTCCCCGTCTGCGCTCAGTGTCCCCCCAGTGCCGAGTGTCCTCCCGTGCTCGGTATCCTCCTTCCGATTCTCAGTGTCCCCCCGTGTCCCCCTCGGTGCTCGGTGTCACCCCCGGTTCTCAGTGTCTCCCTCCGGTGTGTCCGGCCAGCCCCGCTGCGGGGCGGCCGCCGCGGCCTGTGCGGGGCTGAGGGGGCCCGGGCCGCCTTCCCGCCGCGGCCCCGCAGCCCCCCTGGTCCCGCCGGCCCCGCGGCGATCCCCACCGCCCACAGGCACCTACCGGCTCCCGGCGGCGGCTCCGGCACCTGGCGGCGGCGGGCGGGGCGGGCCGGACTGGGCGGGCGGTGCCGCGGCGGGGCGGGCCTGGGCCGCGCTGGGCCAGCCGGGGGCCGGGCCCGGCCTGCTCCCGCTGCACCGGACAGCTCCGGGGAGCCGCAGACTCACGGAATCGCAGCGCGGTTTGTGCCGGAAGGGATCGTAAAGATCATCCCGTTCCACCCCCTGCCACGGGCAGGGACACCTGCCACCAGACCAGGCTGCTCCGAGCCCTGGCTTGGACACTTCCAGGGATGCAGGGGCAGCCACAGCTTCTCAGGGCACCCTGTGCCAGGACCTGCCCACCCTCACAGGGAAGAGTTTCTTCTATATATCTAACCTTAATTTCCCCTCTTGCAGTTCGAAGCCATTCCCCCTTGTTCTGTCACTCCATGCCCTTGTCCCCAGTCCCTCTCCAGCTCTTTTGGAGCCCCTTTAGGTCCTGGAAGGGGCTCTGAGGTCTCCCTTGCACTGTCTCTTCCCCCGTCCCCGATGGTGCCGTCTCTACCAGGTGTCCCAGCTGATGCTCCACATGATGCCCTGCCCCACACAGTGACATGCCCTTGCAATGGATTCTGGCTGCCCCAAGACCAGGGAGCTTGTGGAATCACAAAGTCACCTTTCTGGCTCCAGTGGTCTTAGCTGCACTGCAAGGACTAGTTAAAAGAGCAGTATTCTAACATGGCCACAGATGTTTTCAGTCACTTCTCACCTGCCCCTAGGGCTCCAGAGATACTTGCTCTGAGATTTAGGTGTGCTGGGTCCCATCCTGCCCTGGCAGCTCTGCCTGGGGTCCCTCTGGGCTGGAGCACACAGCTCCCACTCCCCAGGCAGGAACAGCCATGTGCCTTGCAAGCTCCTCTTCTCTTCCCTGTGTCACAGGGAGTGGCCGAGGTGCAGGTGACAGTGGGACAAGCAGGCTGTCCCCATGTCAAGGCACAATCAAGTGGGAGACATTGCTACAGCACCAAGTTAAAGTTTAGACTCTAAGTGGGAAATGCTGTATGTAAGATCAGAAATATCTGCCTTGCTCACACCTTGCAGCACAAGAATGTATTGTGGTGGCCTTGTGCCTTCCTGTCTTTTCCACAGGAAGCACAGGTCTGGCCTGCAGCAATTTTGGCACTTCATCCCTTGTGAGACCTGGCAGCCCCAGGGCAGTCCCACCTCACATGTTGTGACCTTGGCTTTGAGCACAACCACAGAGCAAAGGCGACAGCATTTTGCCAGCATGACAAAGCTGAAGCAGGGACATTTCTCTCCTTTGGACATCTTTCAGTTTGGGGTAACTCCATGGGCACCACTGTGGGCTGGCTTGGTATGGCTGGTGCTGGGGGTCCCAGGGAAACAACCCCAACCCTTGGTCTTCTCCACACACTTCTTAGCTTCCCTTCTTTCCATGTTCCCATGCCTGTGGGGACCTGGTACCAGCGGTCAAACCCATGTTCCTCAGGTCACAGACATGCTGCAGATGATCACCACCCTCTGCTCCCTGAAAATCACTGCTGAGGGCTCCCAGCTGCAACAAATTTCCAGGAGGTGCATGCAGCAGAGCTGGGCCAGTTACTGGAGAGCTCTTTGCAGAGAGGTTGGGCTCCCCAGAGACCTGGATGGCACAGGTGCATGGGATGACTGGTATGACAAGCTCTCACAAATCCTTATGGAAAATGCACTGAAGCCTCCTAAAAGGCTGCTCTGGCTTCAGTGACCTGCCTGTGTCAGTGTCTCACAGCCACTGGAGCAGCCACTCACCCCTGCTATCCCAGTGTCCTGGCCACATCCACTGCTCTTGTCCCTCCTGCAGGGCAGGATTTTGCTCTCTAAAATGTTGACTTGTGAGACCCACAGGGCTGGGGGTGAGATGGCACTGGGAGTGGTGTCAAGGTTTGGAGTTTCCTGCCCCATCCCTGGGGCTGCCCAGGCTCTCCCTCCTGGAGCAGGGTGGAAGGGCTGATTTCTCTCTTGGTCACAGTGGAGCTGTCTCAGGAGCTGTACCAGAGTGCTCTCTGTGAGGTGCTCACTGCTGAGGTGCTGCAGGCTCTCAGGTGCTGGTAATGCCCCTTGGCTCCAGCATGGCTGGGGCTCTTCTCTCTTCCCAAAACCTCAGGGGCTGTTTGGTTTCAGAAGCTCTGGCTGGGAGGTCAGTTCTGAGGCTTGCAGTGCTGGCCCACAAGGCCCCACACAGGCTGGGCTGACTGCTGGAGCAGCACGAGGCCATAGGGACCTGTCAGCCACGAGAGCTCCATGGGCATGGACATCTCTGTCATGCCAGGCCACTGTGACAGGTTGTGCCACCAGACCTTTGCCAGGTGAACGGCAGGGCCACACTCAGCCCATCTGAGTCCCCAGGCCACTGGCAGCCCCCTTGTCCCTCTGCCTTGTGCACTGACGCGGCTGGGGGGACGTGGTCACTGTCCTCTGTGGCACCCCGGTGCCGGCCATGCCCAGGGCCTGGCAGCAGTGCCAGAGGGTCTCCACTGTAAGCCCACCCAGGTATGGGATGTTGCTTTGCTGGGGGCCTGCAGGGGCTGGCACTGCCCAGAGCAAAGCTTTGGTGTCTGTTTTCAGCCAGCTCAGAGACCTGGAGGACATGGCTGCCCGTCTGGAGAAGGGGCTGGGTGAGAATAAAGCAGCTGCAGGATGTAGAAGGTGCCCAACTGCCCATGGTCCCAGGAGGTTTGAGCTTTGAACGAGCTCAAAGGCCTGGGGGCTGCAACCCCACATCCCACTTGCCAGGAACACACTGGGGCATCTCTCAGGATGTTCTCACTAGCCACTCTGGGCTACCATAAACACACCTCCCTGCCTTGCCTAGGTTCTGCAGCCCCCCAGGTTCACAGGCTCATATGTCCTCCCCAGGGGCTGGGTTTTGGCAGGGAGGTGCTGGAGCGGCTGCAGGAAGCTGCAGAGCAGCTGTGGAGTGACACCAAGGCAAGGACAGTCTCTGGGCACAGCTCAGGAGCCACTTGTGCCACAGCTGGTGCCTGAACCAGGCTGGGCACAGGATTGCCCAGACCTGGCACATCCCCACTTGGAAGCAGCTCAGTGTGCCAGGATTTTGTCGCCATGCCAAGCTGGTGGAGCTGGGGATAAACAATGGTGGGTGGCTCTGAGGAGGATGAGGGGAGGTCGGGGGATAGTGGGATGGTGAAGCACCCAGGTATGAACAAGGTGCTGATGGAGCAGGGCTTGGGTGTTGTGAACAAGCACTGGCATGGTGACAGGGCAGGGCTCTGCAGCAGATGGCTGTCCCCCTGTACTGTTTCTGCTTCTCCCCCTTCAGCAATGAATATCCCCCCAGCTCTGCTCCTGGCACACCACAGGGATGTTCTGCATCCCCCAGTGCTCATGCAGGTGCCTGTCCTGAGTGTCCCCTGCCACATGGGAAGTGCTGCTGCTGAGCACTCCCCGGGGAGCTGCTGAGGCTGTCATGCCCCATGCGAGGCTGTTTGTCCTTGTGCACTGCAGACGCAGGTGACAAAGCCAGGCTCCTGGGGGGCTGGTGCCAAGCTCACAGGTGTCCAGGCTGGCCACGGGGCTGTGAAATGGCATGAGGGGCTGGGGAGGGGCAAGGCTGTGCTCCTGGCATTGGGGGACTGGTGGAGTTGGGGTCACATTGCCCTGGCACCCACTCATTGCAGTGGGGCAACACCACAGGCCAGCCAGAGTTTGACACTTTTGGGCTGTGCCATGTCCTCATCAGCTTTCTGACCAATTAGATCACCAGGTCTGTGGTCTGGCACGCTTTTCCAATCCTGTGGCTCCTGGTGGCCCTGGGATGGTCACAGGCACGTTCCCCTCCTCACCACCCAGGTCTCCCTGTGGCTTCACTTGTGTTTCTCAAGCAGTTGTCTCTCTTCAGCCTGGGGACAAATCCCTTCTCTGTGTGTCCTCGGTGGCTCTGTGCTGCACCCACCCACCTCACAGACCATCCCCACTCCCAGCAAGAGTGGATGAGGCCTGAATGTGCCCACCACAACTGGGACAGAAGGTGCACAGCCCTGGCTCCCTCCAGGGCCCACCAGCTTGGCCCATTTCATCTCAGTGGGGCAGGACTGAGGGTGGCAGCTCCAGCACAACTCCGTGCAGGGAAGCTCACAAGGGCCAGCCCCAGCTCCAGCCCATGCTCCCAGGCCCTGCCCAGGCTGTCCAAGAGGCACCCCCGGTGAAACCATCCCTCCTACATTGTTTATTTTAGCAACACAAATAAGAGACTGAAATTAATTATTGACTGGGGAGTGCAGGGGCACAGCCTTGCTGAGAAAGGGTCTGGCAAGGACAGCAACCTCCAAGGGACCTGAGGAAGAGGGGATAGGAGCCAGGTCACAGCAAAACACCCAGGACCTGTGGATGTCACAAGGGATCCTGAAGACTCAGCACAGCCCTACCTGCTGGGGTCTCACACACAGATGATGTGGCAGAGCTGGGCTTCTGGGGCTGAGCCCTGGATGCACCTGGCCAAAAGCAGCTGGCAGTCACTGCATGGCTGAAACGGGGTGTTTGGAGCAGCTGGAGATGCAGCCAGCCCTCCTGGGATGCACTGAGTCACCAGGAGAGGGGATCCTGGAACACTCCAGGCTCAGGGCAGCTTTGCCTGCGTCCACTGTTGCAAACGAAGCAAAGACACGGGGTTCAAAGCAGAAGAGCGTGTATTGCAAGCGGCTGCGGCGCATCCGGAGAGACTTCCAGCCGCCGGGAGAAAAGAACAGAGGGGTTAAAAACGATCCCAGTCTCTAGGGTTACACTGTGTCATGCAAAACAGCCCTGGGAAAAACCCCATCCTGGGAGGTTGGAGGGGAGGGTGTGCTGGCCCAGCGGGACCACCAGTGCTCACCCCCTGCTCCCCATCCGGGGCTGGGCGAGGGGCCAGATGCCTGAGGGCTGGTGTCCCCTAGCCCTGCTCACCAGCGAGGACAGTGTGTGGGGTGGAGGCTGTGATGGTGCAGGAACAGCCCTTGCCCTCTCCACCCCTTACAAAAAACAAGCCTCAAGGGGTGTCTGCCCCCCACCCAGTTGATCGGGGCCAAGGGATGAGGGAAAACACTCAGGCACAACCCACTCTGCCTGGTGGGGTGGCCCAGGGGACTCTGAGGAAGGGACCTCCTCCATAAATGTCACTGGCATGCAAACTCCGGTGTCCCAAGAGAGGAGGGGGTGCTCCCTCCCCAAGAGTCTGGCAGCGTCAGGGTCCCAGGCAGAGGCCAGCACCAGTCCCACGCAGCCTCCCGCTGTCTCTGGGGAGCTCCATTCAGCTCGAGAACAAGTAAAAACTACTTCAAACCAAACCCATGCAAGGCAGCTATTTGCTCATGTGTCTCGGCGGCTGCCAGACGCCCTGGCAGCGGAGTTCCTCTCCTCTTTGGGGAGGGGGGGAGAAAAAATATATATATATTTATACGCAGGGGTCCCCGCCGCGTCCGCTCTCCGCCACGGCCTCATCTCTCTGCCTCCATGGTCACGTTGGCCTTCTGTTCTGCGCTGGCCTGCTGGGAGACGGCGGCTGGCCAGCCCGCGGGCTGCGCCGGCGTGGCCGGAGTCCACATGCTCTGCTGCTGCCCGGGCGGCGAGGCCGTGGGCCAGGCAGGGTTGAAGGCCCCGTGCTGGGGCAGCGGCGGGGCCGGGGGCGGCGGGGAAGTCGCCATGGAGGCCACGGGACTACTGCTGTTGAAGCTTTCGGAAGCCTTGAGGCGGGAGAACATGGTGAGGGCGTCGGGGAAGTTGGGCGGCGTGGCCGGCGTGTTGGCAGGAGTGCACATCTGCGGGAAGGAGACACGGGGTCAGGGGCGTCCCCACCTTCTGCCTCCCACCGGGGCGTGGCACGAGACCCCTCTGCCCCGCTGCTGTGGCATATGAAGCCCCCAGACCTGCGCTCCGCAGACTGTGCTGCCCCTGAGCAGCTCTATTTAAGGGTCTGAAGGCTCATGCTGTGGCAAGAGCTCCTGGCAGAGGACCCAGACAGGACCCCCTGTGCCCAGCCAAGTCAGGGACCCCCTCTGCTCCACAACCCACTGGTGCCACCCTGGGCCTGCAGCTTTCTGGCTCTGCAGGCACAAGGCTCAGGCTCAGCTCCCATCCCCCAGGAAAGTGGGAATGCTCCAGCCCTGCTGGGCACTTGCTTTGCATGCTCCAAATCCCCAATTGTCCCGGAGAGTCAAACAAGGCCGCAGCAGCCAGTAAATCCTTAAGACACATCTGCCCAAGCAGATTACGGTCTGCCAGGGCATGAGAGTTAAGGGACTGAGTCTGGGGACAGCTGGAAGAGAGCAGAGGCAGGCAGCACCCACGTGTGGGTGTTTACACACCTCCAGACGCTCCGCACGCCGCACCAGAGCCACGCTCTGGCGACGCTCCGGGAATTGCTCGCTCCAGCGAGCGCACAAGGACCTGTGTGTGTGGCTGCTGCAGGATGGAAGCACCATGTATCTGTGAGTGTGCTTACACAGGTCACTGCTTCAGGCTCCACCAGGCTCTCTCTGCCATGCTGAGCTGGTGCGGACCACTGGCAATGCCCAAAACATCCTCCCTCAGACTATCCCTTTTGGAAGAGCAGCCCCAAACCATCTGCAGGGCTCTGCTGTCCCACTGCATAGGGCAGGCTCTGCCACCAGCTGCTCTCCAGGAAAACCGTCCTTGGCAGGCAGCTCTGGCAGTGCCCAGCCAGACCTCCCTGCCTGCACTCCTGGAGCTGGGAAGCAGTGAGCTGGACATGAGCACCAGCCTGAAGCACCTGCCAGCTGGTGCTCTGCCCTGGGAGAGCGCTGGGGAGCTGGGAAAGCACTTACCATCTGATGGTGGTGGCTGTAGGGGATGTTTGTTTCTTGGAAAAAAGCACTGAGAGCAGTCTGAAAGGAAAGGAAAAAAAAGGGAAAGATGATGTTACTATCCGCATCCAAACCGGGCACCCACCTCACCCCTGCACACTACTAGACCCCAAAGATGATCCAAAACAGGCCCTGGGGGGCCTTGAGGGCACAGCTGCTCCCTGTCCCCAAGGAGGGACCTGTGCCTGCCATCTGCTCACACCAGGGCAGGTGGTAACCATGTGTATCTGGGACCACCATCCTTGCAAGAAGCAGCTACTGCTGGGGCAGAGCCCAGCAGGTGTTTCACAACTCACAATGACGCTCTGCAACCACCGTGTGCTGGGAAACAAAGGAAACCAAATCCAACCCCAGCAGGAACCAGTTAAAGGCATGTCTTCAACAAGACATGATCATAGTCTCCATATTCCCACCAGGAGATCCCCAGGGCAGGGGCTGCGGCAGGTGCCCACCCCACTTGCCAGAACATTTCCAATTCAGTTGCAGACAGAGCACAATGGGGACTGACATTGTTTTGTAGCTTCCAGTTAAAACCAGTAATAGTCTGGTAAATATGTCACATGCCACAGGCATGTGAGGGGACAAGAAGGGTAGCAGGTAGGGAAGGCTGGGGAAGAAGATGGTCAGGAGGGCAGACACCCAGCCCAGGTCTGGAAGGAGCAGAGGCAGCAGGAGGTCTTGGGGTGCACAGCACTGAGCTAATGCAGGAATGGTGAAAAGTTCTTTACTCAGAGGGTGCTGAGGCCCTGGCACAGGTTGCTCAGAGAGGCTGTGGCTGCCCCATTCCTGAAGTGTCCAAGGCCAGGTTAGATGGGGCTTGGAGCAACATGGGATAGTGGAAGGTGTCCCTGCCCATGGCAGGGGGGTGACCTTCCAGGGGCCTTCCAACCCAAACCATTCTGTGATTCTATGATGATGACTCCTGTTCTGTGCCAGGCTTCAACTGAGTCAGGGCTGGAAAACAATGGTTTGATTCAGTTGTGTATGAGACTTGATGGAAATGTAAGAGAACTGGTTTGGATTCAGCTCTGGTTGAAGGAAAAGCCCCCTTCAGTGCTATTCAGGCCTCTCCTCAGGGCCTTCAGGTCTCCACTCCAGAGTGTGAGGTGTGGGGCTGTGGCCGGGTGTTGCCACTCTACCCGAGACTCCACTCCCTTCCTCCCTTCCTGAGAGCCAGGGACTGGGGTTACCCAAGCTGCTGGGGGAAAAAAGGCAGAAAAGCCTGGAAAAAGCACAGGGAGGTTGTACCAAACCCTGTCCAACTGCAGCAGCCACAGTCCTGCCACCACCCATGCGCCTCATCCCAGTGTACACATGCTCCTGTGTCACTCCCAGGGCCGGCATGAAATGACAGCAAGTCAGCTCAGCTCATTGATCCAATGGGAAAACTAATTTTGCTCCAAATATCCAGGCTGGTGGGCCCTGGGAAGGCAAAGAGGTTTATGGTTTCCTGACTAAACAGCAGAAAACTATTGGTACAACCAGGTGGCAGCCAGAGCAATGGCTGCAAACAATGATCCAGACCTGGGTGGGGGAAGCAATTCCTGCTGCAGAGTCTGGCAGCTCCCAGACCATGGGGGGAATGTGCAATATCTGGGCTGGCAAGGCTCTTCCCTGCCATAGCTGAATTTAATAACACAGCTCCTGAACTCTGCACCCAGCCATGCTGCGAGCTCAGAGCCCTCAGCTCCTGCAGGCAGGACCCACCAGATCCCAGAGATGGCCATGCAGCAGGAATGGAACAGGGTCTGTGGCCCTGCAGAGAGCTCTGGACAGGACAGCACGTGGCTCTGAATTAAGAAAATGTCCGACAGAGACACAGACACTTCTGCAGCAGTGACACCCCCTGCCACGCTACCCTTTGTCCTGGGTGAGGTCGGACGTGAACACCCAGAGGCCCTATCGCTGACAGATCGTGATAAGAGAGGGGGGAACACAAACGGGAAACACAGGCAAAGGTGTGGGCACAGCCAGATACCATAAGCTGATTAAATCTGCTCTGTGCTCCTGGCCTCATATCTGGGACTGTGCCGCTGGCAGACAGTGGCAGAGAAGGTCCCTGCTGTCCCCCTGAGCTGCCCACCAATCCCTGCCAGCGCCGGGATGAAAGCTGTGACCAGGCAGAGGAAGCAGTCCACCAGGGCAGGCCCCTCTGCCTAAACCCGTGTCTCTTCCCCTCCATCTCCCCTTTCCAAGCACGGCAGAAACAGCCCCCGTGTCCAGCACAAAGCCCATGGCTCCCAGACACCTCCCCAGGGACCTGCAGAGCCCCAGCCTGGTGAGCGAGGGCCCCACAGGGGCCAGGGACACACACGTAACCAAAGCTACTGATGCCACCTGGTCTCCAGACAGCGTCACAAGTGCCACCGTGACTGGTGCAACAGCAAAGCCAATTAAGGCTCCTCTGCCGGAGCAGGAGCCCGAGCCCAGCTCAGCTCTGACCCTGGAGCCAAGGCCTCACTGCCTGTGTCCCCCTGGTGTGCATGGGAGCAGAGCAGCCCCACACCCATGGCCTGGCCACGCTCAGCAGGTGACCAGGCCACCGTGCCCCCTCCCAGGATGAAAAACCAGGAGCTTCACAGGAGAGGGATCACACAGAGACTGCCAGGGTGCCAAGAGGCACCTGTGGTGACTCAGTCAGAGTGAGGGTGGCTGGAGGTGTGAGCCAGCACGGAGCACCCAGCAGCAGGGGCAGCCCTGGGGGCACTCTGTCCTTGAACCACCAAGGAAGGGGCTACATGAAATGTAAATACATCAGAGGAAGTGAAATCCAGCCATGGACAGAGCGAGCGAAGCCAGACACCTGCTCCTCCTCTTGTTCCCCACACACAACCTCCCTACACTGAACAGAGGCTCTTAGCACCAGGAAAAGGAAGGAATGGGTGGGTTTTTTTAGAAGCAGTTTCTTCTTATCCTTCCCAAACAGCCCCAAGGGCGATGAGCACATAAGGCCAAATAATTTCTTTCTACCAATAAAGGAACCTGATCCACTGCCCAGCCCCATGTGAGACTCTGCAAATTCTGAAATGTCTGCCTGGTAACCTGCTGGGTTCCAGCCACAGAGGAGCTGCTCTCTCTGGCTTCTCCCAAAAAGCCAGGCCCTGGAGGCCAAGTGCCAGCCTTCATCCAGAGACACTCCAAGTTGCTTTCTTGGGCCTGAAAACCTCCCCCTGGGATCAGCCATGGCACTGCTCCAGCTGCTGGAGGGCTGGGCTGGCAGTGCCATTCCAGCTGGCACCCACAGCAGCCATCCCTGGAGGCATGGAAGGGCCCACAGAGCTGCAAGAGCTGCAAATTAAACTGGGCACAAGAGGAGAAAGCCTGCCCAGGGTCCCTAGGAAACAGGAGAGCAGTTACAGCGAGTGAGAGAGGCAATCCACACCCTGCCCATGAACTGCCCTGTTCCCCAGGGATAGATGGGATGGAAAAAAAATGGCTCCTTAGTCAAACCCTTGAGGATGGGATAGACTCTGATCAGCTCATACCACAGCCAAAGGTGAACTGTATCCCAAATGTTTTCCTGACCCCTGACCCTGCTCACCGTCCTGGATCATGTTCCTTCTGCCCTGGAAAAGCTCTGGGTCTACCAGGGCTGGAAAGACACAGAGAGCAAATGTGCTCTGCAGCCCTCACTTCATCTTCCTACACACAATGGCCCCTGAGCAGCCAGCCTCGAAAGCAGCCCAAGCCCAGGAAAGTGGTCCCAAAACACCAAAACACCAGCATCCCAAAGCTGTCTGTGCTTCACAGCAGCCTCCCTCTCCCTCCTGCTGCTGACAAACACCCCAGGGGCTGTCCCAGGCTGCAAGTGGAACACTTGCCCACAAAGAAAAGGTCCCGGGCAGGGCAGATGGATGCCAGGAGTGCCCTGGGCAGGACAGAGGCACAGGGCTGGGACAACCCAGCTCCTGCTGTGTGTCACTGGGCCAGTGAGCTAGCCCAGCTCAGCACAGAACAGCTCTCTCTCCCCACGGTGGCCTTACAGGCAGGAGCAGAGCGCTCAGGTACGAGCAGGCTGATCACATTCACACGCGTCCCTGGAGAAGCGCTTTGACTCCAAGGAGATGGTTAATTTATGCTGCCTTCCCTCGTACTGAACTTGCCTGAACTCCCCCGATTTATACTCACTGCAGAGGCAGACCAGCGTGCAAACGGGCGCTGCACTGGAATAACAAAAGCCTCGGGAGTACTCCAGAAAAGAGGTGAGAGCAGGCTGGAGCGGTCGGGAAGTGATCCCTCCCCAGCGTGGCTCCCAGGAGGAGCCGTGCCCAGCGGCCATTTTGCAAAGGGAATTATCTGACCGTTGCACCAAAAGTGAGTGGGAACATGGTAACGGCAGCGTTTGTTTACAGCCCAGCTTCCTCTGAGTCATGTGAGTGCCCAGCCGGCAGGAGATGGCCGTTTCTACTTGTGCAACTCGCCAAACGGTGGCAAAGTTCTGCAAAAAAAGCCTTTTCAAAGACACGTTAGAACTTCTGTCATCCCTCCCCGGCTCTTCTGCGACACGCACGGAGGTGGTGGAAGAGGATCCCGCCTGTCCCAGAGGGCCACTGTCAGGCTGTGTTAGTAAACAAACGCCGCAGCACGTTACACATGCGACACATCCCACGCCAGCGGTGCTCCCGTTCAGCGGGCGCGGCGGGGGGATCGCCGGCCCGCTCCTCCGCACATC
Organism: Motacilla alba alba; assembly: GCF_015832195.1. Classification (NCBI taxonomy): domain Eukaryota; kingdom Metazoa; phylum Chordata; class Aves; order Passeriformes; family Motacillidae; genus Motacilla; species Motacilla alba. Next base: position 2,638,597 of record NC_052029.1, read on the forward strand.
CCCGCAAGCCCCCCCCGCGCTCCCGGCCACGCACGGCTGGCTTTGGGATGCCTCCTGGCCTGTGACAGAGCATGTGGGAATGCTGTGCCCGCACGGCGACGGACGGCGCCCGTGCCGGGTCCACCCGGCCGCTGCTCCGTTACCGACCCCGGGACAGCCCGGGCGGCAGCGCCCGCGCCCCCCGGCAGGGAGGAGAGCTGCTCCAGCCACGGAGGGAACAAACGGAGCCTCCTGCTCCCCAGCCTGACTCAGACCTGCTCCCGCAGCACCGCACAGACACTTCAATTACCGAGGTGCCATTAGCGTCAAATCCATCAGCTCCAACCTAGGGAGCTGCAGAAGAGAAGGAAAAATCCTATTTAGAAAGCGATTTATCGGCGACGGCCACCGCACTGCTCTTTGCTCCCTGCACAGGTCCGGGGATCTCCGCAGGGGCTGAGCGCCCTGAAAGGCACCGGGGAGCTCCCCGGGCGCCCCCCGCGCCACGCGCGGCGTTAACCCCTGTCAATGTCACGGAGTATCCCGCCCGCGGGCGAGAGGAAAAGACGTCTGGAGCCAGAAAAGCTTTGACCTACAAAGTCTCCTTTCCCACGGCTGCCCGAGAGCTCAAACTGCCCGGGACAGGGCCGTGGGAAAGGCTGCGCTGGGGTTTTCCAGCCCACGGCCACGCGGGAGGGCTGGGGCGGGGGCGGGGAAGAACAGGAGGAGGCTTCGGCGGATTCGGCGCCCCCGGTCCGGCGTGGGGCCCCGGTAGGCTGCGAGCCCCTCTCTGCGCACCCCCCGCGCAACGTGGCCTCCCGATCCCCCGCCCCGCGTGGCGCCCACGCTCCCTCGGGCACCGCCGGGGGCCCGGCCCGCGCCCCGCCGCCGCCGCGCGTGTGGGCGGGCGGGGGGACAGCGGCGTGTCCGCAGGGCCGGGCACCGATCTGCGCTACCCGAACCGCCCGCGATGCTCCCGCGCGGGGACCCGCCCGGGGCCGGTACCGGGGCGGCGGCCTCACCTCGAACTGCCAGTGGGCCGCCTGCAGCAGCTGCTTGGCCTGGTCGGCGGCGCATCCGGCCGCCAGCACGAACTGGTTGATCATCACCTGGTGCTTGAGCTCGTCCATGGCCCCGGCCCCGGCCCCCGCCGCCCTCAGGGCGCCGCCAGCACGGCGGGGCCGGCGGCTCACGCCAATGTTTACCGGGCACTGACTCACGGCGCCCGCCCAGCCCCGCCCACGGCTGCCCGGGGCGGGGCGGCGCGGCCCGGCCCGCGAGGCACCCCTGGGATTTGTAGTTCTCGCTCACCACGCCGTCCCGCCGCCCTGCCCCCGCCCGGACCACAACTCCCAGCAGGCCCCGCTCTGTTTGCGGAGCGCTCGGCGCGCGTTGAGTGACGCGCGGGGCCGGCCAACCGCCGCCCGCGGCTTGGTAGTACCTGACCGTATATGGTCAACAACGGCGCGGCCCCCAATGGGAGGGCGGCGGGGGCGGGCCGCGCGCGGGGCGGGGCCGGGGCGGGGCCGCGCGGTCACGTGGGCGCGGGCGGTGTTTACAGTCGGCCGCGTGCGGTTTCCTGTTGACGTGAGGGAGCGGCGGGGCCGCGCCGGGCCCGGCCGGGCTGGGGGGAGCGCTGCCGCCGCTGCCCTTCGGCACCGCCAACCCCCGCAGACCCTGCCGCTACCCTCCCGCAGCCTACGGGGGTTCGGTGGAGACCCCTTGGCTCGCAGCTGCCGTACAGCTCCGCGGCCCGAGAGGCGGGGGAGCAGCAGCCCCTCGGCCCCCGCGCCCTCCACCCGCGCTAATAAACTACGGGCGCCTTGCCCACCCCCTCCCGGTCCCGCTTTTCCCTCAGCCGCAGCGTGGCCGTGCATCGCTGAGGCGGCTTCAGGGAGCTGAAGGGAGAGGCGGCAGCGAGGGAAGGTTCTGGAAGGTGCCGCGGGGCTGCCGGCGCTCTGAAAGGCTCCTTTGAGAGGCGGCAGGGCCAGAGCAGATGAAAGGCCGCGGCCCGGCAGGCGCTGCCGGGCCCGCAGAGCAGACAATGGTGCTGCTGAGGGTAAGCAGGCACAGACCCGCGGTTCAGTGGCTGGGGCTTATAACACCAGGGAAAAGATGAAGGGAACTGCCGGCTCCAGCTGCCTCCACCTTTCCTGAGCGGAGGCTCTGGGCTGTTTCCTGCAGTTTGGAGAGGTTTAGCCTGGCCGTGTGTGTTCACTAACACCTCTGACCCTGGCTGGCGTTTTGCTGGTGTTTCTGAGCTTTGAGGATTAAATGGCTGAAGCTCAAGCAGGTAATGCACTTGATCAGTGGGGTTTGCAGCCTCTGCTCCATGGGCAGGAATTGCTCTGGTATCGTCCAAAGCTAGTCACCATTTTCCCCATGTTCTTTAGTAACCGTTCTGGAGTTACACAACCATTCAGCCTCTCCAATTCAGGGCCAAGGAGTTTTGCTTCTAGTTCTATATATCTCACCGCCTAAATCCAAGTGAGAGCACGGCTGTACGTGGTGGTGGGACATAGTGAGAGGTTACTGCTCATTTCTTAAAACGTCGAGACAACCCCCAGAGAGAGGTGGCACAGGGAGATTTGTAGCCACCAGGGTGTAAATACAGCAGGAAAGACTAATCTCCTGAATGATTACTTCTATCAGAAAGAGCCAGGCATGTTTAGAAACCTTGCAGTTTGGTGTTTGGAGGGAGAAGGGTTGGGCCTGGCCTGGCAGGGCTTTTGGGAAGGGTTGTAAGCCCTCTAGAGCAGGGCAGTGTTTAGGGAGGCAAAGTTCATGGGCTCACCACTCCTTCTGGTGAGCTGTAACTCCGTGTGTGTAAAACAGCCTTGTTGTTCTATGTGTACCTGACAAACACGGCGAGTGGCAGTGGGAACAACAGAGACAAAGCACTGGGTGATAAACCCCAAGCATCTGGACTTTGGATGAGCTGCTCTGGTGACCGGGAGCTTTGCAAGGAAACATATTTCCTTGTTTACACGGGTGTGCTCATAGCTGCCTTCCCAGCAGACGTGTCCAAGGAGGCTCCTGAAGGGCAGCCGGGGGTGGCTGGAGAAACATGGCCGTGGGAGGATGGGTGTCCCTCTGGCCCATGTGTGTCCTCTGGGCTGCAGCTCTGTGCATTCTTCTTCCTGGGGTTCAAAGGATCCCTCATCTTGTCCTGGATGGGTTTTGCCAAGCTGGAAGGCAGTGCAGGAGCTGAGGTCTCCTCACCACCCTGGGGCTCTGCAGGTTCCTGGTGGCAGGAGCCCTGGCCCAGTTTCACCCTGGTCCTTCCCAGGTGGACCACTCTCACCCCACACCATGATGGCACTCAGGGTTCAGGTCCCTTGAACCTTGTGGAAGTGTTTTAATCTCTTTCTCACAGAGGACCTCCCATCTTTGTGGCTTTCTTCCCTCATAGTGCAAGCAGACCCGGGGTCTGGCAGCACCAAAATGGGGACAAACACATCTCAGGGAACCCAGAGGTGAAGGTGCAAAACCCACTCGGGTGGCTCCACCAGGGTTTGTGGGGCTGCTGCTGCTTCTTACAGTGCCCTGGGCTGGGGGTGTGCTGCTCCTTCAGCCCATGGGACCCACCTGGGGAGCTGTGGGACCCTGGCGTGGGCTGGCAGGGCAGCCCTGCTCCCTGCCTCGAGCCATCCGCTCTCCTTTCCCGTGCTGCTGGCAGTGGCCCTAGATGGGATGGAGGAGGCCGTGGTGCAATATCCTGCCTTTGTGTGTGCCAGCGCTCAGGTCCCACGGGCCAGGCGGGGGCAAAGGAGCTGCTGCCCTCCGGCTCCGCTCGCTCCGGGCCCTGGGATTTGGGGCGGAAGAGCTGAGCCCGGCCCTGGCGCGCCGCTGCTATTGTCGCTGTCTGTCACACGCGTCTCACGGAGCTGGGCCCTCCGGGACAGATTCTCCAGCAAAAGCCCCTGCCCTCCCAGATGGCAACAGCCCCCACGGGGCCCGACGGCTTCTTCTGAGCGCTCCGGAGAGCCGGGCGGCCCGGGAGGGACCTTCCCGCTGCCGGGGGGATTGCACGAACAAAAGACCTCCTGCTGCAGCTTCCCGGGCAGAGCCAGCACCCCGCGGCTGCGGGACCTGCCTCTCCCCTGCTTAACCCACACGGCACCGAGCTCGTAGCTGCTCAGGGAGTGCGGGTTTGCAGCGAGATCATCTCTAAGGCCCCTTCCAACCCAAACCATTCTAGGATTCCGTGATTCTGTCCCAAAAAAAGCTTGGGGAACAGCTCTGGGGCAGCTGCCTCTGGATGCCTCTTTGAGCTGGAGAAGGACAGGATGCTCTCGGTGCTCAGGTTGTGTGAGGAAGGGAGAGGGACTCTCGTCTTCTGTCCGTATGCGAATTCCCCTCCTCGCTGCTTCACGGTGCAAACACTACTCTGCTTTGCCCCCAGGCTGTGGCCAGCTGGCCACCAGTTCTCCGGACAGCACAGGGAGATGGACCCACTGCTCCTTGCCGTGCTCAGTCTGCTCCAGCGCTGAGCCCCAAATCAGCTGCTGGGCTGCAGAGTGAGGCCTCCAGGGTTGTAGATTCACCCTGCTCAGTTTGGGGCTGCTGGTGGCACATGAGCTGTTCACATCATCCCACTGCTGCCAGGGCACTGCCCAGAGCTTGTTCCTGTGGCTGTGCAGGTGAGAGCCCTGGACACGCTCTGGGCCAGCACATGTGTCACTGTGATGGTCTGGGGCTCCCCTGTGCCAGGTGCAGGGTGCCCAACTCTCGTGGTTGGCCAGCAGGACTTGTTGCTCATTCCATATTTTTTTCTCTGTCCTCCTTCCCAGCCCTGCTGCACAATGGGATGCAGAAGAGCAAGGTCTGCTCCTGTCCTCACCCCCGGCATGTGTTCCCCTGCGTCCCGTGTCTCCTCCAGCCTCTCTGGCTGTGTTCGTGTGGCCACAACAGCTGCAAGGATAATAACTATCCGGAAGCACGTTTGGCCTCGGGATTGTTTGCTTATTTCTGCTGGGCGTGTTTTAGTTTGTGTTTACAGCCAGCAAATTCCACCCACTGCCTGCTCACTTTGATAGCACAAAATCGTCCCGTGCTGGCAGGCTCTGCTCCCTGCTCCATCCCATTTCCCTAAATCCCAGCCCTCTTCCCTGCTCCCAAGGCCAATTTAAGGGATTTCACATCTGCCACTTCAGCTCCTTCATGTCTCCCAGTGATTCCCAACTCCACTGCTGGGAATTTGGGTCCCCATTTCCTTTTCAGCATTATGTGCAGGGAGGTACTTCCCACCGCAGGGAGCGGCTTTTCTCTGTTCTCTGTGCCAGAGGGGACACGGCTCAGTCTTGGGACATTGGTGGCTCTTTCATGCCTCTTCCTCCATGCCATCCTCCGGACTGTTTAGTCCCACGTGTGAGGCAGCCCGTGACCATTCCCTGTCCTCACATCCAAACCTCAGGCATCTCCATTTCCTTTCATGTGTGGATTACCTGTGAGGGGAGGAACCCAGAAAGGAGAGGCTTCCCCATGAGAGGCAGATCACCTCCTATCCTGCTGGCTTTGAGCCCCAGCCAGTAGCAGGTCCCACCTCTGGGAATCGCCCTGGATAATTCTCTCTGGGCATTCCTGTGCAGGCTGTGTCTCTCTGGCCATCTCCCCTGTGCATCCCTGTGCCACATGTGACCCTGGGAATCTCCCCCTGTGCATCCCTGTGCAGAGCATGACCTTGGGCATTCTCTGCATCCCTGTGCAAGGTGTGTCCCTGGGCATCCATCCTCCCTGTGCTTCCCTGCAGAGGATGTGTCCTCGAGTATCCTCCTTGTGCATCCCTGCGTGAGCTCCCAAGGGCTTCTCAATCTAAGGTGTGCCCTCGGTGATCGCCATGTCCATGCCCGGGTCCTTCCCATGCAGAGTTCCCCATGCCCCTCCCTGGGCTCACTCCTGTTCCCATCCTTGTTCCTGTCCCATTCCCATCCCCATCCCTATTCCCATCCCCGTTCCCGCCGCAGCGCCTTCTGCCGGCGGAGCTCACGCCACCGCCCCCCCCGCCGCCCCGCCATTGGTAGATGCCGCCGCCTCCCCGCCGCACCGTTGGTAGGGGCCGCCGCGGTGGCTGCCGGGAGGTGTAGTCCCGGGGGGTGAGGACTCGCTGTCCCGGCGTGCCCCGCGCCGCCGCCGTGGGTGCGGGTCCCGGTGCCGGTGCCGCCGCCGCCGCCGCTCTGCGCCCCCGGGCCTCCCGCCCTGTCCGCGGCCGCCATGGGCTCCCTGCTCAGCCGGCGCATCGCGGGAGTGGAGGACATCGACATCCAGGCCAATTCGGCCTACCGCTACCCGCCCAAGTCCGGTGAGGGCCGCGGGGACCGGGGAGGGGGACAGGCCGGGCCGGGCCCGGTGCCCCCCGGGCCGGGCGCGGAGGCCGGGGAAGGGGCTGCGGGAGCGCCTGTCACCGGCCTGGGCTGTCACCGACTCTGGCTCCGGCCGCGGCCCTGCCCGGCCGCGCTGGCGGAGAGGCCGTGGATGGATGGATGTCCGTGGGCACAGCGGGGGCACCGGGCCGGGTCTGCCCGGGGGCTCGGTGCCCCGCTCTGACGGTGTCTCCGTGCCCTGCATCCAGGCCTCAGCTGTCCCGCTGTCCGCGCCCGCCTGGCGCCGTCACTCCCCGCGGTCCCGGGGTCCTGAGGATGCTCGGGGACCGCTCCCCACGGTGGAAATGTGGCCTCAGCCAGCTGCTGGTCCCTGGCCAGTGCAGCGGCTCTGCTGGGAAAGGGGAAGCGCGGCGGACAGGGAGCAGGATTGGGTCTGGTTGAACACAGAATGGCCAAATTCCCGCGTGACAGCCCCCTTTAACTCCTTAAAATGGCAGTGGCTCTCACCTAGGAGCTGTTGGGCTGACACAGCCTCCTGAATGTCTGTTTTCCACAGGGAATTCTTCGGAGTGCTTGGAGAGTTGTCAGTGCCACTCGTGTGCAACTGGGATGAGCTCATGACTCACCTTGTCTTGGGCTGGCTTTTGAGATTGACCAGGTTTAACTTGTTTAAAGAGATTTACTTATTCTTCTCAGAAAACTAGTGGTCAGGGAAATTCAGGTACTCTTTTCCCCTGCAATATCCATTTGCTTACAAATTTTACTAGGTTTTAGTTTTGTCAGGGCTTTTCCAGGCAGTCTGAAGAATTTGCAGAGCAGCAGTTTGGGTCCCCTCACTCTCAGATACAAAGACTTTTCATTCAGAGGTTCAAGTCCTGTGTGTGTCCGTGACCTGCTGGCTGTGACATCCTCAGGGCTGTGTGATGGAGGGGGCCACGACCCCTCTTTAGTTTGGAGGGGGTGCAGGATCATCTCAAATAGAGTCCTGTCTTCATTAAACCTTGTCTTGTTTCAGGCTGGCCTTCAGCAGGAAGTGGAAGGGGGAAACCTGCCTAGAAACGTCCAACAGCTGTGTTTGCTCTCTTAGAAAATATAACCTGCTTATTTTAGGGGTTTGGGAGCTAGGTTTTTGGGCAGCTGGGAAAGGCAAGTGTCACAGTTTGGCTGCAGCTGGATCTGTGTGTGACAGCATTTTAGATAAAGGGTGGATTAATTATAACCACCATATGCAATGGACATTAAACTTCTTTCACATCACCATGCTGCTGTTCCTGTGCTGCTGAACTGGAAGTTAATGGTGTGTTGGGTTTTGGGCTTGTCAAGGTAACCCCATCACACTGCTGAGGTTGGGTTTGTGTGTTACCATGCTCCCTGGAAGGGGATCTGCGGCCCATAACGCTTCCAAAGAGTGTTCCATGTGTGATACCTCCCTTGTGGAACTGAACAGCCAATGTTTTCAAGCAGCTGGTTAAATAAAAATATTTGTATTTCCTACAAAGGCTCTGGATGCAATTAGAGGCTTGCTAATTATTTCTCTGTGGCATTTTCTTGTGCTCTTTCTGGAAGCTGGTGTTAAGCCAGGGCTTTCTCTTCCCATACTTTGGGTTTGTCTAACAAGGATCCTCTTGACTTTGGGGAGAGAGAAGAGCTGTGCAAGCTCTAGGCAGAAGAAGAGGTGGTGAACAGCTCTGAGGTGGAGGTTCAAAGGCCAGGCCAGTGAGGGCTGTTAGGATGGCAGCTCCCCTTTCTCCTCTGGTGTGTTCAGAGGGACAGTGTCCTTTGAGGTCCTGCCATCTCCAGGGAGATTGCCTTGGAGAGGGAAGGTTGGTACCAAACCTGGCAGTGAGCATGACTGGAAGTGAGTGCGTGCAGTTTGGATTTCAGGAAGCAAGCTGGAAGTCGTACACCATGTTCCTGGGCTAAATGTTTGCTAATTATTTCTGACTGGACACTGCTGCTGTGGGCCCTGGCTGGAAGAAGCTGGTTTTCCATGGGCTGTGTTGGGTGTGTGTGCTGGAGAGTGAGCCTGACACACACTCCTGGCTCTGAGATTACTCCTGACAGCTGGAACAAGTGGTGAGGGAGCGTTACCTGAGGTCACCCATCCTGTGTGCAGCACTGTCCTCCTTTTCTTCTATCCCTCCTTGTCTCTGGTTTCAACAGATCTTGACTTACTACAAATGTCTGCTCAGCTGCTCTCATAGTTGGCATCAATTGCAAGGATGAGGGTTTGTGTTTGATGAGGGAGCAAATTCCCCCTCCCAAGGACGCACTGTGCAAGGAAACCAACCCTAAATACAGGTAAATACCTAAATGCAGGTGTTCTGGCTGTGATCTCAGCTGCATGTCAGCCTGCCTGTGGAGAGGGACACGGTGACTGAGCCTTGTTGAGTCACAGCTGGATGCAAAGGCAGAGGTGAATATTCACTTCTCCTTTATTGCCTTTTGATGTGGTTGGTGCTGGGTCAGTCATGTGCCCTGGGGAGGACGGAGCAGATTGCTGAGGAATCCACCTTGGTCTGCATGAGCCAGTCCTAGGTGAAGCAGGGTGTTTAACAGCTTTGTTGGAAATTGTGTGCAGTTTTGTAGTCAAAAATCCTCAGAAAATGCCCTGCCTATTCCTCCAGGGCTCTGGGTGGGTATCATCTACATTTTTCCTCCTGCATCTGGGTGACTGAGGCTGCTGGAAGGTGTTGGCCGACTCCCTTCTCTGACCCCTCTTTGCTGGTACCTTTTAACCAAAATTTCTTGTTTTATGGAGCCTGTGCTGGCATTGTGTCTGCCTGACGGGTTGGGAGGAAGGCCTGCTTTGTACAGAAGAGTAAGTGCCTCTGTAAAACAGACTAAAAATGGGTATTTTTCCCCTGTTTATCAGGGAGCAGTTGTGATCTCTGTGGTGCTGCAGTGCTTGGAGCAGCGAAAGGATCTGCCATGCCCCTGTTGCTTTGGAGCAGTGAGCAATGCCCCAGTGCTCTCCACAGCTCTGCTCCCGGTCCATGACCTCCTCTGCAGCACGTGCCCTTGGGATGGCTCTTCTCCTCTGGAGTAGGCTCTTGGAAAAGGATTCCCTGGAGATTTCTGGGAGGAAAAGAAGGAAGTGGATTGCTCCTCTCTGAAGCTGAACTGCTTTGTTGTTTGGGAGTGAGGCTTTAATCAAAGAAAGAGTGGTTTTAAATAGGAGAAGAGTACTAGAGTCACACCCAGTCCATCTCTGTGCTGCTCTGTACCATGACAGTGTCAGTGTCCCTGTGTGCTGGTTCAGGCTGTGCCTGGGACTGTGCTGTCAGTCTGCCATGGTGGTGACTGTCTGGCTGAGTAATTAAGGAGAACCCAATTTCTATCACTTCACTGTTAATTGCATTAATGGTGAGAAGCCTAAATGGGCACCTAAATGCTTTCTGTTAATGAATGTTGTATGACACAGCCCATGCTGTGAGGGATTACAGTTGTGCTCCTGCCTCCTGTAGGTTGTGTCCCTTCCCAGCTTGTCTCTTGTGCATCACATCCATGTGTTGCATGGATATGGGATTAGGATGCTGGCTTAGGGAGGGGTGATTATGACTGGAGCAGTCTGGTGCTTGATGCTGGTGCAATTATGATAATAAACCCCCAGCACTATGTTGTATTAAATATAAAGTATTTTGGTGTCATCGATGCCTTGGAGGAGCCTTGGGTTCCAGTTTGGTTTTGCATGGGACAAACGAGTGAGTCAGACTTGGCTGTTCTGGGTGTCCCAGTGGTCCCAGTTTTTCCAGCCACTGGAAAGTCTTCCACCACAACGATTTCTCTTACAACCACTGCTTGGGCTTCATCTACCTCACTTGGTGATGTTCTCTTTTATCTCATGCTGCTCTGTGCTTTGTGCTGATTTACTCTGGCGAAGTAAAGCCACAGTTTTTCTTTGCTCTGGCGTTTTTATCCTTTTCCATCCTTTTTTATTTATGTGTGATTCTTTCCTGGTCAGCGTGTCGCTGCATTTTCCTGGAGGGTTTCTGTTTGTAGCAGTTCAACGGAGGATCAATCCAAGGATTTCTTGCCTTTTCTTTTTCCTGCCAAAGAGGATGGCATTTAGCATTCTCCTTGTGCCCATGGCTGCAGAGCTGTGTGTAAAGCTGGCCTTGGAACACCTGCTTAAGGTGGTTTTATAGCCTGGGGGAACATATGGGAACAAGGTTCCAGAGGCATGATCGCCTGGCCAAAGTTCTGAAGCTGTCTTGGTACCGGATTTGGAAATGGAACCTAGGATTCCAATGCATAGAAAATACACACACGCCTGTTAGAGACACTAAAAATCCTAAATGTCACAGTGACTGCAGAAGAGGATGCCTCATATTTTCCATCTGGAAGTTTCCTTTTCGTTTTAGTCCCTGGTGCGATATTTAAGAAATGCTTTCTTAAAATGTTCTGCCTCCAACTTGGGCATACTCCGAGGTGGTTGTGCTAGTGGTTGAGAGGATTAATGCATAACTTTGGTCTTAACCTTGAGAGCTCTGAACTTGGGGTGTCATTGTAGCAAGAGCTTTTTGAAAGCTTGCAAGAGAGTATCTTTTTATAGCTGCTAAAAACTGTGTTATAAATTTGTGGAGACAGTTTGCTGCCATTCTGGTTTGTTTGTCTGTTGAGACCTCGTGTGCGTGGCAGCTTTTGTGTGTGCAGCAGCAGTGGCAGAGCCTCAGGCTTGTTCTGCTCACCAGTGTGTTCCCCTTGAGCACCTCAGAGTGGTTTTCCCTGTGCTCCTCATGCCTGGCACTGTGTTTCTTGTTTGCTCATGAAGGAAGCGCCTCGGGGAAAAAAACCTCTCCTTCACATTGCAGGAGTTGACTTAGCAGGAAGATGAAGAGAGTTCAGTCTGAATGTGGAACTGAAGCTGTGATTCCAGCTACTGTGTGTATTTGTGAGAAATCCCAATGATTTGATAGAGATGTCAAAAGCAGTTCTTAGTGGAGCAGGGACTGTGTGGCAGGTGCCTTGAACATGCTGGTTTTGTTGTCTGGGTGTTGTTCCAGTTGAGCAAGAGAGGCTTTTTCATCTCTGGAGATGCTCTCAAACCATGTCCTGGGCTGATCCCGCAGTGTGGGCAGCTGGAGTGGGGGGAATTCTGTCCCTGTCAGGTGAGACCCCACTTGCAGAGCTGCCTCCAGCACAGGAAGGATGTGGAGCTGCTGGAGAGAGTCCAGAGGAGGCACCGGGATGATCCCAGGCATGGAGCAGCTCTGCTGGGAGGAAGGGTTGGGAGAGTTGGGATTGTTCAGCCTGGAAAAGAGAAGCTTTGGGGTGACCTCTTTGTGGCCTTGCAGTATCTGGAGGGAGCTTAGAGAAAAGATGGGGCAGGATTATCCACAAGGGCCTGGAGTGACAGGACAAGGGGGAATGGCTTCAAACTGACTGAGAGTAGGATTAGATTGGACGTTGGGAAGAAAGTCTTCCCTGCAAGGGTAAAGAGGCCCTGGCACAGGTTTGCCCAGAGAAGCTGTGGCTTCGTCATCCCTGGAAGTGTCCAAGGCCAGGCTGGACAGAGCTTGGGGCAACCTGGTGTCATGGAAGGTGTCCATGGCAGGGAGTTGGAGCTGTGTGATCGTTAAGGTCCCTTCCAGCCCAGGCAATTCCATGATTCTATAATTCTGTCTCACTCACTGGATAAGAGGGAGTTCCTGCACAAGCATTGTCTTCTCAGCTGATCAAATAAAATGTTCCAAAACATAATCCTGCTTGACCCACATAAAATGTGAAATCTATTCCTGGACTCCAGCCTTCAATGTGGTTTTCTGAACCTCAGTGCATACACAAACCTCTGTGATGTATCTCTGGTGGAGAGGCAGTGTCAGGCTGGCTGTGCTTGGAGGTTATATACAGATTAGTTTTTTAATGTGTTGCTTCTGGGAGGAGTGGGAAAAGATTCCCTGTCATTTGGGGCACCTACATGTGTGTCCAGGAAATGACTGGATGTGGCACTCAGTGCTCTGATCTGGTTGACAGGGTGATGATAGGTCACAGGTTGGACTCGGTGATCTTGGAGGGCTTTTCCAACCTAAATGACTCTGTGATTTTGTTATTGTGATTCTGTAGGACAGATTCTAAGCAGCTGCTGGACCTGTGCTGAAGGTGATTGTTGTATCTGGAAAGAAGAACGTGTTTCAGTACTACAAACATCTGGGTGCTCGTTAGCTGAGCTCAGCAATAGCTGAGCCCTCCCGTCATCATTAAGGCACTGCCATCTGTGCAGGGTGAAAAGAGCCTTTCTTGAAGCATAAAGGGAGAAAGCCTTAATGGAAAAAACAGAGCCATTCATGAAAACCCTTCCATTTCAGAGTAAATACTGCTTGCTTCTAGCTAGAGGAACTGCAGATCCCTCCAGAATGCCTCCACAGCCATTCAGATGATTAGTTACTGCTTCTGGAATGACTCATTTTAACACAAATTTATGCTGTCTATGCATTGCACCCAGGGAAGCGAGTGTACAATTGGCTCAGTCCTCTCATCCCCCACTCTGAAACTTGAAGAGAAGTGCCTTGGATGGAGCCTTTTATTTCAGTTCTCTCCTGATACTTGTTTCTCTGAAACTGTACCTCTGTGAAGTTCACATTTGAGAGTGTTTTCCTGAAGTCTTTCTAGGAGGGAGCTATGATTGTGATGCTCTCACACATCTGAATTAATTCTGTTCATTTTACAGTCAATTCCATGCTCCAGAATCCCAGTGACCTTGCACATGCTTTGTGTCTTGAAATTTTCACTGTAGTCCATCGCATTAAAGGTGAACGAAACAAATTCATGGTGAAGCTTTCAGAGCTGACTTTCACTTTAGACAGTCCCTGACATCCTTGCTTCTGCATTTAGAACTGTCAGCATTGTTAACTAAATCAGCATCAGGGTGTACAGTCTCCAGCACTCCCAGTAAAGGTTTGGAGTGGTTCTCATGTGGGGTATGGGAGTCAAAGAGGGGATGAAAGGTAACAGGAAACCCTCTGGCTGTGCTGAGCTTTGCAGTGGGAGGAAGCCTCATCCTCTCTGAGCAGGCACATGGTGTTTGTGGGACTGGGCTTCACATTGGAAAGTGGAGAAAACAGGAAGAATTGTCCAGAATGGAGCAATATTGGAAAGAGCTGACTTTTCCTGCTTCCTGTCCCTTCTCTGGAAAACAAGCTGAAATGGAGATATCTCCACTGTAATATTTATTCTAGGTTTTTGTTTCGTTTGTTTGGTTTTTTCCTCTCTTCTACTGTTGGCACTGGCCCTGAGTACTACAGGGAAGGGGTGAATAAGCAAGTATATTTCTTGTGTCTCTTTTCTACTTGTGACTTTAAAACTGCACAGACTTTTCCAGGAAGCACTCATTTAGACTTTTTTCCATTCTCTTGTGTTTTTTGTTTCTAGGAAACTACTTTGCAAGTCACTTCTTTATGGGAGGTGAGAAGTTTGATACCCCTCACCCCGAGGGTTACCTTTTTGGTGAGAACATGGACTTAAACTTCCTTGGAAATAGACCAGTTCAGGCAAGTTCCTATGTTCTGTCTGTTTTACTCTTCTTTGTTTTCTGCCTGTTTTTGAAAATCTTGGGTGGGGTTTGTAGAGGAGAGTGGCACAGATCTGAGAGGTCCTCACTGCTTGGACAATGTCATTCCAGTCTGTTCAGATGCAAACTGAGTTTTCCTGAGAAGCTGAATTCACCTCGGAGTCTCATTTTCACTCAGGACAGAAGGAATTAGTGGTGGGGGAGGAAGAACAGGGACTCAGGAGCACAGAATTTGGGATTAGTTCTGCCTGCCTGCCTGAGCAAGTGTAAAACATGCTGTAGAGAAGGCTGGGAAGCAGAGCCTGAACTTCCCAAGGCTCCTGGGCAGGTTGGGTGTTCAACACATGCTGTTTTCTGTGTATGAGTGGCCTGGCTGGGTGTAGGGCAGTGTTGAGACACACCTTGACATTTTGTGGGTTTTATACCTAGGTGGGCTGCTCAGAAAGTCCCTCCTTCTTTTTTCCTAGCTGGAACATAAATGTAATTTTTGGGCCCACAGATGTCTGTGAGCCTGAAAAGCTACTTGCTCAAGTGATTGGCTTGTTCTTGAAAAGGGAATAATGTTGTTTTGAGGGAAAGACAGGAATTTTGTGGAAAGTGTTATGTTTTGAATTTCTCTTGCATCTCAGAACTGCTTAAAAAGAACCAAAAGGTAACAGAGTAGGAGCCATTTGGAGATGTTTTCTGAGTGCTGGAGAGGAAAGGGAAGAGCTGCTTGCTTTGTTCACTATTTTCCTAGTTATTTCTGCAGCTTCCTAACATGAAAATGAGAACTAGAAGTCATTGTTGTAGTTTAATTAATTATTTAATTTAATTACCTGCACGTCTCATCAGAAAAGCTGTGACCATTAATTAATTCATGTTTGTAGTGCTTGGTGGCAGTTTGGGATCACCCTGGTTTTACAGCAGAGGGAAGCTGAGGCAAGTTGGAATTGGAACAGTTCCAAACACGTTCTGCTTTCTGGGTTTCTCCATTGGTCATTTTAGAACCACACTCAGTTCACAGGATGGACAAGGAGGAATCTGGAAAGTCTTTGTTTAAGCAGGAAGTGCAGTTGGGCAACACAATTAGGCAGGAGGGACTTGAGCTGGAGCTCTGTGGTTGTATCAGGGCTGGGCAGGCCTGGGGGTGCTCACCACATCCCCTGTGCCACGTCTGCACGCAGGGCCCTCCCTGCAGGGGCTGAGCTGGCAGAGTTAAATCACCTGCATGTCTCAGCCTGGCTTTCCTTGCTGACATCCCAGCGCTGGGTTTCATCATTTCTCCGGAGGGGAGTGGGTGAGAGGCCATTAACACCGTGGGACATTTGCCAAGTAGGTTTAAGAGAAGGAGGCTGTTGTGGAATATAGTTTGCCTATGTAAAGGTAAAGCCCTTTGGCAGCTCTGATTAATCTTCAAGGAAAAAGAAAAAAACACTCAAGCACTGAGCAGCAACACTATTTTCTGGACATGGGCCCAGTTCTTGCTTTGGAGTAAGCGAGGCCTTGCCTCATTTCTAAGGAAATGTGTTGGTGGTCCCTGGTGCCCAGCAGGCAGGTCTGCAGCTGTACAGGTTGTGATCACCACAATAAGCAGTTTCCTTTGCATTTCTCACTGGAGATCCTGTGCCCACTAAGGAGAATTACAGTCTGAAGCATTATTGTCCCTATTTAAAGGACAATCTGTGAGAGAAGATTTCTCGACTGTAGAATAGAATGAGGCCCCCTATCCCTGTCTCTTTTCTTTTCCAGAACATTTGCCCTATTGTTTCAGAATAAAAAGAGTTTCCCCCAGTAATCCAGGGTTTCAGCATGCTGATTAGCAGTCAGATCACTGCTTGCATGCTGCAATACACATGAAAGAGCTGCATTTCTTCTGCTCAAGCTGGAGGTGGATTCTTTAGTGGAAATAAAAGCTTGGGAGAGCAAGGCTTTCCTGACTGAGAATTCAGGGTGGAGAGAAAGACCTTGTGAAAATGCCCTTTCTTGAAGTGTGCATTTCCAATATGGGCTGTTGCTGGGCCAGGGCAGGATTTTCACCCTGAAACATGCTTGATTTATCAGTAAATAAAATTTGCTATTGCTATTCCTCGTGGCTGCTGTACTGAGTACCCTGAAAGCTACGTGCTTCTTGATTTGGGTAAATTGCATGCTAGGTAACATGCTGCTACCCTTTATAGTGTAATAACAGAAGAATGACTTGCCTCTTTGTTCCAGTTTCCCTATATAACTCCAGCTCCACATGAGCCAGTGAAGACACTGAGGAGTTTGGTGAACATCCGCAAGGACTCTCTCCGACTTGTGAGGTACTGCCATTACCTGAACCTTTCCTTTTACTCAGCCCAGGGATCTGTCAGCCACAGCCAAACTGGATTGGTAAGCTTTTGGAGAATGGCTGATATCCAGATCCTTGTTGCTAGATATGTCCAGAGGTTTCTGTGTTCTCTTTTGAGGTTTCAAGTGGTTTATATGCTCCTTATCCAAACAATCTGTGTTTCCAAACAGGACCAGTGATGTGTCTGTTTCTGCAGGACAGACTGGAGTGGTAAACAAAACCATGAAATCATTAGCACGAGCGGAAGATATTAGTCAGGTCAATAAACTTTACAGACAGATTCCTTCCTGCATTCCTGTGCAAGGAGAAGCCAGAAGGGAGCTGATTCTGGTGCGAGTCACGGGCCAAGAAGACTGATGGGTCTTGAGTGAAACTTCCTCAGGTTTCTCCTGCTGCCAGGATGAAGTTTGGTCCTAGTGTTATGCATTTGTTTAGATGGCTTGTGTCCCATGCATGGGGGAAGGACAGTCATGGGGATGGTAGCTCTCACTGCTCCACGCTGAGAGCTGAACTAGCAGAGCTGGATTAAAGCACTGGCTCACACTCAGACCTGCAGCTGTCCCCTTTCCAACAGATGGCCGAGGTACAGGGCCCAGCATTCAGTGCTTTGTTTGGGTCTGAGCACTGGGCAGATGTCCAGGCAGAGCCTTTCCCAACCATCCTGGCTGGAGTCGCTGTGGATTCTGCGTCTGGGGCTGGAGCGCTGGCAGGGCTCCAGCTGCAGCTCCCAGCCAAGGTGGCTCTGAGAGCGTGGTGTAATGTAACATGAGCGCTTGGAGTCATGACCAAAAACCCTCAGTTTGTTTTTATGTGAAAACAGATGTGGGTTTTTTTGTTTTGTTTTGTTTTCTTTTAAATGAGCAGAACCTGTGGTTTCAAAGCCGATGGAGCTTCCAAATAAGTGACCGTCGGTAAACTGCTCTGGAAGCTCTTTGGTTTTTCAGCATAAGGGTGAAGTACTTCTCTAGGAAAAAAGAGAAGGAACATAAGCCAAATGGGAAGTGGCTTTTTTCCCTGGGAGAGGCCTGGCTGTGAATGGAGCAGTTGGTGTGGTTTAGTACATATAGTTCTGTCATTCTGCTTTCTGTGGTCACACATCCCATTTCTCCTAGCAGAGTTGCAGCTCTGGACTATTTGGAATGCTATTTGGAATGTAGTGTCCATGCACGTTGACAGTATCTGGGTTTTCATCCCTCTAATTCCTGGTACTAGCAGTTCTTTTTCTGCCTCGTGAGCTCTCTCAGGCTCTTGTGCTGCTGCACACAGGCTCAGTGCTGACGACAACACTGCCAACATGACTCTATCGAATTTTGCACTGATGTAGACCCAAAATGAGGTTTTAATTGGCAGTCCCCAAGGGTACATTCTGTCTTGTGCTCTTCTACTCTTCTGGCCCAGAGGCTTTGTCTTCCTCCCTCTGTGCATGTAAAGGACACTTTGTGCCCTCTCCAGCCTGTCTTATTCACAACCAGTGGTTGAGGTTTGCACGTTCTTTCCAGAGCTGCTCAATTTACCACATCCTCCGCCAAATATAGTGTTACTGAGCCAGATGTCCAGGTGTAAAGTTCTAACTGTATGTTCTGATGGTAACATCCCCCATAAGCTTTTTGGTAGAATTCCAGACTGGTTTGGGTTGGAAGGGACCTTCCAAAGCTCATCTCGTTCCACCCACTGTCCCATGGGCAGGGACACCTTCCACTATCCCAGGCTGCTCCATGCCCTGTCCAGCCTGACCTTGGACACTTTAGAGATCCAGGGGCAGTCACAGCTTCTCGGGGCACCCTGTGCCTCACCACCCTCACAGGGAAGAATTCCTTCCCAATATCCCATCTAACCCTGCCCTCTGGCAGTGAGAAGCCATTGTTCCTTGTCCTGTTACTCCAGGCCCCTGTTGAAAGTCCCTCTCCAGTTCTCCTTGAGCCGCTTTAGGCACTGGAAGGGTTCTGAGTTCTCCCTGGAACCTTCTCTTCTCCAGGCTGAAGAATATCAACTCTCTCAGCTTGTCCTCACAGGAGAGATGCCATGGAGGGATAGAGGGAAATGTCCACTCTGGCCTTCTTGCCCACCTCTGACCAGACAAAATTCTGAGCTTTGCCAGATCCTGAATTTTTACAGGATACACAATAAACCTGTGGATATTGGTGTTGAAGTTCTGAGTCTTCAATGTCACGTGTGAGTGTTTGATCTCTGGCGGGAGGAGACTGAACCTCAGAGCAGGGTAGCAGGAATTTTGCTGTTAACCACTACACTAACAGAGAAAGACTTCCTTCTAATTTTCTTGTGTCCCACATTTAGCCTTGGATTGGAAGCTTTGTTTTGGAGCTCCAGTACCTGTTGTGCTGGTACTGGCTGTTCCTTCTGAAAGCACTTCCAGCTGCAGGAGGAAGACCAGCTCAGGAGACAGTGTCTCTTGTTGCACCCTGGGGCAGCTTCTCTGCTTCAGCGTCTGGGCTTTGGATAGCATCATGGAACAAAAGCATTGAAGGAATCAGCAGCTGTGGTGGTTTGGGAGTGTGTCTGAAGCATCAGGAGGATCATGGAGAATAGTCATGGAGTGTTTTGGATAAGAGGTAAGAGTGTTTTTGAGAGAGATGGATGGTGGGGGCTGAGGGGAGACAGGTGAGTTGCAGGGAGTGAGAGAAAGGAAATCCCTTCTCATCCCTCTGCAGCACAGGGGTGCTCACCTTGGTCTTTGGATCTATTCATCCTGTGCTGGAGGTGGTGAGGGGCTGGGACTGCCTGCTCTGGAGCCTGGATGGTGTTAAACTGGACAGATTGTGCAGAAACCCCAAATAGGAGAAGCCCTGTGTTTGGTGATGCTCTCCCCTATGGAAGTCAGTGCTGACAGAGGTGTCACTAATTCTGCTCTCATTTATTGCCTGCTCAAACACTGGCTAAATGCCGATCTCACAGCACTCAGTCAAGGGATACTTAACATTTATCCTGCATGTCTGCTGTGTTGGTCAGACTTTTGAATCTCCTCAACGGATGGAATTGGGTTCAGCTCAACCTAGTTCTATAAAATTGTCATGGCTGCTGTTAATTATCTTTTTATCTTTTAATTCTTTAACAGACAATAAAAAGGTCCAGCCTTTCCATTGTTTTATCCAGGAGTGATGTCAGACCAGGTGGCATCAGCTCTCTTGGTCATCCTGCTTTGCCTTTTGCATCAAAACGTTGGACCAGCCATTTGTTCTCAAAGGTGGTCAGTCTCTTTCCTCTGTACCTGTGATTGTGAAGGCTCTGTGCTGCACCTCTGTGCATGACCCAAAGGCACACCTAGCAAAGTCACTGGTTCCCAGATCTGTGCATGCATCTGTGACCAGCCCACATGGACACTGTCTGTAGGTCTTGGCTAAATGGGCACTGTAAAATTCAAGTGCAGGTGGAGACAGACGAGCTCTTCAAGCAGCTGAACCACTCCTGAACCACGTCCTTGTCTGCCACGTCCCCTTCAAAGAAAGAGGAATGCAAAATGTTTATATTTGTCTTGATTCTTCCCTGATGTTACATCCCACCATTTCTGCACCTTAAGATGGCACATGAGATGTCTCTGCCTCTCAAAGTATGCACCAAAGTAGTCTTTGCTTATTTCTCAAGCCAGCTACCATCTGTGCAGTCTTTTCTCACCTGAACTCTTTGCTCTGTGGCAGATCATAGAATCCCAGACTGGTTTGGGTTGGAAGGGGCCTCAAAGCTCATCTCCTTCCACCCCTGCCATGGGCAGGGACAGCTTCCGCTCTCCCAGGGTGCTCCAAGCCCTGTCCAACCTGGCCTTGGACACTTCCAGGGATCCAGGGGCAGCCACAGCTTCTCTGGGCACCCTGTGCCAGGGCCTCAGCACCCTCACTGGGAAGAATTTCCTCCTCATGTCTAATCTAACCTTGCCTTCTGTCAGTGTGAAGCCATTCCCCTTTGTCTTGTCACTCCAGGCCCTTGTAAATGGTATCTCTGCATCTTTCTGTACTGTTCAGGTACTGGAAGGTTGTGAATGATTTTCTGCCTCCAGCAGCAGAGATGTTACAGCAGGAGGGCACAGCCTTGCTGTGACTGTCACCTTTTAGGCACTTGGACCTTGCCCTCTGCTCCAGTGGTGCTGTTCCAGGCAGGCAAGGCTCAGCCTCTCCTCCCTGCATCCTTCAGAAACCTTCCCTCCAGGCACTGCAGTGGCCCCTCAGTGGTTTCCCAGGGCAACAGATCTAGTGTAGCTTTAACCCCTTATCTCCTTGGAAGGATGGAAGCACATTCTGAGTGCTGGCAGAGAGGTGCAGGGTGAGGTTGGGAGCAGGAGGGTGATCTGGGGTGCTTTTTGTGACTTCTCTAAAAAGACAAAGCAGGCAGTGGTTGTGCCAAGGATGTGTTTGTGTGTGAGTTGCCCCAGGCCCAGGTGTCCCCACTGTCACAGGTATCCCCGTCTGTGCTGTAGCTCTCATATGTGCTGAGCATCTCTATTTAATACCTACCTGTGCATGAGGTGAGTCTGAAAGACTCTCTGCCTGCAAGAGGTGCTGGTTCTCCCACCCTGCTGCTTCTGGAAGAAGTGACAAGTCTGTCATAGCCTGGATCCTTCGTTTCCAGCCTCTGATCCATGGAGTGCAGCACAGCAAGAGGTGACTTGTGCTGCTGCTCTCTTGGACACACACAACACCTGTGAGTGGATTGTTGCCATCTGTGTTCTTGGGTCAGTCCAGCACAAAATGTTGATGGTTCCTGTGTTCCTTAGGCAAATCAGCCCTTCTGCCCAGTGTTTCTTCTTTACAGGCCTCAAGTGCCATGATTTTCAGTTTGAGTGCAACTAGCTTGTGTGAAAATAGCATCTTGCTCTGTACTGTATATTGTGTCCAGGTTTCTGCAGCTGTTAACACTCCAGTTCTTGGGATTTGGTTTTTTTTTATACTGGCATGTTGGGTGTTTTTAGTTTGATTTGCTGCTCTGACCTAGGTGAACCTCTGCTTCTCCAAGCCCTTCAGACAGGAATGCGGGTGTGTGCCATTAGTTAGGGGTTACATTAGTACAAGTACATGTGTTGGTTATTTGATTATATTGCTCTTAAATTTTATTTTGCACCTTCTGTATTAAATTACTGAAACTGAACCTTTCATTCTTGTTCAGTGTGGCGTTTAATAAAATTCAGGCTGGAACCTTCTTAATTAGGCAGCAGTTGTTATATGTCAGTGAACTTGGTAAATAAGGATTCCCTTGACAATTTTAGATTGAATTATAGAGGTATGTCTGACCCATTTCTGGGTATTTTTTGACAGTACAGTGTATTCATCAAGGCTGTTTAGTGAGGGGAGAGGCTGATACTGTGAAGACAGAGGATGCCAAGCTTTTCCTGAATAGTTCAGCTGCTTGGCTGTCACCCAGCCATCATAGCAATGAAGGTATTACTGATAAACAAGTGAGGCTGGAGCCGGGTGACAAGTCAGTGTTGTTACACCTCTCAAAGGCAGCCTTGCTGCCCTCGCTATTCCCACACAGTGCCTGAGCTCACAGTGGTACCTGTGGTCATGGCGTTTGAATTTATGGAGAATCTGCTGCTGTCTTGCCAGTGAATCACATCCGTTTGTCTGTCACTTTGCTCTTTGAGGCAGGGAGAGCTTGGACAGCTCAGGACACTGAGGGCAGAGCTCAGCAGGGGTTGCAGCCCCTCCTGAGGGGCAGCTCTGATCTCTGCTCCCTGGGACAGGGACAGGGAATGGCTGGAGCTGGGCCAGGGCAGGGCCAGGCTGGATTTTGGGAAAGGTTCTTCCCCCAGAGGGTGCTGGCACTGCCCAGGCTCCCCAGGGAATGGGCACAGCCAGAGGCTGCCAGAGCTCCAGGAGAGCTTGGGCAATGCTCAGGCACAGGGTGGGATTGTTGGGGTGTCTGTGCAGGGCCAGAGATGATCCCTGGGGGTGCCTTCCCACTCAGGATATTCCATCATTCTGTAATTTTCTTGTGTTTTGTTGTGTTGGCTGCTTGTTCCAAGATCTGCTGGTTTCCCTGGCCACTCCAGGCACTCTGTAAGTCCCCCTGGCCCATGGCCATTGCTCACTGCCCCAGAGCTGGCCTCAGACTTCTTCTTCAATGGATTTGTGCTTCTTCCTGCAGTAGGGCAAAGGAGTAACCCTGGCAGTGGTGATCACACACAGTGGGATCCAGCTATGCAGGAGCCTTTAGCCAAACTAGGGCTCACTTTTACATTAATTGAAATAACTCCTAAGCTCATTCTGTTGGTTATCATGTGTCTGTTTGCATTTGGATGTGGTTTTTTTAATTTTTGTTCATACAATAAGTGCATGTGAGCTCCAGTCCCTCACAGCACCAGAGGTTTAGTTGATCATTTGTACATTTAAAGGTCTTTGAAGTTCTTATATCTGGATGCTTTTTAAGCTAAATATCATCTTCTGTGTCATCCTGGACGTACCTTTTGTTGAGCTTCAGGAGTTCTTTGTGTTACAGAAACCTTGGGGTTTTTGCCTGTCTCGCATGATTTCATTGCAGAGTTAAAATAATTACACTTTAGATTTCTCAAGTCCATGCAGGATTTCTTTAGCCCAAATACTGACCCTAATGTGAAGATTTAAAAGGAAGGAGAGTGTTTCTTCTCAGCATTTGACATTCAGGATCCCCCTTTCTTGTCTCATTCTGTGCCCTGACACTGTAGGGCTGGATGAGATCCCTCAATGCCATCGTTAGTTCACCTCAATAACTTCAGTCACATCTTGGACGAACCTTCCTCAGGGAAGAAGAATGGAAATCTGGGAAGCTCAAGGTAGAAGCCCAGGCTGCTTTGCCTGCCTGACAGACTAAGGCTGGAGTACTCTTGTCTCTATTTCCAGAGTGATCTTGTTGATATCTCTAAAGATGTGTTCTAATGCTGTGGCATTGCCTTTCAGGTATAAAGATGATGTTGACAGCCCTACTGAGGAGAATGGGAAGCAGAAGGTCCTGTACAGCCTGGAGTTCACCTTTGATGCAGATGCCCGTGTTGCCATCACAATCTACTGCCAGGCTACAGAGGAGTTTGTTGGTGGCATGGCCGTGTAAGTCCTGGGCTGGTGGGCACGTGGAGGGGCACAGGAGCTGGCATGATGAGCTGTCAAACATCTCATTAATCACCCCTGAGGCAGGGCTGCCACACATGGTAGAGTGGGAAATCTCTTTTTTTTTTTCTGATACCTTTGAATATTACTTTCAATTCCCTCACATAGCCAATATCTTCTCTTGCTCCCTTTTGGTTTAAAGGTGTAGGGAGACAATTCTGTGTGCAACAAAGGAGAGGAACTCACAGCTGTGTGTTTTGTCAATGACGTGTTCTGTGAAATTAAAAACCCACCACCCTTCCCTTCAATTACTACCTATTTTTTCCCTAGATCACCCAATTCAGTGCCTTTCTGTGTTCCCTGTGACAGGAGCATCTGGGCCACCAAAGTAAAGTTCAGTCTAACATTAACAGAGCGAGTCTGTGGCATTGAGGCCCACCCAAAGCCCATTTTGGGATAAATGCCCAGCTCAACACTGGCTGTTGGGAGATGGGAGAGGATTTACTTCCTGAAGCCCTGTCTGTATGTTTCCTGGCATGTATACATTAGTCTTTGCTTAGCTGTGGAAAGAATGACCAAAATGTCATCTGTGCGAACCTTCTCATATCCTGATAGTACATCCCTCCAGAATTGATAACCTTTTTATCTAAATCAGCACATTTAAACCATTCCAGTCAACACTGTATCCCACAAGACTACGAAAACTTTCTATGTTCAGAGCAAAGGTGGCTGGAATGTGCTCTGCCTGGTGTGAGCTGGGTACACGTGAGCTGCTGCTATGGTATGGTGCACTTCCAATGGCCGTGGGACAAAGAATTCCTTTGGCTCCAAGGGTAAAGGAAGATTCAGGCTGCAGAAGCTCTTGGTTTCCTCTAGTAGAGGCTTTTGGCTGACCAGAGTGCTGATGGCTTCTGCAGTGATGCTCTGGAGCTGGGGCTAAACTTTGCCTTGGTTGAAGGGACCTGCAGAGGCTTCAGCAGGGAGAAATATCTATGGCAAACCATAACAAGGCTTATTTGTTTTATATAAAGTATAAACATCCCACTAATGATCGATGAATAGTGTATTTTTAGGAATGAGAGTAGCTCAATTCTCCAATCCAGATATGCATTCCTTCAAACTGGAGGATATCCTGATCCAGAATTTATGTTTAGGCCCCTTTCCCTTCTTCTATTGAAGCCTATGGCTGCCTGTATTTTGGGGAGGTAATAAATTAGCTCCTTTTTAAAGTGCTTGAAAATTATCTCTCAACAAACTCTGAATACACTTTCTGTTTAAATCCAGCTTTTCCAGAGCAGAGCTGAATGCAGCTTTAGAAATCTTAAAAAAGTTTCCATGTTCTGTCTCTTAGGTCCTTAGGTTTCCTGTGAATTTAGTGCTAGTGAAGGTGTTGGAATGGCAGCCTTGGAGATTGAAGTCCTCTTTCCCTACCACAGGTACAACTTGGAGAGGTGGCCAGTGTCCCTGGTGCTGCCCTGCAGTGTTCCTTGGTTTTTGACCTAAGAAGGAAACCATCCATGGGCTGATGGGGAGAACTGAGGGCCTCTATGGCCAGGGTGGATGTTTTTACATTGCTAGACTTAAGCCATGGCTTAAATCAGTAAGGCTTAGTTTAAATCATTGATTTTAATCTTGTTTTCCCCTGTTGGTTTACCCTGAAGGAGAATTTCATTGTCACTGGTCGGTAGCAATGAAACATCTGCATCTGCAGCACAGTGAGGTTCATATCAAACCTTGTACTATATTTTTATGCCACAGTCTGTAAACATCCATGTAGTTTAAAATCTATTTAAAATCCATGTATTTGAAATATATTTTTCAGACTCCTACCTTTTCATTTTATTACAAAATGGCAATAACCCAAAGTTATTCTAAAAAGAAACATTTAATTTTTTTTTTCAACCCATGTTTTGAACCAGGCTGTGTTGGGCTGGAATTGCACCTGAGTGACCCAAGAGCAGCAGTGTTTGTTCTTGTTGGTTAAACTGCTCATGTTGGACTCTTAAGAGACTCTCCTGTCAAGTTGTGCCTCGAAGAATAATTGCTTAATAGAATTGTTTTAGTTACCAAATATAACCAACTCTTTCTGCTCAGAGAGTGTTTTCAGTCCTCTGTAACTAGTAGCTCTCCTCTTGGCTGGTTGGTTGGAGGAAGAAAACACAGGTTTTGGTTCACTTAAGAACACTTTTTTTCTGAAATTTAGTGCCATTCACTGAGCCACTGTCGCCAGTGCTGTTATCTGTCCTTTAAAACTTGGGCAGCAAACATGAAATACCCAATATTAAATTGGCTTTTAAATTAAATTTGAACAATTCCTAGGTAGAGTTTCTAAACATGAACAGAGCTGTTGACTTTGAATAATTTTTTTTAAAATGTGAATTATTTTAATCCACCCTGTCCATGGTTCAGTGAGAGAGGGATCTCTGTTAGATGGCAGAGCTGAAGCTTGTGTTCCTGAACCCTCTGCATGAAACCAGGATCAGCAGTGATTTCCCCACTAATGAAAAATTAGCCAGTGGTTGTCTGCTGTCCTGCTGGGGTGGCAGCAGTCCTAGTGCACTAAACCTTCTAAAAGGTCAAAGCACCCACATTCCGCTCTTGCTTCCACTTGTGGCCTTTCATTGAATAAATCATACTTTCATTCTCCATAATACAGGAGTGATGAACTGCCTGTGTCTGCTCTGGGGTGCTTGAACAATAAATGTTATGTAAATGTGGGTGCAGGGGCTGCACCAAAAGCCAGGGAACTTTTTGGAAGGCATGATCCTGATTTCGTGCAGATGTGTAGGGGGGAAGTCAGATACAAATATAGACTTTATGAGCTGCTTTAATTCAACCCAGGCTATTTTTCCATGTGGAAGTGGCTCCTGAAGCACGTCTTGGGGCCAGTGCAGCTGCCCAAGTAGGCATCTCTGCTTCTCTGGATTTGCTGGCTGCTAGTAAAAACCTTTTGAAGCTCTGATTTCAGCTTTGCAAAGCAATTCTGTAAGGGCAATGCTGTAATTACTTTGATTTATTCTTTTCAAATTCTAGTGGAAAAAAAAAAATCTGGGCTGCATTCTTAGAGCTCTGAGTGGAGCAGTGCATTTCAGTGCACTAACAGGAATGCAGCTTTCTCTGCCTGGGCTGGTGGATTTTCCTTTTCCTCAATCTCTTTTGGTGCTAACAGCTGCATTCATGGAACAAGCATGTGCAAAAGCTGTCCTGTGTATAAATTCAACACTTCTTCTGTTGCGCTTGATTGGGATGAAGATGCTCTTGAAAACAAAAACCCTTTTTTTCTTTTTTTTTTCCACTCTCCTAAATCAATGCTGAATCTTAAAATGGGAGAAACTTTCTGGCCCCCTGTGAAAAGCAGGAATTTTCTCCCAGCTCTCAGCCTGCAGCATGGCTCCTTAGAAATGCTAAACAAGTTATTCCTGCTTCCCTGCTGGAACAGCCACTGATCCTGATAGTATCAGCACTCCTGCAAAACTCCTGCCAGCAACGTGGTTGTGGTCATGCAGTTTGGGGTGAGAGGACGGAGGGGAGGGGAGGGAAGGGAAGGTGGCTCTCCCTGAGCAGTGGCTTTGCTTTTTGTGGAGCCTCTGCTCACCTGAGAGCCACAGCGCTGTGTCTTGGGCCTGGCTTTGGGATTAGCTGGTTTCCATGACCAAGGGGAAGCCTTTTTGCAAGCCAAGGAGCTTCCTCCTGGAGTTATTTGGGCTCCATTTAAATGCTGGTGGCTTTGTCAGTCCTGTCCTAACCTGTCTCAAAGTATGTTCAGAGACTTTCCCAGGTAGTTGTGCTGGGAGATACACTCAGCTGCAGTATTTCCTAGCCAGGATCCTGGGAACACACAGCTGCCAACAGCTGCCTGCCTCTTGTCCTGAACTGTTGAACTCACAGGGAGCTGTGTCATCACTTTTGTGGGACCACAGATGACCAGCAAGGTGTGGTGAAGGTGATGGTGATTATAAAGGTGTGTTCACCTCTGCAGCCCCATGCCCAGGGGAAGGTACCTTGCACTTTTTTAATCCTAGTGCAGATATGTGTAGAAGCCTTTTGGGTGAAACAGAAATTAGTTTAAATCTGGAGAGGACTGCTCCTCTCACCTTTGAAATGCCTTTTGCTTGGTTACTTTGTGGCGAGATCAGTTCTCAGAGGATGAGCTAGTGCATCACCCCAAGGGTAACAGATCTACTCATGTCCAAGTCTCTTTGGTGGCAAGGAATTAGCACTGACCTGCCTCTGAACAGCTCAAGACCCTCCCCACCCAGTATCTTCAATTTTATTTCTTTTTCTGGCTGTGACCATTTTCTCTAGTTTTGGAAATCAGGAGAAACATGGAGGTGTGTGGGCTGTGCCTCAACTACTCGCTCGTGGTTGCCCACTAGAAATAATGTAATTTCTCTCCAGGTTAAGGAGAGGGTACTCTGCATTGCATTTCCATTGTGGGGCTGGCAGAGAACTGTTAAAAGACCCCCAGTGATAGCCTGCCTTCTCCTGCAGTAACTGGTTCATGTGTTTGTACCTTAGATACCCTTGGTTTGGGAGACAAGTGTGTTTTTGGAGCAGGCTGCAGGGATATTTGTATTCTCTTTTTGTGAGTGCATCCCTGTCTTGTCTGGCAGAATCCTGGATGTGCACACCATTAGCCTGCTCCTGGGAGGCCCCTGGGACTGTTCCAGCTGTAGGTGTCCTGCTGACTAGCAGGAAGGATTGTGCAGTTCAAACATGACAGTAGTGGTTCTTTCCTCAGGGGAAGAAGTCAAACCAAGCCTGGAGCTGGAAGCACTTAAAAGAGCCAGTTCTGAAGGCATGAGCAATCCAGGCAGATCAGGAACTCATGATAAATATGACGTGAGAGCTTTGAGTCTTGCAGCCCGTTCTTATGAAAAAGGTCTTCTTTTTTGGACAGAAAAGATTCTCTCCCATATCCCAGTGCTGTTGCCAAGTTCTATTTTCTCAATATAAAGAGAAAACAAAATGAAAATAGGTCAGTCTAGCTCTGCAATCCTTGCCCTTTCCGGGGCTGTGCTGTTTGTGTTGCTGATG
The DNA here is from genome assembly GCF_015832195.1 of Motacilla alba alba. NCBI lineage: Eukaryota > Metazoa > Chordata > Aves > Passeriformes > Motacillidae > Motacilla > Motacilla alba. Next base: position 2,666,788 of record NC_052029.1, read on the forward strand.
TGCAAATGGATTTATTAAAAAAATAAAACCCATTTCCTCGTTTGTTTTGCAATGCCCACTGCACTCATCCCAAACCTCCTCCCACGGTTTCCTGAGCTGATGGGGGACATGACCCTGCAATGATTCTCTACTCTCCCTGGTGTGGAAGTTGGAGGAGTTGGGTCCCAAAATGAAATCCAACGGGTGGCTCAGCACACGGCTGTTTTCATTCAAGCTTGCATAGGAGACAGAGGCACTCAGATATTCCTTTGGTTATTTAATAGCCTCTGTCTGTTCAGGGCTTTTGAAAGGTGCTCTTGCTGCTTTTGGCTTTGGTGATTAATAAGAATTCTTTGTTCAGAGGTTTCGTCTGTGTGAAGAAATCAGAGGCGAGTGCTGGGTTTTGCTAGGAACAAGCCTTTATGGCTTTGATCCAGGCACACACCAGTCCCCTAGGGGACACTGGAGTGTGCAGAGTTCACAAGCTGGAGAGCCAAATCCTGTAGATTGCAGCAAGCAGACAAACCCTCTGTCTGTCTTAAGAGTTGTGGTCTTTGTGCCTCTCTGTGTAGCTGTTGTGTGAGCTTTGAAGCCTGGCTGGAGCTGGGAGCGTGGTGCTCCCACAGCTGGAGACAGAGCTTTGCAGGGTCTGAGGGGGAATGTGGGCACTGGGGTTTCAGCTGCATGGGGAGGGGGTTGTCTTTGCCTAGCTTGGAGTGGAAACTCAGTCCTGAAGGAAGCAGGAGGGGAGGAGAAGACTCTCAGAGATTGCGAGTGCAATGCCATAGCACCTGGTTAACCTCCAAGCTCGTTGTGGGAGCCTCTGTGGGGTGGATCTTGTCTGATTCTGACTGAGACCCAGGGCCATGGCCTTCCTGTAATTTGGTAGTGTTTCTATTATCAGTTAAAGTCACTTAGAGTTGAAACATTCATTCAGCTTCCCTCTTCCCCAAAAGCTGACCTGTGGGATCCTGCCTCAAAATGAGCAGGGAATGAGCAGGTGGGAGAGAGAGGAGGTGAGGATTCTTGTTCCACATCACCTCCTGTCCCCTTTGAACACCAGCAGAGCTTGACTGACTCCTTCCTCATCACCTGTAAGAGAACATGGAGCCTGCCAGGCAGACACAGCCTGTGGCAGAATTGTTTCCTGAGTACCCTCTGGAGCTCTCCTGGTCCTTGGTTAACTACAGATTGCCATGAAACACGTTTAGCTGCTGCTAAAGAAAGAGAACTCTTGTTTTGTCTACAGGCTCTTCGAAGCACAGATTCTCTCAGCCATTTCTAGTCAAAAGTGTTACCGAGGGGCAACATCGCTCCATGCATCCTGCTTTTCCTGAGGAATGGGGTCTGGACAGTGTTCTGTTTAAGTCAGGCAGCCTGGCAAGGATCCTTGTGTGGCACTTCTCAGTCAGGGGTCCCAGTGGGAGCAAGAACAGGAACTGCCCTTTGACTGCCCAAGACAGCCCCAGTGCCAGGCACAGCTGAGTGGGAGCACGGCAGAGGAGAAATCTGCAGGAGCTGGGACTGGTGCCCTGCTGAGAACTTCCCCAGGCACAGACCAGGGGTGAGGGAGAGGGGAAACACCCCGGTGAGCATGTAGCAACCAAAGTTTAATTCTGCTTAGCCAAACTCTAACATGGCACTTTTGACTAGGGAGCTGCTTAAGGTCTGCAGGTGCCGCAGACTGAGTTTCTCCATACAGGCAATGGCTGCTTCTCAGCTGACAGAGGAAGAGTGAGACTGGGGAATAATTTTAGTTTGTATCAGTTCTCTCAGAAATCACTGGGATATAGTCACAGGGCCTCTCATCTGCTGGTTCTCTGATACCCAACTGGCTTTGGAGGGTTTGACACGAGGGAAGGAGTCAGTGCAGAGTGTAGTTTGCCTTTTGTCAGTAAAGGTGTGTCACGGAGCTCACAGGAGGAGATGGGCTGCATGAACCCTGAGGATGGAGCTGGGGGCTGCTGCTGCAGCCAGCAGGGGGGTACCTCAGGCTGCTTGCAATTCTTGTGCTGTCAGGGGTACCTGGGCAAACAAACAGGTTTAAAATAATGTGACCAAAGATTTCTGTGTGCTCCTGACCTTATAGGACAGACCCTCCTCACTTCTCCACTGTCCTGAGCTGCCGGTGGTCACAAGGTGGTTTTGTCCTCCTCTGGATGGAGGCCTGGCCCAGTGCAGGTTGAGCAACAGCAGCCCAAACATTCAGCTTTCATACTTCCTGCAGAGAGAGGCAGTATGTTGCTTCTCTGCTGTGCTTTATTCTTTGATACATGCTCTCTGTAACACATCTGCACAGCTCTTCCCTGCTGTTGCTTGCTGTGAGCCCCCAGCAGCACAGGCAGGGAATAGATGACTGTGAATACAGCAAATGCCAACCAGAGGGGCAGGGGATGGCTAGAGGCCCCTTAGACCCTGATGTGCAGGATATCTGCTTTGAAACAGCTTGTCAAGTTTCCCTCCTGTGTAGCACAGGGAGTGTTGTCTTGTGCAGAGAACCTTTGCATCCCCCTGGAAGGATGATCCATGTCTGTGAGGCAGTCAGGGGCCATCAGACTTGCAGGGAATTCATCTGCCCTGGCTGCTGGCTGGAGGTGTTCAGACTTATCTGGGTGTTCAGATCAAGCCTGATGTGTTTTGGCAGTGGGGGCCAGGCAGTCACACAGTCTGAGGCATAGAGCTCACTTGGGGAAGCCTCCTTAATAATTTTGTCCTACTCTTCAGCTCAGAAAATCTATGTGCCTGGTTTATTTCTTTCCCCAGGGACGTGAGAGCAGCGAATCAATGTGAGTATTATTCTGCCCTGTCCTCCTTGGAAGAGTGTTATTTATTTTTCTGTTGCAGCCTAGTTTGGGTTTCTGATGCTGTAAATGCAGGTCCTCCAGCATTCCTGGCACTCAGCAGCATCATGTTTACACCCCTTTCCCACCTCCACTCTCTCCTCTGCACTTTATTTCCAGTAAGTTCCTGACTTGCTGTCACCTTAGATAAGTCACTCTTCCATCTCCTGCTCTCCCAGCTGTGGAGGGAGAATTGTGCCTCTCTGCAGAGCTGGGAAGCTTTGAGAGTACCACAAAAGGAGCTAGATACAGCTTGCTCTATTCATTGTGCTTGACAACTCAGTAAATAAAACTTCACTCAATTGCTCGCTCTGTAATTCACATATAAAAGACCTGTCACTCTGATCTCCCCCACACCATGCTTGAAATGCAAAGGATGGAGTGAGACCTTCTAGTAAAGCAGCACAATTTCAGCACAGTACAGAATGGGCTCTGAGGGTATTGTCATAAATAACTTCATGCACCTGCCTTGGCAGGAAAGCAGAGTGCACATGGTGAACCTGCCCTTTGTCATGACCTTCCAGCATTTAACATGGATCTTGTGACACTTGACCTTCTGGATCCTCAGAGGGTGCAGGAACTGTTGTAGCTTTCCAGAGGAAGGCAGAGGATTTTCTTGTGGTGCTGGAGCCTGTCTTGTCACTGTGCTGAGGGAGGATGTTGCTGCAGTGTCTCTTGGGCAGGGGATCTCTCACCTTCTCTCCAGTTTGTCAGTGTGCTCTGAGCACGCAGTTGGTACTTTGACAAGAAAGGCTTTGGTGGTAAAGACAGCTTCAGCTGTTCCCACCCTGCTTTGGGGTTCACTGCCTCCTCTCCTGTGCCAGAACTAGGAGAGGCTGTGCACATCCAGCTCAAGACATGACCCTCCAGAAAGGGGGAGTGGGCAGGGAAATGTCTCCTGGGGAGGACAGCACCAGCTGGGCTCAGGGTGCAGAAGATGGTGGATGGCAGCTGTGGTCCCATTCCAGATGTTTATCCAGATGTTTGTGGGAACAAATGTCTGTCGTGCTGGTCTTTCAGTGACAAGCTTTGAGACAGTGGAAGAATTGTGACTCTTCTCTGGGTGGTTGGCGTGGAGGATGGTTGATGTCTCTCAGGTGGTGTTGGTAGCCCTGCAGCACCCCTGGGGAAGCACAGGAGGGATTGAGGAGTGGATTGATAGGCTGAGCAGGGTGGTGCAAGCCAAGCAGCGTTTCCCACTGTGGAGCTGTCCCACGGAGGCACGGGAGAGCTTTCAGCACCGTGCTGGCTTGTCTGTTCCCAGTGTTAGGTCGCAGCTCGTTCTTCCTGGGTTTCCTGCAGAAATCACAACTGTGCTGGGCTTAAAGCTAGGCCATGGATTTAGGGAGCAGGCCTTTGCCAAGCTGCTGCACCCCCTGTACTCCAGCACCCAGGCAGGTCAGTATGGACACAATCAGACCTTGCCTGTCTGCGCTGCTTTCTCTTTCCTGTGCTCACCTTCTTGCTTTGACCTTTCCCTCCCCTCTTTGTGTCCCCACTGAATGGCTGCCAGCCCCTGCCAGCTCTGCCCTTAGAGCTGCCACTTGTGATTCCTGAAAGGCCGACGGGCGGGAGTGAGCGAGCCGGGCAGGGAGCAGTCGTTGGTCACAGCGAGTTTTCTTTTCCCCTTCCCTCAGATACAGCACAAAGAATCCCTCTCTGCAGTCTGAGACAGTTCACTACAAGAGAGGGGTAAGCCAGCAATTCTCCCTGCCTTCCTTCAAGATTGATTTCTCAGAGTGGAAGGACGATGAGGTAAGTGTCTTCTCAGTGTCCTCTTCTTTCCACACCGTGTTGTCCCTGAAGCACTGGTCTCTGTTTAGTGCTGTGAAGTTATGGCTGGAAGACCCTTTCTCCCAGCTCCTCCAGTGTGTTTTGTGGGTACTGCCCTGGGAGGAGCAGTATGGGAACTTGGCAGACAGATGAGGCCAGCTGGGAGGAAATCCAGAGAAGTGACTTTTGATATCAGTGATCAGCTGGTTTAGAGGGAGGCTGCAGAGATTGCCACTGGTGCTTTTCCTGGAAAACCTGCTTTCCTTGGCCTTCCCCTCCCTGTCAGCCAAAGAGCTTGTGGGAACAAATGTCTGTCGTGATCTCTGTTTGCATGAGTTTTATTTGTAAGATTATGGGGTTTTTTGGGTGGTCCTCTAGAACAGTGAGGTGCATGCAATAAAATTCATTGGGGTGTGGCAAGGACTTCAGAACTACGTGTATATAACCAAGAGAAGATAAACACACATTTCTTGGGAATATGTGCTCAAAACATGTTCCTGGTGGGATGAATAGTCAGAACAGTGTGGAGACCACTGCTCTGGAAGAGCCCTGTTCTGTTAAAGGGCCACATCCTGCACTATTACCTGTAGCAGTAGTGTTGTGAAGAGATATTCTCCTTCTGGGGCAGATTTACCCTAGTGCATCAATGCTGAATAAGGGAATGTTTTCCTCTTCTTAATTTAACCCATAACTGCAAACAGACCAGGGCTTGGTTTTAATTAAGGTTTGTGGCTTTTCTGCATACCAAGATTTGTGGAGTCCTGTTAATTTTGGTGTCTTTGTTATCTGCAAAATTCCACCATGAGCAGTAAGCCTCTCGTTTCTGAGCCTTAAAACTTTCACCCAAAGGCTTCCCCTGCACATGGCATAGGGAAGGAAAGCCTTGGTCTTTCCCCTGCTCTGTGCAGAATTGTAAGAGATTTCAAAGGCAGAGTAGTTGTTCTGTAGCTACTGCTAATATATTTGTTCCTGTGGACCCCTCTCCCAGGAAAGGCACACTGAGAATGGTGTTCATCTCCTGACCCAAGCCTGTGCAAGTGTATTGTGTTTGTGAACCTTGGTAGATAATTCTACCTATTAAAAAAATAATAAAAAGAAGGGGGGAAAAGGAAAAGAAAAAAAAGTAATCTTTCATGTATTTGAAAGATTGAATAGCTATTGTCCTGAAGTTACAGTTACAACTATAATCAGTCCCGTGCCTTAATAAACGCTGTGGTGGTTACCAAGAGCCTGTGGAGTCTGGTCTCCTGATGTCTTGGCTTCTCTGCCAATAGATGATTTCACAAGTTCAGCCTACAAAAGCCTGGAAGAGCTGCTTTTCAATCCCTTCTGTTGTCTGAGAGAGCTCAGTTCCCTTTCTTCTTAAAGAATTGAGAAGCTTAATTTTTACTTTTGTTCCTGTCAGCAAGGTTTTAACTCAAGTACTAAAGTCATATCCCTTTGACAGCTTAAAGGAAAAGTGAGTTTCCAGCTCTCTTTGCTTGTTCTGCTGCATCCTCTGTTTCCTCTTTTTTCGTTGGTGTTGCTGGGAGCTGGAGAAAATGTGGAGCAAGCACTATGATTCCAAAGAGTTTCCTCTCCCATGTCAGCCCTGTGTTCCATATTGGTCCTTGTCCTAAATCTTCCCAACTGGCCACCAAAATGCAGCATTTTTATCTGAGACAGCTGGCAGTGTCTTAGCTGTGTGCAATTGACATTTCAGATTTCTTTCCAGCTTTGTTATTGGTGTTGTTCAAAACCCCCAGATTTATTTCATATTTTTGCTTAGTGTAATACTCGGATATGACGTAGATCTTGGCTGGGGAAAAAGGGAGACTGATGTTATGTTGGGTTGTTCTGTGAAAAGCTTTATAAAAGTTTATTTTGTCTTCTTCATTTACTGATTTGCTTGGAAATCATAGAGTATGGCTTGTGTTAAATGAGTTGTGTTCAGGGCCCTAAAAATGAATGTGAAACAGTGCCTTAAAGAGGCCTTTTGTTCAAGAACACTGGAATTTATATGGTAAAGCAACCTCAGTTCTGTGATGTGACTTTCCCTTCAAATGGTTTCTCTTTTGAGGAACTGGAGCAAATCAGGCTGCAGATGATGTTGGGGCTGTGGCAAAGGGATGAAAACCCCAAAGCACTGTCTGAACTGCTGCAGCACCTGGAACTGGGTCTCTGTTTTCATGGAGAAACTGAAAACAGATTACCTGGAGCATCAGGGTGAAATGACATCTTTTTTTCAGTCTTGGCAAGAGATGAGACAAAACCATCCAAGTTGGTAATTAAAAAAACCAACAGAAATCCAGTCCCTGAGCCACTTCCTTTCCTGGCTTAGGACAGTGTTTGTAAGGTTGCCTTTTTCCTTGTATTTCTAAGATGACATGGAGCTTTTGATGTGCTTTAATGAAGTGTAGGGCAAAGGGAGAAACTGAGACTGTTTCCCTTGCACTCAGATTTTCACTGTCACCAATTAGAAACTCAAGGACCTTCGTTTGATAACATGCCAAGAGATGAAAATCAGTCCTGTGTTTCCTTAAAGTGTTGTGTGAGCTTGAAGATTTGCAGATTTTCCTCCTGTGTCTTCAGGAACTTCATACCAGAGCCAGGGTCTCTTTGTGGTGTTGGGAGCACAATGTGCTGCTGTGCTGAGGCCAGTACATCCTGTTGAATGGAGGTGAAATTGTGGCACTGGATATATTTTGAGAAACTTGTCCTACTACAAATCACTCCGAAGACTTTTAGGATCCATGAATTAATGAGAATGAAATACCATTTGGAATTCCAAACGAGATCCTTTGCCTTGCTCTGCTGGTGTTTAGTGCCACGTCAGCGTGTGTATGTTGGAGTTGACTCGTTTTTAATGTTGGTGCCTGGAATTTTAAATCCTCTTGTATCGATGTAGGACAACCCCATCTGAGGAATAAGGTGATCTGACTCCATGATTTCAGAAGGCTGGAGAAAAGCTTTATTAAACTATACTATACTATATTAGACTACATACTATACCATATCCAACTATACTAAAGAAAAATCCTTGAGCCCTTACAGACAGTCACAACACAGCTTTGACCTAAGTGGTCAATCAATCTAAACAACCATCACCAGTGTCCAGTTAAGAAATCTTTCTTCAGTAAACAATCTTCATAACACATTCTACATGTGCTGAACAACAGATGCAGCAAGTAGAGATAAGAATTGTTTCTCTTCTTCTCTGAATTTTCTCACTGCCTTCCGCAGGATTTTCCCTGGGGAAGTTCTGCCTGCTGCTCTCTGTGAAGAGAGCTGTGGCCACACTCCTGCTCTGTCGTGTCCTTTAGAGACAGGAGCTGGGGGTCTGTCAGAAGGGCCCTTCACTGGGCTGACATGATCTCCAGTGTTGTCTTCAGGCAGGTCTGCTGTGAATTGTGTAACCTCAGCTCATTTCTTTCCCTCAGCTGAACTTTGACTTGGACCGTGGCGTGTTCCCTGTGGTCATCCGAGCAGTGGTGGATGAAGGGGATGGTAAGAGTTGATGTCCTGTTCCCATGATCTTCTCCTGGCTGTCTCTGAGCTTGTGTGACCCCTTTCAGGACTGGCCTCCTTGGGGAGCCTTTCCAGAATAAGAATATTTCAGGAGTTCACCGTAACTTCCCTTTATTAAAAGGGCCAAGCTACCCACATAAAAACAATACTTTTTAAAATAGCCTTCATTTTTTACAGGAAAAATGGCCAGGTGTTTAGTGTTGGAATAGTGTTTAGGAGAACTCCTGGCTGTGCCACCAGCACCAGGCACATGAATGACATCCTTGCTTGTTGGGTTGTGCTTTTGCAGTTTATAGGTCAAGGAGGGTGGAGCTGGTCTTTTCTCCCTCGTGGAGGGGTCAGTTGTCTTCCTAAAAACCTGGAAATGGGCAGGGAAAAGGAAATGGCTTTAAAATACTCAGGTCACTCTTCAGCCAAATGCAGCTTCTTTCAGCAGTTTGAAATTAGGCTTTATCTGAGGATGTTGAATGGTTATAATGAAAGAGCATAACCTTTCAGGAGAAATAATTGTTGATTAAAATTTAAAAATAAATGATAACTAATCATAATTTGTAATTATGATTAATTGATGATTCTCTTGTAAAGCACACTGCTCTTTTGGAGAGGGTAGTCCAGTGAATATTTAGACTATTATTTTTAGATTATTATTCACCTTACATGGTATTTCCCTTAGGGGATGTGTGCTTTTGGTCTCATCTGGAGTGTCAGCAATGAACAGGGCACAAGGAAGTCACATTTTCTTTGAAAATCGGGGCTTTTATGGTCAGGAGGACTGCCATTTCACTTCTGTAACATTTTGTACAAAATCTAAGATAATTAGAAAAGGAAAAAAATCCATTGTTGATCACATTGTTCAGGTCAGTCACTTGCTCAGTTTCTTATGTTGTAAATGTGAAAAAGCCCAAAAACTCATTCCATTGTTTCACAGTCTTCCAGGCAGACAGAAATAGAACTGAATAAGCCAATTTAAAGTGTGACTAACAAAGCACAGTGAAACATAAAGGAAGTTGCTTCTAAAGTGCATCTATTTTTAGTGATTTCAGGCACTGTTAGCAAAATCGACATATATGTGTATTTCTTGACCATAAATATAAAACAGCTTCCTCTGTTTATGGAACTTTTGGCAAGGTGTTTATACTCTCTAATGTTGGGCATGTCTAGAAGGATCAAAAATAGAACAGGAGGCACTATGGAAAGCATACATTTATGCACATACCATGCCTAGCCTTAGCCAATAATCTACTCCCATCTATTTTAATAACCTAGAAAACCAACTGCTTTTAAATCCCCTGCTGGAAAGAGTATCAGCACAAAAATGTGTGACATTTGAGCAAGATTTGAGGAAATTGTGCATTTTGGTTCCTTTTTTAACTGATGGGACTGGAAGGAGCTGGAGTGGTGAGTTTGGAGCACCTGGAAAATAACAGCTGTTAAATAAGGTTGAATGGTAAATTAAAATAGCAGTCAGGGAGATGCTGGTTTGGACTGAACTCTGCCGTGACTTGCAGTGTTAGCCCTGCCCTGTTGCTGCCAGTGGGATTGTTCCCAGGGAGAGGCAGAGAACAGGGAGGAAAGGTGCTGCACAGAGCAGGTCACACCACTCTGAATTGTTACCTCTTCCTTGGCCATTCAGACTGAGAGAAGGGACCTGCATTTTGTTTACTCTGAGAGACAGAGCAGCCTTGCTCTTGGCTGGTAGTGAGAGGAGCAAGCAGATGAATTCCCAATTTTAACCCCCTTTTCTGCATTTCACTGTGTTCCTGATTCCACCCAAACTGCCATGACCAACCTCAGTTACCCAGCAAATGTGCAGGCAAATCTCCCCTCTCTCCATGCAGCTGTTTCCAAACATGGTCTGTGTGTCATAGCCCAGGGAATTGTTCCTCTGTTGTCTCTCCTGTTCTGGGAGCTCAAACGAAGCTGCGGAGCTCCTTTCCCTTTTAGACAGAGCAGGAGTTGCTTCCTTGAGCTGCACCTTCCAGGCAGAGCTCTCCTGCCTGTGCTGAGCACAGCCCTCATCACTCCAAGCAGCATGAGTGCTTCCATGCCTTCCTTCACAAACTCTGTCTCCCATTTCCATATGATGAGTCTGAACAGGATGCAGGAAAAGGATCCAACCAGCTGGAGCTGAACAGAACCTGAGTCAGAGAGGCTGGGATTGTACCTTGCCTCCTCTCTATTTGCTGAAGTAGCCAGGAATGCAGTACTGAAACCTCTGACAGCCCCTTCCCATTGCTGTGGGATTAAAGGGAACCCTCAAGTTTGGAAGAGGGAAAATGCTTTTCTTTGGGGAAAGCTGGACAGAGATGTTTCAGTGTCTGAAGTCAGTATGAGAAATAAATGTTTTAGAAGTGTGTCTGACTAGACTGAAATAAAATGATAAGTAACAGGGCTGGAAGTGCTGCCAATTGCTGTTAAACCAGATAGATCTGTGATAAATTCAGGTAATTAAGCCCAGGAATTTCAGGGGACAGGAGAATCCCACTGAGTGCTTTGTTTTACTGTCCCTTTCTAACCTCTTCTAACGAAGTGGGATAGTTTGGAGCACCCAGGGCAATGAGGGCATGGTTGTGTAGGGCCCACCACAGAGCCCAGCAGGGTTTTGTTCTTGGTCTGTTCTGAACCAACCTGATGACAAGATAAGAGAAGTTCTAAATGCAGGAGAAGGTGAAAATAGAACAAATGGCAGCTCACAAATTGTAAGCGGACTAAAATTCAACTCAGGATACTTCTATGCTGGTGCTGCTTGAGAGGTTTAACCAGTTCTGCCTTTTCTCTTTTTGCAGTGGTGGTTGAGGTCACTGGTCATGCCCATGTTCTTCTGGCTGCATTTGAAAAGGTAAATGAGGGTTTTTTATCCCTCTGTCCCTGTTCTTTTTTATGTAAACATTTCCACGGGTCATTAGTTTGTATTTATATAACACTTGGCACAGCGGAGTCCTGGCCTGTGCCTGGGGTTCCTGGGTGCTGCTGTAGTACAAGGAATCATTTGCAGCAGTTCCTGTGCAGCCTGTAATTATCATTTGTACCTGAGCTGGTCACTCAGGGAATGGCAGGAGTGTTTCCTGTGTTCCCATGGAGGGGGGAGGGTGTTGGCCATGGCTGCTGCCATGCAGTTTTCCAGGGCTCCATGATTTTTGCAGAACTGGATCTGTGTCCAGACCCTGTTGCACTATTGTTAGGCCTGAGTTTACACCCAGGACCAAGGATTGGGATGCATCCTGTGCAAAGGCTGAGTTCCACTGCTTTTGAGTGGGGTATTTGATGTAACTGACCCCTGCCTACATGATAAGGCCAAGCTGTGTGCACAAGCCTTGATAACAAACTCTCTTCCCTTGGTAACTGGACCCTGAAAACAGTTGCAGTATCCATAACTGGACCTAACCCTGTTGTGTCTGGTAGTGGTAACACTGCAGACACATTTTCTGGGCAGGTGATACTTGTAGTGACATGCTGAGGTGAGGCAAGAGCTGCTGGAGCAGAGCTGGAAATGTAGAGGGGAGCAGCATCAGTGCTGTGCTGTTGGAAATTCCCCCCTTCCCAGCTGGCAGGTGGCTGACTTGTGTATCTCACTGTGCCTGGTCCCTGCCAGGAACTAATTCTGTTCCTCTGAGGTGGATAATGTGGATGGTGACAAGCTGAGTCAGAGGGCATGGCAAGCACAGTCAGTCCTAAGGAAGCGTATGGCTGGGAGATGCTCTAAGTGTTCTAGGTTGCTTTTTTTGTTGGACTTGATCTGTGAAGAAAGTGAGTTTTCCCTGTTAGAGAGGCTGCTCTGAGCACTGGCTTTGTAGGTAACTTCACTCCTGGCAATTGGACATGTGTCAGAAATGAGATGGAGTCAGCTGCAGCACCCCTAGGACCAGGGCAGGGATGTTATTGTAGTTTCCTCTGGCTGATGTTAAAAAAAAACCCACACTGGAATCCTTCAGTCATACTTCAGCCACTTCTTATCTCTCATCTTCCACTGAATGCTTAAAACAAGATTAAATCTCCCTTTTAATAAAAAATCACAAGGCAAAGAACATGTTGAGTTCTTCATCCTCCCTGTTTGGTTAAAATATATTCCCCATCCTTAAAGTAATGGCAGCTTTTGAAGTGTAGGTCCATAAATCCAGGGGAGGTCCTTGATAAATGAGCACTGCTGATCCCCAGAGCTTGTTCAGAGGAAAAACAGACCAGCAGGGCTTGGTGACTTGCTATTTGTATGTATCTTTAAGATCAGAAGAATAACCTTGATCCTGTGTGTAGTCTGACCTTGCAGCTCCTCCAAAGGCAGAAACTTGTTTGCCTGAAAACAGGACTGTTTTGTCTGGGGTGTGATGTTGTTGTCCCTTCCTTCTGAGACTCCTTCTGCAGACCTGCAGCTGTTCACAGGACCTGCTTGAGCATCCCCTGAGTCTCCTTTGCTGCTCTCTAGGCTGTGGCAGGGGAGTTGGTTTCTTTAGTGGTCCTTGTGGATGATGGGGAAAGTAGACCTGGCACGCTACTCCCATCTCTAATTCTGGCACCAGGCACACACAGAATTGTTCCAGCTGTGCCTGCTGCCACTGAGCAAAGGAAAGGCTCACAGCTCTGAGGATGTGGAGCACATGGGACTTGTTTCTGACTCCATCCAGTGGACAAACCTTGTTCTCTGCCTCATGGCAGCCCCTTGCTCTGTCAGGGCTCTGGCCTCGGGTGACTCTGTCACTTGGTGTTACTTAGGGTGTTAACAAATGTCCCCCACCAAGTCTTGCTGGACTGGCTGAAGAAGTGTCTGCACCCACTTGGGCTGCTTGCAACCTGAAAGCATCCAGTGTGCCAGGGGAGTTTTGTGTGGGCTCTAACCCACTTCAACCAGGTTTAACTTGAGCCAAGTCCACCTGGCTCCACACTGGAGCAGACCAGTAGCTCCCCAATACCCTATTCCAACTCTGCTGGGAGGGACTGCCATCCAGGCTGATACACACCTCACTGTCCCCTTAGCTGGCAGATACCAGCTCTGAAATGAGCCCATTCTGATTTGTACACTGCAGCTATTTAATGCTTTAATGTCTTTTTTTTCCTGTTAGCACGTTGATGGCAGTTTTTCTGTGAAACCACTAAAACAGAAGCAGATCGTAAGTACCTGTTTCCTTTCTACTCTTAAAGACTTGCTGGTGTCCCACAGGGGCCTGGCTGTACCCAGAGGGAGGGATTGGTGTTCACTGAAGCCTGAGATCTCACCTCCTTACCTCTGATATTGTAAGCAAAGGCAGCAAGGTGCTGGCAACCCTTCATTTTGCCATTTTGTCCCCCATCCTGGTGTGGTGTGATGTGCAGAAGCCGGGTAGTGTCTTATCAGGATTGAGGTCGCATCCAGTCCTGCATAGCCAGAAATACATAAGCAACTGCTAAGATTGCCAAGAATTTCAGCTTCTGAAAAGAAATCTGGTAGTGATTCTGCTGCAAGGATCAGTTTGAAATGTCTTCAAGAAAGAGATGAAATTTTGGTGGTTGATCCTTTCAGCTTGAGCTGTGTGCTGTGTTTTAGATTTAAATGAGTTTCACTTCATCTGCTTGCTTGATAGCTAGGGCTTTCTGATTTGAATGAAGTACCTTTTGCTACCAAGAAGGTCTTTAAGTGCCTTAATAAGACACTCTTTGCTCTAAGATGTTCATTCCTGTCCTTGGGTCAGAAAAGAGCTACAGGCATTGTCAGTAATCATAGCTCAAGATAGCATTTGGAAAAACACACAGCACCACTGAAACTGAGATAGCATCTGCACCCTTAGGAGAGCAGAGCAGAGGTGTAGAGTCTGTGTCTGGAATAAACCATCTGTATAACACTGTACATTTTTTGCCATCCCTGCTTTTCTTTTGCCTTCCCCTCCCTGCCACTGCCAGGGTTGTGGGTACCATTTGTGGATATTGGTCAGGAAGCAGCAGTGCATGAGCTGATCAGTTGTAGTGTAAGCACCAACCTGCCTGAAAAAAAGTCAGCGTGGATGAATACAAACAGTTGAATCAGCAGAAAACCATGACCTGGACTTGGCCAGTGGCTCCGTGTGCATCTGCTGAGGCTGTAAATGGCAGCAGAAGCCTTTGGAAGGGTGATGTGGTGTGGGCTGGGTTGGAGAAGCATGAAGGTGAAGAATTGTGTACAACCACCTGCTCCTTCTGAATTACTCCCACTCTGAAAACCTAGAATTCTTCCCAGGAAGAGCTTTGTTGCACTGCTCACCCTTTCCCTACTGGGACAGAAGCTCCTCAGGATTTTTAGAGGGAAGAAGTAAAAGGAACACAGACTCCTGCAGAGACTTGGGTCTCTTTCTTAATGACCTCTTCTGTGCTTTGAGCTGACAACTTCTGCACTTACAGTTGCTCATCATGATCCTCTGAGGAGTCAGGATGCTGGAACAAGGCTGTCTTTGAAATGCCATGTTACAAAAGAACATCTCCCACATAATTGTTCCCAAACTTCCTGGGTGAGTTGTGAGCCGCTGCAGAGGGTTTTGCTCAGCAGTCCAACAGCTGATCTCATTGCCATGAAACGCAGGCCTAGAACAGCTTGTCTGTGAGCTGCACACTGAGTTACACAGGGACACTCTGGAATTAGTTTGTTATCACTGCTGTGTCCCAGCTCAGAGCATTTCTGAACTGGCAAATGGGCTGGGTACAGCCAGCTCCTGCCCCTACCTTGCCATGTGTCACCTTCTGCAGCACTGGAGTGCCATGGCAAAGCCACTCCTCTTCTGAGTGGTGACAAGAGGAGAGGAGAGAGGCCAGTTTGCCATGGAAATTACAGAGGCCATGGGATTGACAAGCTCTTTTTGGCATGGGGTGCTGGTGGCTTGGCTTCACTGCATATTGGGAGCTGGACAGCTACTGGAGATGGCAGGAAAGTGTTTCCTCCCACTTTTTGGGACATGTGCCTGTTTGGTACCTTGCAACCCCCTCACCCTTTCACCTGTCATGAGGGTTTATGTGGAACCATACCAGTTCTGGGGAAGCTGCTGTATAGCACCAGATCACAGAATCACAGAATCATTTAGGTTGGGAAAGAGCTGCAAGATCATCACAAGTCCAACCTGTGACTAATCACCACCATGCTACCCAGCCCAGTCATTTCTTGAACACCTCCAGGGATGATGACTCCATCACCTCCTGGGCAGCCCCTTCCAATATTTAAAAACCCCTTCTGTGAAGGTGTCCAACCTGAGCCTCCCCTGGTGTTACAGATCCTTCTGCCGAGCCTTCCTACCATCCAGCAGATAAACACTCCCACCAGACTTTGTGTATCTGTGAACTTACTGAGGGTACATCTGATCCCCTCATCCAGATCATCAATGAAGATGTTTAACAGGACTGAATCTTGGCCAAATCAGCTTCAGTGCTGAAATTCAGCTGCTCGCTGGGGTTTGCAGGCAGCTGCCAGTTTGCAGAAGTCAGGGCTTGGAGTTGTCCCAGGCTGGGGCTCTAAGCAACTTCCACCTGTGCCTCAGGCACCTTCTGCCGCCACACCCCCAATTTAGAGATGCCACCAAGGGCCTGGGGATGGCAGTAAATGACATTGCACTAACATAGAGTTATTCCTAGAGTGCTCCTCATGCTAAGGGATTGTAATGGTTTGTCTGTCCTCAGTAGCTTAACTGTACGCTCCCAGGGGATGAGCAGGGAGGTGATGTGCTGCCACTGGTGTGCCAGGAGGGAGCTGTTGGCACAGCTGAGGTTGCAAAAATGGGTGGAAGTTCATCTTGGTTGAAGTTAAGCAGGACCTCACAGAGGAGAGGACTGTAGAAGGCTGATTGCCTCTGGATTATTTGAGCTGTGGGTGTGTATTTCCAATGTCTGGGCCAAGCAGAGTACTTGGTTTTAGATTATCTTGATAGCCCAGCTAGCCACTTCTGTTACTCTCTGCTCAGACCAGGCAGGATGGACTCTACTTTTTGAGCAAGGAGAGGCTCATTCTCCCAGCTGTCCTTTGCAATATTTCTGTTACCTTTTTCGTGTCACTATAGGGGAGCTCTGGGTGTAACACGAACATTTGACACAGGGAGGGAGGGAAGGTGGTCATAAACCAGTAAGGACAGAGCAGCTGTCACTCCAGCTGTGGTGTTCTCCCCTAGGTTGACCGGGTGAGCTACCTGCTTCAGGAGATCTACGGCATCGAGAACAAAAACAACCAGGAGACCAAGGTAAAGGTGCCCAGGAGGCTTCCCCAGCTGGGAGTTTCCAGCCTGCACCTTCTGCTTTTGAGCTTAATGATGGGGATTGTCAGGGCAGTGTCCAGACTCCAGGCTGTGTCCA
Organism: Motacilla alba alba; assembly: GCF_015832195.1. NCBI lineage: Eukaryota > Metazoa > Chordata > Aves > Passeriformes > Motacillidae > Motacilla > Motacilla alba. Next base: position 2,683,158 of record NC_052029.1, read on the forward strand.
TTGCTGCAGGCACCCAAGAAGCCCAGGGATGACAGATCATCCCTGGGTCAGGCCCAAACAGTCAATGGAGTTGTGCTGAGGTAATTTTAGGCAGCATGAGGCTCTTGAGGATGTTCCCTGTGGCTGGGATTGCTAGGAGAGAAGGGCATCAATGCCCCAGGGATGTGTCAGAGCACTGATTTTTAGGGCTTGTAGGGAGCCAGTGTTGCCATCTCTCTGGCAGAGAGGCAGTCTGTGCTTTGCGCTTGTGGCTCCTTCATGTTCTGGTTGGGGGTTCTGCATGTTCCTGTAGTGTTTCAGAGAACTGAGCTCTCTGGGGCTTGCCAGTGTCCAGAGACATTCCTCTTGTATTCCTCTTGCATTCCCCAGCAGGAGGGAGTGCAGCACCCCTCAGGGATGTATATGCAAATGCCATAACCAGAAACTTCCCATCTTGAGGCAGGAGCTGCTGCTGGATCCCAGCCTGCTGCAGAGCCCTGCACAGGTTGTGTGACTGCTGTATTCTTCCTGTAGCCTTTGTAGAGCTGCCCTTTGCTGCCACCTGGGCTGTGGAGTGTACCCAGTGCTGGCCTTGGGATCACACGGCTCCAGGGCGTGGAGTGCATTGTTTGCACACAGTGGAGCAAGACACGCAGGATTTCCTCTGCAGTGCCCTGCCCAGAGCATCCTGTGATCCCTGTCTGCCTGTGCCAACAGCACCTGAAGAGGCAAGAGGGACAAGTGTTTTGTAAGAGTTTTCTTGCACAGGATCGAGGGAGGGAATTAACAGGATTGAGGGCTTCTTTTTGGGTCTTGTGATGATTCTCGTGATCCAGCAGTCCCATGTTCCTGGCCCATCAGACAAGTGGCCTGGGGCCATTTTTGTTCTTCTTTATTCAGCAATCCATGTGAGTGGGACAGCAAAGAGCCTGCTGTCCCTCCAAAAAAAGGCTGGGTGAGGATGTGGCAGCAGCACAAATGCTGTTTACACTGAGGTTGCCCATGGTCTGGCATGTGTTAGCCCCAGTGACGAAAGGGGCTCCAGGTGAAGGTGGAGGGTACCCCATCCTGGGTCATCATGGAGGGCCCTGGCACAACTTCTGTGACATCAGTGGGGAGACTGTGGAGTTTTCTGGAGTCAGTCTTGTGGTTGGAGAGGGAGTTTCTCTCCCAGCTTGATCAGTGGCTGTGATCCAATTCATGGGGCTCTGAGAAAGATGGGCATGAAGCACATTCATGCTGAATGGGTGCACACTGAGCCTTTTAGCAGGGTAGCTGTGGGCAGCTGGGCTCCCTGGGCTGGTTCTCCTGCAGCTGCATCAGAGCTTGTGCCAGCACAGGGGATGCAGGAGAATCACTCACTTGCTATGGGGAATTGTGGAAGCTGGGCTAGACATGGCTGCAACAACAGACAGCACACAGCTCCTTCTGTCTGGGAGAAAGAAAGGCCAGAGTGCCAGAGAGTTCACTTCCCTATTGATCCTGGAGCCACCAGGATGGGAGGCAGGAGCTTGTTCCTGGTCAGCCTCAGTCAAGGGGATCCCTGCCCCAAAATGGGTCCCCTCTGAACAGAACATGGCAGTGGGGAAGGACAACTCTGCCATGAATTCTCAGTGCAGTGCCCAGAGAGGAAGTGGTGTGAGCAGGGCTGTGTGGGCTACAGTTTGCTCTCCTTGAGGAACCCCTGCTGAGAGCTGCAAAAAGAGAATTTCCAGACTGTGGGCTGGGAAATTCCCCCAGGCTCCTGTCCCTCGGCAGCTTGGCGTGGCCCCCACCACTGCCATGCCAACCCTTTGCCTCTCCTGGCAGCCTTCAGACGACGAGAACAGCGACAACAGCAACGAGTGCGTGGTTTGCCTGTCGGACCTGCGGGACACCCTGATCCTGCCCTGCCGCCACCTCTGCCTCTGCAACTCCTGCGCCGACACCCTGCGCTACCAGGCCAACAACTGCCCCATCTGCAGGCTGCGTGAGTGCCCCGGCCACCAGGCCAGCCACTGCCCCTTCTGCAGGTTCATCAGTGCCCTGGCCACCAGGCCAGCCACTGCCCCGGCCACCAGGCCAGCCACTGCCCCTTCTGCAGGTTCATCAGTGCCCTGGCCACCAGGCCAGCCACTGCCCCGGCCACCAGGCCAGCCACTGCCCCATCTGCAGGCTGCGTGAGTGTCCCGGCCACCAGGCCAGCCACTGCCCCATCTGCAGGGTCCCTGAGTGCCCCGGCCACCAGGCCAACAACTGCCCCTTCTGCAGGGTCCCTGAGTGCCCCGGCCACCAGGCCAACAACTGCCCCTTCTGCAGGGTCCCTGAGTGCCCTGGTGTCTTGGTTTGAAAAGCCAGGTGTCTGCTAAGGAAGGCAGGAGCCTTCCTTGGAGTGGAAAATGTAAACCCCTCCCTCTGAATTGTTATAATTTTGAAATTAAGAGGGCTCTCAGCAAAGATATGGGAATAGGAACAACAGTTCTTTATTAGGGAAGAAAATAAAAATAAAATAAAGATGCAATAATACAAAACAACACTGCCAGAGTCAGAACAGGCTCTGGCACCCTGTGTGTCAGGGTGGTGGCACAGTCCCATTCCATGGTGGCTCAGCCCTCCTGCAGGGCCAGCTGTGGTTCTGCTGGAGCAGGGATCCTGGACAAGGGTGGAGTTTTCCTCTGAAGCTCCAGGGCTGCTGGAGATGGGCCTGCTCTTGTTCTGGCAATGCAGGGCAGAAGAAAGCTGCTCCTCTGGGAATGCAGTGAGAAGAAAGCTGCTCCTCTGGGAATGCAGGGGGCAAAGGCTGCTGTGCTGTTCCCAGGGTCAGGTTCTATCCAGGTAGGAATGCTTGGCTCCTGCCCTGGGCAGAGCATCTCCCATGGGATGATGGAATTTGATCAGCCCTGCAGGGACACTCAGTGGCCATGGACAGAAGATAATTTATAATTAATGGCTCATTAACAGCAGAATGGATGTAGGGCTGGGTTGTGGAAGAGATAAAGCAAACTGCCCCATGAACAGAAGATAAGTGCCCCGTCAAAGAGGAATAGAATACACACACCCATTTCCAACCTAGGACACCTGGCCCCTGCCCTGGCTCCTGGGAGGAGGAGCCTCTTTTCAGTACCCCACCCCAAGGCTCAGCATCATGCTGCTGCTCTGACTGACCCAGAATAAATGCCCTCAGACAGGAAAGGAGAATGGCTCTGTTCAGTGCCTCCCTGGCCACTCACCCTCTCCCTGGGGTGGATCTGAAGGTGCAGGTGCTCTGGGCTGTGTCAAGTCAGCAGTTTTTGTGTTTTGGTGAAGATGATGGAAAATCCCCCAAAGGAAGGGGTTGAGAAGCTTTATCCTGAGGGTATCTGGCTGAGAGCAGCCAGCACCGCTGGAGGGGTGTCCAAGTACATAGCATGATTTTTTTTTTTTAATCTTCTGACAACCTTACCCTGATTTCACCAGGAGGCAGGGATGAGGTAACAGTCAGTTTGGAGTCTTTTGCTCTGCCAGGAGTTAGGAGGATTTGCTTAACCCCTGCATTGCTCAGCTTCCAAATGATGGAAAAACTCAAATACATGTTTTGACACTCAGGCAGCATTTGCTGAATTCTGTGTTTTTTCTCAAAAGCACAGAGGCACAGGAGGCCCTTGAGAATTCTGTGTTTCTGCTGGAAGGGGCAGAGTGTGTGTTTTACCCCCTGGTCTCTGAGGTATTTGATTGTTTCTAACTGACAATTCTCAGGGAAAGAAATAAAGAGCCGAAGACGGATGTTTGGCCTGAGAAATTAAGTCCAAACAGTCCAAACATGGCAAGAGCAGTAACCAAAAGCAAGATCTCACCAGAGGAAGTGCCAGACAGCTTTGACTATAAGTAGCACATCATAAAACACAGGAACAACTTTGTCTCATCTGCAGGCTGTAGGGGAGTAGGTTGTATTTGTTTGGAAAATGCCCCCATCTCAGACTTCCTAGGAATCTGCTTTTGGGGGGTGCAGAGGCAGCAATGATAGATTTGTACCTCTGTTCTCTGGCTCCAGGCTGATCTTGAAGGGGCTAGGTGCAACAAGAACTAGGGAGATGCCTGGCAGGTTCTCACAGCTGCATCAGAACAGATGTCTGGCTCGTTTGCATGTGCCCTTGGCACAGAGGAACAAGCAATATTAAAGATCTGCAGATAGAAAAGATCTGCAGGGAGTGGAGATCAAAGCTCTGGTAGTGGGAGGACTGAGGAGTGGCTGTGCTGAGGACAAGATTACAGCCACTCACACTTCAGCTGGAGCCTTCCACCACCACAGCTGGACCCCAGGGCTGAGGTTTGTGGGGTTTGAAGGAACCCAAAGGGGATTTAATGAGTCCCCCACCCAACCTGTGCATGCAGTGCACTCCTGAGGCTAAGCTCATGTTTTTCTTACTGTGTCGTTGTGACCTACCTGTCATAATACGACACGAAAAGACGACACGGACACTGCTGCTCTCCAGGTGAACAAAAAAGAGGGACCTTTATTTTCTGACTCCAACATTTATAGTTTTCCAAAAGTGACAGTGGATTGGAGGGTGACAGTGCCACCTCTCCAATGACACTGGACAGACCAAGAGTCCATCAATTCTCTCCTCCTCCATGAAAGAATGCAAAACATAAGTTGTTTACAGAACTGTGTGTGAGAAAGTTTGTTACAAGAATGCAAACATCAGAAGGCTTAGCAAAGTCTTAGAAAATCAGGGTGACAACCTACCCTTTAGGGGAACTTCTCTGGGACTGTACACTTGTAGAGCTGCTGAAGTGCCCTGTCCTTGACTGTACTGGGGCAGGCAGTGCCTGTTCTCCACAAGGGCTCTGTGCACCCAGACTTTTGCAGCCAGCAGATTCCTTCCCTGTGTAGATCAATGGGAGCCCCACCCCATCACTTGGCTTTGGGGTGCTCCATGGCCCCACTCCCCATGCTCGGGGGAACTCCTTCATGCCCACAGTGTGTCTGTGGCAAGGCAGGAGCTCTGGCCTGGCCTGGCCCTGCTGGGCTGTGCACTCACCTCCTCCTGTTCTCTCCTAGCCTTCCGTGCCCTGCTGCAGATCCGGGCGGTGAGGAAGAAGCCGGGGGCTCTGTCACCGGTGTCGTTCAGCCCTGTCCTGGCACAGAGTGTGGACCATGATGAGCACTCTGTAAGTACCTGCTGATCCCTGTACAAAGCCTGGCTGCTGCTCTCAGCCTCAGCAAGCAGCTGCTGGGTGCATGAGTTGCTTGGATTGATGGCTAGTGGCCCTGGGACCTCAGGCGGTTTGGTCACACCCTCCACTGAGGGCTTCCCAAGCAGTGCTGCCTTTTCTGATCAACCTGCTGGGTTAGAGGAAACAAATCCACAGAAATCTCAGGATGAGAAAGTTTCTTGTTGCCTGGCCCAACAGAAAAGTGGCAGACTCTGGGCACGACAGGGTGGGAGCTGTGAAAACAGGGCAGAGGGGTTCCAGTTTGACTTGCACACGCATCTCTGTGGCAGCACACGGATGAAATGCCCTTGGCACTGGGGTTCCAACACGGGAGTAGAAAGGCATCCTTCTGTCAGCTTCCCTGGGTGTCTTGGCATGCATCTGAGGGAGTGTGGGATGGGAAGTGTCATGCTGGTGGCCTCGGGGCCCAGTTGCATGTCCCAGTGTGGTAAGGGCAGCAGCTCTTTGCCTGAGCAGGCTGCTGCACAGCTGGCTCTGGTGAGACACTGAGATTAGAATGAGGAGGACAACTGCATCTAGGTCATCATACAGGCTTTCATGGGAACAGATATTCTCACAGAAAAAGGTTGTGTTTATCCATCTGCCCTCTGCTGCCTTCAGCTGGGGCTGAGGAATAGGGTGGTGAAGGCCCGAGGGCTGTGAAGCAGGGTGTGGTGTGTGGAGGACACGGGTGCTGTCACCTGCAGCGAGGTGAGGAGATGCTGTGTGTCTCTTGCTGTCACTTAACCTCAAGAAACAACTTCTTTAAAACATGGTTTTCTCTTGACAGCACCCCTTTAAACCCCTTAAGGTGAGCTCTGTCTCCCTGCCCAGCAGGAAGCCTAGGAGGGAAGTAAGAACAGTAAGTGGACTCGGCTGGTTGCACTTGGCAGCTCTCTGCCAGCAGTGTCACCTGCACGTGGCAGTGTCACACACGAGGGCTTGCTGACACACTGTGTTTGGCCTGTGCCCCTGCCAGGCTGCGACACTCCTTCACATTGGCAGCGAGATGCTCACACCCTGCACAGATGATCACTGACATCCCTGGTTTGCCTGCGGAGGAACAAGCAAGAACAAAGCAGCTTGGCACAGGGGTCTGATGCTGACTCTCAGGGACTGTCCCCTGGCTGATTTATAGTTCCTGGCCAAGATGTTTTCACAGCTTCATAGGACTGTGGGCAAGCTGCAGTCCCCACAGCTCACCCAAAAGCTTCCTTGCACTTACCTCATCCCCTTGGCAGTTTGGTGTGGGCACATCTTGGTGTGGTTTGTGGTGCTGGCATGTAGAGATGCAGCTGGAGCTGGTCTTGCATTCAGGAGCACTGGCTGTGACAGGCTGGTTTGCTTTTACAGGAACAGGAAGGATGGAGCTTGTCTTGGCTGGAGACCCTCTGAGTGGGTTTGGCAGTGTGTAACTGGAATGCTGTGCTGGGGACAGCATGAATGGCAATTGTGGGGGTCCAGGAGCTGGGAAGGGGAAACCTGAGGGAGCCCCCAGGCCATGCAGGCTGTTTGTGCCGTCTTTGTTTACTCCCATCAAATGCAGCCATGGCTGTCGTCTCTATCAAGGAAGTTGCAGTTTTCTTTTGCTCAAGGCAGCTCAGATGCTCGGCCTTAGGGGAACACGACTTGCTGGGCTTGAAGGTCTGGAGAAAACTTGGTGCTGGTTCAGGTTTGAACCCCTTCTGGCATGACCTGGCTCTCTGCAAGGCTCCCACAGGGACTGGCCGTGTTCCCAGGGGTGTGGTGTGAGTGTCCCAGAAGGGAGTGGTGTCCCAGTGAGGGTGTCCTAGCCATTGGTGGGAAATCCTCCTCCAGGCTCTGAGCTCTGCCATGCAGCCTGAGCTTTCACCACAGCAACAGGCAGCCTTTGAACCCTCAGGGCCTGCTCTGCTCAGCCAGGAGAAAAAGCCCCAAACAGGAATCCAAGGGGTTTGTCTCCCTGACTTTACTGTACACAGAGTAGCACAGCTGGGCTGCTGTCCACAGATGAAAAGTTTTTTGGAGGTGGCTTTTGGCCCCACCACCTACAGCTGCCAGCAGCTGGGAACCCATTCCTTGTTTAGCTGAGCTGTTTATCTTCAAAGCTCATAACCCTCACAGGACCAGTACTGGGATGTAGGTTGGTGATTGACCCCAGGTGCCACTCATTCTTCCCTCCCCATCAGACCTAACTCCTCCTGTGACCACAGGTGAGTCAGTTCAGCACTCAGCTCTCACCAAATCAGGGGCTGTGTTGGAACAGACTGCTGGGCAGGTTCATCTGCAGGTGTGACTGGGACATGGGGCACACAGGAGCTGTGGAGGTTCATGGCCAGGCTTAGCAGCATGGTGCTATCCTCTGTACAATTTAGAACCACCTCCTTGAGGACACAGGGCTGAAACATCTCAGTTTAATGTAGCCTGAACTGTGGGAGTGTCACCTCTTGATTTGCATCAGACTGGGCTGAGCTGCCTGTGGCCTCCTGGGCTGCAGCATAAACCCCATTTGTCTCTGGGTCCACAGGATCTTTATGATCAGGAGGATTTTTGGAGTTAAATTGGTGTTGATTTAATAGCTTTGCAAGGGTCCCTTTGAGTGGCATCTTTATGATTTACAGAGGGAATGGGAATTGGTGTGGTTTTCCTTCCTCCTTACGAGCTCAGTGGTTCTGTGATCCCTTTCCTGCCTTTTAGCAGAGGTGACTGTGCATGGAGACAGTGTTAGCAGCTGAGAGGACATGGGAGAAGTGGAATTGGAGTAGGCTTCAAGAACCATCTCTCAGCTGGTGCACACAGGCTCCCCTCCTTCATCTGTGCCTTGGTGGTGCTGTAAAACAGCTGCATGTTCCATGGCTGGGAACACAAGTGGGATGTTCATTGAGCTGGAAGGGTCTCTGAACCACTGGAGGAGCTTTCAGGGGAGAAAAATCCAAATGTATTTTATAGCAGCTTTACAGGAGCCTGCTTCCTCACCCTCCTTGCCCAGCTCTTGGAAGCACATCAGGGGGATGCCCAATCTCTCAATGCTGGAGCATCACCAGCGTTGCAGCCCTGAGGGGAATGTGTGGCTGTCCAGGGAAGGAGCTGAGGAGGCCTGGAGAGGTGGCTGTGGGGATGGGCTGCCTGGGGAGCAGGGGGCTTCCATCCTGGTGATAGCTTCCTAACATCCCCCCTGTTTCTCCCCCACAGAGCTCTGACAACATCCCCCCGGGCTACGAGCCCATCTCGCTGCTGGAAGCGCTGAACGGGCTGCGCTCGGTGTCCCCCTCGCTGCCCTCGGCCCCGCTGTACGACGAGATCTCCTACTCGGGCGTGGTGGACGGCATGCCAGCCAGCCGCCCGCTCGTGCCCGTGGACAGAGCCCTGGAGGGTGGCCACCAAAAGGGCAAGCGCAGCAAGTCTCCAGACAGGTCAGCAGGGCACGGGGTCCACTCCTCTTGAAAGCCCTGAGGCTTGGCTGCCACCCGCACTGGGAGCCAGGAGAGGGCTCTGGCTGGTCCCTGCTAGCACAGCCAATGCTGAATTTTAGGAGGCCAGCAGGTACTTGTGCCAGGGAGGGAACTGGGACATTGTCCCTGTGTTCAAGCTGAGGTTACAGCTTGCGTCTCCTAAGGGCTGGCTCTGTCACCAAAAGAAAGGGGATTTTTAACAAGGAGAATTTAATCATAGAACCACAAAATGGTTTGCGTTGGAAAGGGCCCTAAAGCTCCTCTCATTGCAACTCCCCGCTGTGGACAGATAACTTCCACGATCCCAGGTGGCTCCAAGCTCTCTCCAACCTGGCCTTGGACACTTCCATGGATGGAGCAGCCACAGCTTCTCTGGGCAACCTGTGCCAGGGCCTCACCACCCCCACAGTAAAGACTTGGGATGGAAATGTCTCCTTCCCAATGCACTTAGTCCTAGAATTTACATTTGATGTCCAAACCTTACTGGATTTCAGCTTTCCATTAAGCTCCTCAGAAGCAAAGGAATGGGGAGAGAAGTGACCTGGATTTCAGAGCACAAAGTGCTTGAGATCCTGTAGTTGTCTGAAGGCTCCTCTGTTGGCCCTGTGATGGAGGGGTTAGGTGAGGATATGGGGCTGTTCAGATCATATCAGACTGGGTTTGTTCCTGGCACTCCTCACTGTGCTCCAGCCCAGATTTTCACCTGGGAAGGGAGCCCTGAAAGTGTGAGGAGCAGCGTGGGACCCGGGCCTCTTGTTGCTGTGCTGGAGTTTAGCACCTCTTGGCTCTGTCCCACCCTTTAGCTGCTGTTCTCCATGTGGCCAGTACTGGAGGCCCTGGTGAATTCAGCTGCCCAGTCTGAGCTCCTGCTCATGAGAGTTGGACTGTGCTGCCCCCAAGTCCTCCAGGCCCCAGGGTGCTGGCAGCTCCCTGCAAATGGAGTTTCTCTTGCTGCAGCACACTACGGTCTCCCTCATCCCCAATCCACGAGGAGGATGAGGAGAAGCTCTCTGAGGACTCTGACTCGCAGGCGGTGCTGAGCGGGGGTGAGCTGGTCCTGAGGGAGACCAGCTCTCCAGAGGTAAGTGTGTGCTCTCCTGGGGGGCTTCTGGAACATGGGAAGTGCCTCCTGAAGGACCATTGTTCGGAGCCAAGAGTCTTGGCTGCTTGGTTTACCCCTAAGGCTCCATGTGGAAGGATGTAGCCCTCCCTGTGCTCCTGACACCTCTTTGGGAGTGGGAAACCACTCAGCTGGAGCCATGGCAGAGCTGACCCTCACCAGCATCCTAGGCATGCCCAGCAGTGTTTGGGGCAGGGGTGGGAGCTGGGCCTTAGGTGCATCCAGTGCCCACTGCTGGTAAGACCCCTCCATCCCAGCCTGTGGTGCTGCAGCACTGGGGTAGCCCCCTGCTCCTGCCCTGGAACAAGCCCTGGCCCCGAGTACAGTTCTCTGGAGAAAGCCAGAGCAGGAGAATGGCACAGCAAAGGGTCCAGCTGCAGGAGTAACCTGTGCTGTCCCTCCTTACAGAGCGTGGCAGGGGAAGAGATGGAGGAGGCCTCATCGGTGCAGCAGGGTAGGTGTGGGTGCAGCCAGACCTTGGCTCGGTGTTCTGTGCTGTTGTGGTGGGACAGGGACAACTGGGGAATGAACAAATGAGCTCAGAAACATCCATCCCCCTAAGTCCATCTCTGAGGCTCTGTTCTTCACCAGGGAAAGGTGCCAGTGTCTTTTCTTGGAGGCGAGGGAGCAAAATCCACAGGTCTCCCTGGTTTATTTGCCAAGCATCTCGCCTTGCTCTGAGCTTTACTCAGGTTGAGCTTTCCATGCCATGAGCTCTCCTTGCACCAGTCAGGACACCACTGGGGTCCTGGTGAGAGCACATGCACTGTACTGAGCACACAGAACGGGTCTCTGGGTCCTCGGGATGGGTCTCTGGTGCTCAGTCAGCACCCAGAGGGGACAAGGATGGGGTGAGAGAGGAGCGATGGGCACGCCTTGGGCCACGAAGCTGCACGTAAAGAGGTGGCCCTTTGGCGCTGTGACCCGGGCCAATGTGGCACATCAGTGGGGCTGGGGGGGCCTCACATGCAGGACCTGGAGCCACCCTGGCCGTGAGCGCCCCGGCCTGTGCTGGGGGCTGAGGGGCCACGCTCTGGCTGGTTCCAGGTAGCCGCCCGCCCTCGGTGGAAGACGTGCTGCAGGACGGCGGCTGCGGCGAGAGCCGGAGCCTGACGCGCTCCGAGAGCGACCCTCCCGTCGACGTCTTCCTGCCAGGTAACGGCCGCGCCGTTGGGGCCGGAGCTGCCCCCGCGGCTCCAGGGCCGGGGGTCTGTGCAGCTGTGTCCCACAGCCCTGGCATGGGTCTGGAATGGGGACTGGAACGCTCCTGCCCGGTGCACGGGCACCCGCTTCCAGTGGGCAGGGTGAGCGGTGGGCAAGGGGGGCTTATACAGAGGTAACTTGGCCCCCTTCTCTCTCCTCCTCCCTCACCCTCGTGTCTCTGTCCTTCCCCTCCTTTCTTCTCTTTGGGCCACAGCTGCTCCCAGCACAGTTCTGTGTGACAAGGGCCTCCTGTGTGCTCCCAAGTGTGCTCCTGCTTTGGGTGAGGGAGGGGAGCGATCTGGGCCAGCAGCTGGGGGCTGGGGCAGTGTTGTCACGGCAGGGAGGGTCCCAGCGTGCCCGTGGGACACTGTGCTGTCCTCACCTCTGACTGTTGTCATTGCAGCCTGTTTTCTCCCGTAGAGTCGCAGTCTGTTCTGAGTTACCTCTCTAATGTCTCCTTCCCTCTCTGTCTGCCTTCCTCCCTCCTGTCTTGGGCAGCACTTGGTCCTGATTCCTGCTCTGTTGGTATAGAGGAGTAAGCTGGTACGTCTTCTCGTTCTTCTTACGCATCCCTGTTGTGTGGGGCAGCAGGGCCCTCCTGCGAGTGCTGGCAGAGAGCGGGGATGGGGCTGGTCCTGGCCATTGGGACAGGGAAGGAAGGGCAGCAAACGGCCAGGCTGCACTGCTGGCTCTGCCCTCGCTCCCTTCCCATTCCTGGCACAGCATTCCTGCTGCCCCTGAGTGCCAGGCCGGGCAGCAGAAACCCCTCCCCGCTGACTTCTGCTGAGCGTGGGCTCTGCTGCCTCCTGGGCACCGCGAACATGCAGGCCCCGCTGGCTTCTCCCAGGCTGTGGCAGATAATATCCCCCCTCGGTGTCCTGTGTCTCACCCGTGACGCTCAGCCTGCACCTGAGGGGATGAGTGGCTGGCTCCAGCCCCATCTCCTGTGGTCAGTGCGGGGTGGAGGGGTGGCTGAGCACCCCGCCAGGGCTCCCGTGACTGCCACTGAACTCCCTGTCCTCACCCAGGCTCGTCCGACTTCACCAAGACGCTCCCCGTGCGCGGCACCGGCAGCCCCACGCAGCCCCTTCTCTTCGAGCAGACCCGTCTGCACCTGGAGGACGAGCAGAGCCTTTCGTGAGCGGGGCCGGAGCCCGCCCGTGCCGCCGGGCCCGCCGGGCTCTCCGGGGACGCAGCGCGGGGTGTCGCACGGACGCGGTCTCGGCACAGCCTGTGCATGTTTCCTGGCGGTGGGTAGGGGCTGGTGTCGTGTTTTTCCGTGGGAGGTGTCTGTGGGGCCGGGGCGGGGTTTTGGGGTCCGAGTCGGCGGATGAAGGACGCTACCGATGTATATTTTGTACTTACCGAGCACAGCCCTTTGCTGTCACTGCCCCTGTACATAGCTGTGGCCCTCCCTGCCTTGCCGGGCCGCGGGGCTCCGCGGGAGCGGGGGAGTGCGGGGGTCGGCCCCGGCCCACGCCGAGGCAGTCACGGGGGGGCCGTGGGGGTCAGCCCCATCCCAGCCCGTTCGGGGTGACCCCCGCGCCCCCCGTTCCCGCAGAGCCCGGCGCTGCCCACGCCGTGTGCCTTGTTCTGCTTCTGCGGGGGGTCCCGGGGCACATCCCTCCCCCCTCCCCGTCTATGTTTGTAGTAATAAACCCGTGGAGCAGCCGCGCGAGTCCGTGTGCACCGGGGCACCGGGGGGAGCGGGGGGCTCGGGCCGGGCGGGGGCGGGGCCAAGGGACGAGGGCTCGTGCCGGGGCGGAGGGGCGGGGCCAGGGCGGTGGGCGGGGATTGGCGCGGAGGGGCGCGGCGGGAGGGCTCGCTCGTTCCGCCCCGCCTCCTTCCCGGCGTGCTCTTCGGCGCCCCGCCTTCCCCCGCGCTTCGCCGGGATTGGCCGCGCGCGCCCCCGGCCCCCGCGCGCGGCGCTGCCCTAATAAGGCGAGCGGCGCGCGCAGCCAGCCCGCCCCTCATTGACCGCCCGCCGCCCGCCCCGCCTCTGGCGCGCGCGGCGATTGGCGGGCGCCGCCGAGAGCCCATTGGCCCTGCGGCGCGCGGCGCGCTCCCGTTGGCCGAGGCGGGCGGCGGTCCCGCCCCCGCGGCGTCGTGGGCGCGGCGCGTGCGCGGAGCGGGCGGCGGTGGCGCGAGGCGATGGCGGCCGTGGGGACGATGGCGGCCATGGGCCCGCTGCCCGCCATGGGCACGCTGCCGCCTCTGCCCACTCTCGGCGTGCCCGGCGTGCCCGAGCTGAAGCCGCTCACGCGGTACGAGGCGATGCGGCTCGGCCCGGGCTGGAGCCACTCGTGCCACGCCATGCTGTACGCGCCCAACCCGGGCATGCTGTTCGGCCGCATCCCGCTGCGCTACGCCGTGCTGGTGAGGGGGGGCGAGGCCGCGCCGGGACGGGGCCGGGGCCGGGGCTGGGGCCGGGGCCAGGGCGGCGGCGGGCGGGCCCTCGGGCCGGGTCGGGGCGGACCGGGCTGGGTCGGGCCGCGGGCTCCGGGGGCGGCGGGCTGAGGGGCGGTGGCTCCGCGGTAGTTCCCGTTCAGGGCGGTAGTATCAGGCCGGGCCCGAGCCCGGGGGGGAGCCTCCGGGCCCGCGGGCTTGTGCGGCCGGGGCGCAGAGCCCCGACGGCCGGGCCGCTGTCGGTGAACTGTCCTGGATGCGCCGGAGCTGCTAGTGCCGCGACGGAGCGGCCGCGACGCCTCCCGCGCTCCTCCGGCTCCTCCGGAGGCCTCCGTGTCGCCCCCCGCCGGGGGCCGCGCCGTGCCCCATTAACACCCTGCGCCTCTATTGCAGATGCAGATGCGATTTGATGGACTGCTGGGCTTTCCCGGGGGGTTCGTGGATCGCCGTTACTGGTCCCTGGAGGACGGTCTGAATCGGGTGCTGGGCTTGGGTTTAGGCTGTGTGCGCCTGACGGAAGCTGACTATCTGTGCTCGCACCTGACAGAGGGGCCACATCGCGTGGTGGCACACTTCTACGCCAGGCAGCTCACCCTGGAGGAGCTGCACACCATCGAGATCAGCGCGGTGCATTCCCGAGACCACGGGATGGAGGTGGGACACCCGGGAGGGGTGTGCGAGCTCTCAGTTAGCCCAGGGAAGGCGCCGCTTCCCTCCTGGGTCTGCCGGGCTGCCCTGGCCAGCCCGGCCGGGGAATGCACCGCAGGTAGAGCTGCCGGCGGCAGGTGCCCGCACCGCCCGTGGCATCGGCGTTAGGGACCGCGGCCGGGGTCGTGCCGCAGGCTCCAGAGCATAGCGAGCTTGAGCTGCAGCTTTTCCCGGTGTCCACCCACGCAGGGATGAGCCCCGTGTTACCGCTCGGCCTCAGGATGTGGGCGAGGGCCGTTTGCAGCCGGGGGGATCTCCCCCTGCCCTGGGCTGAGTGCCCCGGACTGGACCGTGACCTCGGTGTGGTGATGTCGCTGTGAGCCGAGTTCCTCCCCTGCGGGGGCGCCTTCCTGCTCCCGGGCAGCCAGGGCCGGCCGGTGCCCGGGGCAGAGCGTGAGAGCCAGGGCCTCCCCCCGCGCCCCCGGGGCGCTCGGTGGGTTCGGCAGCCGTGCGAGCAGAGGCAGCGGGCTCTGGGTTGCGGCCTGGTAGAGGGGGACTCGTGGGTCGGCCGTGGTGTCCCCACGCAGGGCACGGCTGGAGGGGAAAGTGGGACTCCCCGTAGTGGCCTGGGACAGCGGGATCCCTCCAAAGGGGCAGCAGGGGGAGCCGAGCCAGGGCTGGGCTGAGGGGCTGGGCAGGGAGAGCAGGGCCCCGGGGGGTTTGGGCAGGGGCAGTGCAGGGGCTCGGTGGGGCTGAGGGCAGCAGGGGCAGGGGCTGGTGCGGGAGGGAGGGGCAGGACCTGGCCTAGGGGCAGGGCGAGCCTGGGCCGAGGGCTGGCGGGCACTGGGTGAGGGTGTGGGGCACAGGGGGTGCGGGGCGGGGGGGCTGGTGCTGCTGTGGCTCCTGCTGAGCTGTGCCCGTGCTGTTGCAGGTGATGGGCATGGTCCGCGTGCCCCTCTACACCCAGAAGGATCGCATGGGCGGGCTGCCCAACTTCCTGGCCAACTCCTTCGTAGGAACCGCCAAGTTCCAGCTCCTGTTTGCCCTGAAGATCCTGAACATGGTGCCGGAGGAGAAGCTGGCCGAGGCGGTGGCTGCCACGCAGAGGCCGAAGAAGGGGGCCCTCGACCACGCCGGAGGGGCAGCAGGACACCTGTCTGCCCACAAGGCGGGCAACGAGCTGGCTAGAGCGGGCAACGAGCTGGGAGAGAGGGCAGAGCACGCGGGCATGATGCACGCGGGGGCCGAGCAGCATCTGGTGGGGCTGGAGGGCGAGGCCGAGGCGCTGGAGCAGCAGGTGGGGCTGGGCGCCGATGCGCTGGCAGAGCAGGGCGAGGGCATGGAGTGACGCCGCCGTGTTGGCGCTCAATTAAAAGTGGGTGAGCTGAGAGACTTCTAACTTTCTGACCCGTGGCTGGCTGCAGTGGCTGCCCGTGCGATCCCACTGCCCAGCCGGGAGGGGTTGGGTTTGTCTAAAGCAGGGAAAAGCGATTTTATTTTTATGGCCATTAAACTCTTAGCGAGCTTCCCAGATCAACCTGCACAGCCCCTGCAGAGAGTTCATGTGCTTACGTGAGGGCGCCAGAGCCTTAGAATAACGCTTTGATTTCAGGGACACGCTGCTGCTGTCAGGTCCCCCTTTCATTTGTAAGGAACAAAACATCTAATTTTTTAAATGCCCCGTCTTGACTTGGACGTGGCTGTGCTGGCACTGGGCACAGCTGAGCCCTGGGGCTTCTGGTCCAGCACCTCTGCCCATGTTAGCGACCAGGCTCCCGCTCGGGGTGCTGGCACAATGGGGCAGCGTGCCGTGAATTCCCTCTGGGGCGCTGGGGATGCTCATGTGGGTCCCTACCTGGAGATCTGTGGGAGCAGGAAAGCAGAATAAATGGCTTTGCTGAAAGTTTAACACTTGGGATCGTTCTTGAGGGCTGGTGCAGAGCTGGCGGTGACCCCGAGCTGGGGAGGGGCAGCATGGGGGAGCACAGGGGGCAGAGGTGGGGCTGGGGCTGAGGGTGGCACGGGAGGTGGGGGCTGGCTCGGATGCTGCACCACTACAGCCCGCGAGAGTTTGGGTTGCTCCAGAAGGGCTCGTGCTCCCCAGGGCTCCAGGCAGGGGCTGGGGGCAGCTTGTCCCAGGTGCAGGAGCACCTCCCGAGCATGGGCTGTGCCTGAGGGGCCTTGGTCCTGGCTGAAGTGGGCACAGGCAGCGAGGAGCCCAGCGCTGCAGCGGCATCAGGCCCTGGCCCTTGCAGCTGAGCCTTAGGAAAACCCACCCCTCCTGCAGTCCTGTTGGAAGGGCAGGCCCAGCCCTGGTGGAGCTGATTCCCCTTCCCTGTGCCCCCCCTCCCTGGCTTGGAGCAGCAGCAGCTCCCCCAGGATGCCCCCAGCCCCACAGAAAAGGGTCTGTGGTGACCCTGCTGTGGGGCAGAGCACAAGCAGCTGGTCAGAGGCGGATTCTCTGCAGGGACAGACAACTCAAAAAAGAGGTTTGGTTTAATTGAAGATGTTTAGCAAGAGGTTCTTCAATAAATAATGGGCTACGGTGGGGACAGGGCTGACACCTCAGGACAGGTGGTGGGAGGACACACAGACCAGTCACAGCTCCCTCGGGATGTGCTCGAGTGGTGGAGTTGGGTTGTGTAAGGGGCAGGGGAGAAACTGGGGACACAGACACACATCAGCCCCAGGCAGGCAGGAGAGAAGAGCTTCATTCTGGTCCAGAGAAAGCAAGTGCTGAGAAAAAATGGGCTTGGGCTGCTAAAGAAACTCAACCAAGAGCTGTGTTAAGTAAAAGTGGATAAGCAAAAATACCCCGCTCTGGTAACAGCTGAGGCTGGAAGGGTGGCAGGGGCCCTGAGGAGGCACTGGGGCTGCAGTGGAGCTGCCTGCCCAGTGCCACTGGCACTGCTGCCCTAGAGGGGAGCCAGCCATGACATGGGATGGAAGAGGCCCACCACGAGGGCAGCCCTGGCCCCTTGCGTCTTGAAGGTCTCAGAGGCTGGCCTTTCCATCGCTGCCCTGTTTGACTCCTCATAAACACCTTTAGCTTGTCTTTAAGCCCCAGAAGGACCAGCACCTCCCAGAAGAGCCTGGTGCTGCTCCCAGCCACCAAACATGCTGGCCCCTGAGGCTGCCTGCTCTCCAGCCTGGCACCAGGCACAGCAGCTCAGCTCCTGCATCCCACCCCGGGGCTGGTCACTGGCAGGGCTCTCTGTGCCCATCCAGGCTGCAAGGTGCGTGTTGGCCCTTCTAAAGCCCAGCCTGAGCCCTGTGTCACCCCCAGGGCCTGCCCAGCCCCTGCCATAGCTGGCAGTGCCAGCCCATCCAGGCCCTGCTCTGGCATGGATCCCTCTGCTCCAGTCCCAGTTAAAAAATAAGGTTGGAATAAGGAACATGGTGCTGAGCAAGGGAAGAGCCTTGGCCAGGGAAGGGGGATTTGCCATGGGAATATAGCAGGGCCCCTGGCCTGGCTGCACATGAGCTACTCGGTGCAGCCAGAGAGTCCTGGACAGGACAGGGCAGCCTCTGAGAGACTGCCCAGCACAGCCCAAAGCAGGACACGGAGCAGCCGGGGCACTTTCCTCAGCAAGGGAAAGCTGTTGTGATCTGTGCACACATCCCACCCTCGAGATCCTGCAAAGCCCAGCCCGGTGCCAAGGAAGGGGAGAAGACACTACACTCCCAGCTCCCCTCCCCTGCTGCATTCCATCCTGGACAAAGGCAGAAAGATCTATACAGTATAATACATATATATTTCACTATGAAATAGCAATTTCATTCCCTGCCTTCTACTTTACGCATCCTGAATTATATGCTTTTTACATCACTCCAGAGGGCTGGTGGGGCTGGGTAGTTTCTCATGCGAGGCAGTTGCTCTCCCTGGAAGTTACCCACAGGACGCACCAGCAGCTGATGTGGCAGGACCTAAACATGATTCCCATTCCTGCCTTTCCCCTGCCCCAGCTGCCCCCTTCCCCAGCAGCAAGGGCAGCCTCTGCCCCGGCAGCCAGGGCTCTCCCAGTCCATTGAAGAGGTTCCTCAGTGCACATCCACGAACCTCCCTCAGCTGCTCTCGGCAGCTGCGGATGGAGCGGGAGCAGCAGCTGAACCCCCCGACATGCCGGGTATGGGGAGGAGCAAACCGAGGCGAGGGAAGTGGCGGGGACGGTGCAGCATGCACGCAGCGGTGACACCGAGGGCCGCACAGCCAGGCCCGCCCCGCCCACGCGGGGAGCCGCGGCTGCAGCCCAGGGTGAAGTTCTACCAAAGGGCAGTCCCTGGGGAACAGCAATCCCATCCGGGGGCTGGGTCACCGGCCAAGAGCTGTCATCACTGGAACCAGTGCAGAGCCGGGTGTCAGGTGGAAGGAGAAACAATCCTATGGAAAGAAAAGAGGGCAGATGTTTTAGGGAAACACCTGGGGAAGGTGTGCTGGGGAGCCACTGTCCTGGAAGAGTCAGACACGTGCAATGGCACTGGCAGCACTGGGGCTTCCAGTCACTGTGCTGGGACTCTGAGGGCTCGGGCACTGTGGGTCCTGGCAGCTGGGAGAAGGAAAGGGACAGCAGGTTCCACCTGCCGTTGGGTTTGGGCTCCAGTAAACAAGGTCAGAATTTTATTTCCCTTCAAATGAAACCTGCAGGAGTTCAGCTGCTGGCTGGAGCTGGAGCACAGGCATGGCCAGACACCTTCCCCAGCAGCAGATGAGCTCGCTCCAGGATCTGTCACAGAACAGTGGCCGCGGCAGGGAAGGGAGCTGTCCCCAGCACCCACCTGCGCTCCTGCGCACCCCAGTCGGTCACATTGTCCGGCTGTACTCGATGCTGCTCTTGGCAGAAATGCCAGACCAGGGCAGGAGGCTGCAGAGGAGGCTCTGGGCTTGCCTGTAAATCCTCTGGGGAATGGAGCACGGGCTCAGGCTGGCGAGCGTGGAGCCAATGTGCTGAAGGTAGTCAGTGGGCACCAGTTAAGGACAGCAACACTTACAGTGTAACTTAGCAAAGAACATCAATCACTCCTGGAGCTGCCCTGCCTGCAGCCACCCCGACACAGGGGAAGCCGCTTGCCTCAGTCAGATCCGCTCCCTGCAATCACTGCCTTCACCTTTCTACCTAAAGCAGCTCTGCTCTGCCCTGTAAAGGATGGCAATTCGGGAATGGCAGCTCCAGCTTGTGTAGGAAATGCCTCCTCTAAGCAGCACCACCTTTTGCGCTCCACAGAAGATCCTGTGAGGACAGCAATCCATCCCCCTGCCCAGGGAGGCTGGAACTGACCAGCTACACCCAGGAAGGATCAAGTTTCTTCTCCGTGATCCATTGACCTGAAACAAATGCCCTAAGTCACTGTGGGAGCAGCCTGCTGAGATCCAGGCCAGCCCAGGCTCACAGGGAATCCCGGGTCACAGAAAGCAAGACCAAGGGTTTCTCTGCCCTGTTCATGGCTAAATGCACCCTACAAGCCAAAGCACACCCAGAACTTTGTCCTAACACCAGCACTTGCTCTCACTGGCATCCAACTTGCTCCAACCATCCTACATCAACTAACCCTAACATCTCCTTCCTTCCAGCTTCAGACTAAACCCACATCTCAGCAGGTTTCAGTTCCCACATCTACCCACGCTCTGCTGTTGTTAACCCAAACCAGGGTTTGGGCTCTGCTCAGCAGCCTGCAGGGAAAGGATATAAGATTGTCCAGGGCGGGTGCCCGCCGTTGATGTAGAGGACGTAGGTGAAGCCATCTTTGAGGACCCCTCGGATGGAATAGTAATAGGGCAGATAGTGGTGCTGTTTAAAGTCTCTGTTTTCATAGAAGTTTATTGCTGTGTTGTTGGTGGTGAGCACGTGCAGGTAGATGGCTTTGCAGTGGTCCTGGGCAGTGGTGGAGATGTGATCTTTCAGACTCTCAAGCAGGAGGGAACCTGTTGAAGGGAAGGCAGCAGGATCACAGTGTGCGTGCAGCCCCAGGGACCCTCAGTGTGAGGGTGTGTGGGGCCCAGCTGAGCCCGCCTGCACCAGGGACTGCTGCACACACCCGGAGACCCCAAATCCCACCCAGTTCTCACAGGACCTTCTACAAGGTTTTCTTACATAGTCTCACCTATGAGCATGGCTTCAAAACCCAGAGATTTTAAAGACACAAACCTCTGAGTCAATAACTACAAGGATGAGGCACAACTTTGTCAATACTGCTCATCCCCAGCAGAGCACTCCTGGCTTTGGGGAAGGTCAGTGACTCATTTTCAATGGTATCAGTTCCACCCCATACATGTATTTATTTTAAAGCCATTTGATAGAGCAGAGTGTCAAAACAGGACTTCACAAGCAAGTTATGGTACGGTGTCTCCTGAACTTGAATCAAAATTTAAGAACTGCTGGGATTTTAAGATACCTTCTAAGGAGGAGTGGAGTCAGCCTCATCCAACCTGGATTTGCTGCAGCCAGCAGGAAAAACCAGAGAAGGATACAGAGGATGCTCCAGCCCCAAGAGACAAGACCTGGGCTTCATCCACACCACCTCAACATGGCATGAAGGACCCAGCAGAACCTGCACGGGAACTTCTTCCAGCAGGTGTGGGAACCAGGCTAAAGAACCAGCCTGACTAACACACAGGGGAGATGGCTGCTGCTGTTTCACAACCCCCAGGGCCTGCAGGACTCCCTGGAGGACCCACAGGATTTCAGAGCAGAAGTCAACAGCTCTGACTTCACATTCTCTTGATACTTAGTGAGAATCTGTATCAGCCAAAATCAGCCACTGAGACATCAACAGAGCAGTTCAACTTTGTTATGAGATATTCCAATCTTCTACCTCACAGAAACCAGCTGTCCTGTGGTTTAAGAACAGCAGAGAACTAGAAACCAAACCCTTTTACAAAAATCAGAGAAAATCAGAGCTTTGGTGCTCAGAAGCATGGCTGGAGTGAAGAGCCTCCTGCGTGAAAGGCTACAGCTTCAAACACCGCCAGAAAAACTCAAGAGAAAGGTCCCAGAAAAAGCAGCAGCAGCTTTTTTTAGGTTGTGTTGCTACAGGTGCAAGCTCAAAGTTTTTGAGAGAGCACAGCAACACGCTGTGCAGATGGGATGGATACAGGAAATACTGACTCTGAAAGGAGAACATTTCAGCAAGATAGAACTGGGGCAAAAAAAAAAAATAGGATTTGGAAATTAGGAGGAGACTGAAAACCACCATAATTTTACAGAAAGACCTCTTTACCAACAACCTCTGTGAGCATTCTGTGCTACCACTTTCTTCTTTGTACTGGAAAATTCTCTCCAGTGGCATTTTAATGGAAGGTTTAAACACTGCTCTCACTAAGGACTCTGTGGTCATTTCTTTGTGTGTCCTCTAAGTTTATACCTCTCCAAACACACCTGGGGGAGAAGGGAGGACTTGGAGGTGCTGAGTTATACCCATGTCCACTGCCAAACCTGGCCCATTCCCTTCTGCAGATCAGAGATCCACATCCTGCCTGCAATGGCTCCAGAAGGGCAGCACTTGGTGACGGAACACAACTGCTCTAAACACAGAGAAAGCTTTTCTGACTCCAGGATTTCAAACGGCTGCAGGACTGCTGCATGTGGCAGCAGACATTCAGAGCTGACTTGTACATTTGAGATCTAATCAGGCACAAGTTACACTATTTTCCAGTTCCCTTTGTGGTTTTCTCACAGTTTGTTCTATCTGTTGAAGCTGAAAGATTAAAAGCAGCTCTGTTTTCTGCCTCAGGGATCAGACTGCTGAGACCCAGAAAGAAAATAATTTCAAACCCTGCTTCTGGGTGAAGTTCTTACACTTTCAGACACTCTCAGCAGCACCAGTGTGAGTTTTTGGTGTGCTCAGCTGGCCCCTGGGAACAAAACCGACAAAGGCCTGTGTTCTGTGGCAATATTTGCACATCGTGCTGTGCCCACACCAGTAAAAACCTGCCAGTGCAGCTGCACTACCCCACCTGCTGGTACCCGTCACAGGTGAGCCCTTCCCGTTCCCACGGGGATACTGCAGGCAGATACTGGAGCTCCTTCAGTCACACCTGGCAAATTCACCAACAGCTGGCACTGAGCAGCATCTTACCTATTCCATGTTTTCTGAACTCCTTCACCACTCCAAGACTTAGGATGTAAGCAACTTGAGTGTCCACAGGAAAATTGGAAGCTAGGATATCTCCATCCTGCATAGAGATAGGACAAGTTTTTTAATAGGGTACCTGGGGAGGCGCAGCAGAAAGCAAGAACCCTGTACTGGAACACCTGAAAACAAGGCTGAAGCAGGAAACTTCTCTTAACTGAACAGTCTTAGCTGAAGCTTTTGGGATGGAAGTTAAAATATCCAAGCATGGGGCTGTTCCTATTTTCACATCATCCTCCCAGAGGCAGAACACAAACCATGCTATTTCCTACCCATGTACATTTTGTGTGGGTTTAGGGACAGAACATGCTTGCTTTCTTTACCAGAAGGGTTCAAAGTGCCAGTTCTGGAGCCACCCAGCAGTGTTTAGATCAACCCAGCAAGTCCTTGTGGCCCGCAAGCTGCACCTGAGCTGTGTCAGCTGGAGATCTCTGCACTGCTGGGGAGGACAAGGAGCACATTCCACAGGCCCAATTGCCCAGAGCAGTGCCTGAATAAACCCTTGGCTTTCAGCTTGTCTGGAACAAGAGCCTTTTGTAGAAGTTGCTGAAGATGCAGCTTCTGACTTTGATGAGCTTTGAGATGAAGCCAGACAGCTGAGGTGAAGAGACCCATGTGCTACTCTGTGCATGTTGGGGTATTGTTTAACCACATCACTGAGGGCCTTCCAGGAGTTTGGCACTCCCTGCACTGCCCCTGCTTTTTTCAGTGCTCTTCTCCCATGCTGTCTTCACTGACCAGCTCTTCTTTCCCTCTCTGCTGCACTGGACTGTCTCTCCTGGCCTCCAGGCAGTTATCTCTGAAGTCCAAGCTCCCTGCAGACAGTTACCTCCCCTCAGGGCTTGGGACAGGGACTGTGTAAAGGGAGGAGTTTCTGCAGGAAGCCACCAGAGTGACTCACCCAGTACAGCTAAGGAAGCTCTTATGAAAAAAAGAGTTTTATGCTCCCACAGCTACACCAGCCATGGCCAGGGATTAGCCTGCAGAACCTGATCCCTCAGCTCCCCATGGGGACCGTGCCCCAGCAGGAAGAGCCTCTGTGGTACCACCCAGCCCCTCACCCACGCCGCTCCATTAGCTGGGAATCAGCATGTGCTCACTCCTACATTGACTCAGACCAAGGGTCTGAACAGGGGAAGGAAAAGCCCCACCCCAAATCCCAAACAGGTGCCATCCCCACTCCCCACAGCAGCGGGGGGACCGTGTCCCGATGCAGCCCAGGGTAGTCACATACCTCTTTGTGCACCTTGGTCCTGCTCTTGATCTCTGCCACTATCATCCCCACGATGGAGCCTCTGTACGTGGCTGCGAGGGAAAAGAACTTCTTGTTGGAAGTGATATCTCGGTACCATGAGTCAGGGTACCTGGGGAGGAACCACAAACAGCAATGTCTGGGGATGCAAAGCCCATGGGAACAGGCATCAGATGCTCCTCAACTGGAAACAGCTGTTGCATCCCATTTAGTGCCACGGGTTCTTTCATCATGTAATGGCCTCCTGCCTTGCTCAGAGAATCACATTTTCATCTTACAGTCTTTGCCCAGAGCTTTCACATCCATCTTTAGCAAGTTATTTTTAAATGCAAGATCCATCTGCCCTCATCCAAGAGCGTAAGGATCTCATTAATTTGATACACATGCAAAAAAAATGCTGCATATTGATAGGAAAAAAAAATCATCACACCACCAGCCTCCAGTTCTCCTCCTCCTTCTGCAGCTACCAAAGGGAAACTACTGTATGTTCATTTATTTCCAAATGAGAGTTCAGGATGTCTTGCCTTTAAAAGAAATCTACAAACTCAAAATATTATGAATGCTTTTGCTGATTCATTACATTTTATTCAATCTTAATTATAATCTGCTAGAATTCTCTGTGAAGTTAAAGTTAAAAATCCATGAAGTCTAGAGCTGTGGTTTCCCCGGATGCTTTAGGCCAGAAATCTGTCAGTGTTCCCCAGAAAAGCTCGTGTGCTTCTGCAGCCACGGGCATTGAGCAAATGTGGGTCTGGGGAGCTGGCCTGGGGCAGCTGAGATCAGCTGTATGGGAGGAGCAGTGATCCCAGGGGAGCAGTGCTCAGTTCCCCCGGGACATTCAGAGCAGCCCCTCAGGACCAGCTCTGAGGCTGCTGTCCCAGCACCAGGCTCCAGGACACATCTTCCTTTAACAAGCACAGGGATGCTGTCCCTGTCCTTTTCCCTGCAGGTGTTGCCCTTCCCCACCACATTCAGTCTTTCTCAAGAAGCTGATCCATCCCTTTAAGGACAAAGCCTGTCTTCCTGCCCAAATGTGCACACAGGAAGTGTCTGGTGATCCAGTAGCTGCGGGACAGGCAGCAAAGGAGCTTTGACATCACCCCCACCACAGAGCACAGGAGATTCCCACCCTGCTCTTCTCCTGGCAACAGCCCCGAGGCTACGCAGAGTTGGAGCAGCGCAGGGTCAGCCCATTTGTCCCGAGGCCCCCAGCTGGCACCCCAAAGGCTGGCACCCCAAAGCAGGCACGTACTCTATTGGGAACCAGTCTCCACAGAGCTGTTTCACCGTGTCTATGTCATCGTGGCAGAGCAGGCGCAGGTTCACATCCGTCAGTGCAGTCGGGGGCACCTCCTCTGTCATTCACGCCTGCAGGGGAAGGAACGCAGAGCAGAGCTGAGCGCGGGGTCCGATCCAACAGCACCACCGGGGCTTCCCGCGGGGTCCGATCCAACCGCACCACCGGGGCTTCCCACGGGGTCTGATCCACCAGCACCACCGGGGCTTCCCGCGGGCTCTGATCCAACCGCACCACCGGGGCTTCCCGCGGGGTCTGATCCAACAGCACCACCGGGGCTTCCCACGGGCTCTGATCCAACAGCACCACCGGGGCTTCCCACGGGGTCTGATCCAACCGCACCACCGGGGCTTCCCGCGGGGTCCGATCCAACCGCACCACCGGGGCTTCCCACGGGGTCTGATCCACCAGCACCACCGGGGCTTCCCGCGGGGTCTGATCCAACCGCACCACCGGGGCTTCCCGCGGGGTCTGATCCAACCGCACCACCGGGGCTTCCCGCGGGGTCTGATCCAACCGCACCACCGGGGCCTTCGCACGGATAAAGGGATTTCCCAGGAAAGGGAGTTTTCAGGGGAGATGAAGCAAAACATGGCAACGCTGACCTGAGAAGGAACTCAGAGCTGTGCTGGCCATGGGGCAAGCCCAGCTCACAGCTGAGCCTGACCCAGCCTGATCTCTCCAGCCCCATATCCAGGCACATCCTGATCCCCGGGAGCACAGTCTGGTGACTCTGTGTACGAGGAGCACGTGGCCACCGGCCCTTCCAAAAAGAGCATTAAATGAGCCAACGGCGTGCCAAGTGTACCTTCTGCTGCATGGAGCTCTTCAAATGTCCGTGCAGCGCCAACACTTTGTTAAAACAAACCTGAACAAACAGCTTAAAAAGGAAGCACTGCTAGAGGAACATTTAGAAAGTCCTCTTGCACAACCCTGCCATCTCCAGTGAGTACACATGCAGAGGATCCCATCTCTTTAAAATGTTCATTTTGTTTAACCTATGCTGGTGAAATGA
This sequence comes from Motacilla alba alba, assembly GCF_015832195.1. Lineage (NCBI taxonomy): Eukaryota > Metazoa > Chordata > Aves > Passeriformes > Motacillidae > Motacilla > Motacilla alba. Next base: position 2,708,811 of record NC_052029.1, read on the forward strand.
GATCTAGTTTCACTTCCCCTCATTCCTGAGGGCCACAGCTCCTCCCAGCCCAGCACAGAGTGATCACATACAGAAATCCCAGGACACCTTTTCTCCACAGCCCTGCCACGATGTGCTGAGCACTTGCTGCAATGTCTTCGGCCTTCTTTAACAAGCACCAGAGGGAAAGAAGCAAGTGATAGCTAAAGTGGCTGTAAAAGCATTTGTAGCACTGATGGATGACTGGAGAACACATTTGAGGCATGACAAAGCCCCACATGAGACAGACGAGGTGAGTGGAGACAGGAGGAGCCCTTTCCTTCATCTCTCTCACTCTGACCCTCCCTGGTAAAAGAACCAGACCAGGATGCAAATTAAGAAAACCAAAGCCACCACCCTTAACAAAAACAAATCACTTGAAATTTTTACTTTCTTTTCCCAATTTTAAGGTTCTCAAGCTTTGGTTTCAACGTGCCAAGATATGAGGGAAAAGCTGCACAGAGCAGTGTTTGTCTATGCCCTCCTGTGAAAAGAGATGCTCAGCTCTCCAGTGCTCTTGATTTAAAGCTCAGAGCTCAAGGGGGAACAGATTTAAACACACTCCCCTTTGGACTGCATACGCCATTTGAGCAGCTTCAACACAAATATTGTAACTGGCAAAGGTACAGCTGCCAGTTTGGGCAATTTTAGGTTGCCAAACTTAAAATTTAGCAATTAATTATAAATTATAAAGTTACTAAACTTACTTGGACAAGCTCTCAAGCACATGGTGAGATTCCCTGGGTGTCCTGTGCAGGGCCAGGAGTTGGACTCAGTGACCCTGACGGGTCCTTCCCTCCAGCATAGTCTATGATTCTACTCTGGCAGCTACAGTCACTCTGTACAGAAATGGATCACTTGTTCCTCTCCAAAGAATTCCTTAAAAAGCATCACAGCTGTTTTCCAGCCCGTTCTAGGACTGTGGCTGCCTGTTTACCGAGCAGCCCACAGCATTCACAGTCAGTCCAGGTGCCAGTTTCAAAACAACTTTAGCCCCTACAAAACCTGCACTCCTTGCTGCCTTTACAGCTTCTTCTACAGCCCCAGAACTGGCTCAAGCCCTCAGAGGCCACACTTGGAATCTGTATCCTGCCACAGTGGTGCACACACTCCCCACCCCCAGCCTCTGGTGACCTTTTAAAAGCCTCAGCTTCACCCCGTGGGACCCTGGAGAAAGAAGGACAAACATTTGCTGGCTGAGGCTCATCTGACCCCCACCACTGGTGCTGGATGCTGTGGACCCCAGTCTCACCCCCTAGCCCTGCTGAACCCTTTGCTGAGCCATTTCAGAGCTCTGACACTACAGGATCGCTTTCCTTGCAAAGTTTCCACGCTCCTGTAAGGGAACACCCCTTCTCAGCATTAATAAATCAGAGAGAAACGAAACCCCCACGCCAGAGCCACGGTTTTGCGAATGAGTGGAAAAGGCAGGGCAGCACAGGACACATTCCTGTGAGGATTATCCCATGTGTATTTAACACCATGTTCTCAAAGAGCTGGGCAAGCATTACCCATTATCCTGGAGCTGAAGCCAGCCTCCATCAAGTAATCCATGACTGTTTTGTTGAACAGGATAATCCCCCTCCCCTCAAATTCAGACACCCATGGCCGGCTGTGTTTGCAGGGACTCAATCCAGATGCTGCAGCACATTTAAAGGACATTTGGGACACCCATCTGGCACAGTGTCCTGCCACTGGGGTTCAGGAGAGCAGAGCTGTGCCCTTCCTCCTGGCCTGGTGTCACTGCGGCTGGAGGAGCTGTGGGAAGTGGCTGCTATAAGCAAGAGAAGAAATTCCAGGCAAATCAATTCCCTTCATACCCAGGTGACAGCCTCTGGGTCTTCTGGGATACCTGGAAAAAGCCCCAAGAGCAAGTCCTGGCCCCGGGCACAGCCTGTGGCAATGCTGTCCTTGGCACAGCCAAAGCCCTGAACCCAAGCCTCAGCAACACAGTGACCTAAGAGTCACCTTCAGAGTCAGCTTAAGAGGACAAAATACATGTTGGAAAGCACAGAATAAACCAAAACCAGCATCAGTGTAAAACAAAACCCTGGAAGTTAAAAGGCCTTTAGGGGTTTAGAGGCAGCAACACTGACAACACCAGTTCTGACCTTTGAGAGCAAATGGTGGCTACTGCGAAGCCAAATGCAGGCTTCGGGGACACGTGGTTAATTCAAGGGTGCCCATGGCCACTTTGGAAAGCCAAAGTGAAATTATCTTATTTATTTTAATATCTTTTTCTCAGGTGCCAGCCTTTGGTTCACATGATGGCCACGGTCTGGGAGGTGATGTGGCCAAGATCACCCACTGTCCCCCCTCACAGGGGCACAGCGACCTCAGTCTCCTGTCCAAACAGGAAGCACTTGTTCAGGAGGATTAGAAAATGAGCCAACATTTCATATTTTATTCAACATTTCATGCTTACAAAGGGATAGTGCAGATAAACATTTGAAAAAGCTCCGAGGACACCCTCTTACAAAATACTGCAATCAGAAGCCAGCAGAACTAGAAACTGAGCATTTAATGCCATTTCTTACCTAAAACCTGCAGCTATTAATGCATAACAAATTCATTTCAAAAATACAGGAAAGCATAAAAGTTTTAAGCAATTTTACTAGTTTTCTGCCTTGCTCTATTGAAACAAATCTGGCAAAATGTTTTGGCCTCAAGTGTATTGGGTAGCTCAGAGGAACCTGGGAAATTTTTATGACAAATATTTTGCAGTAATGGAAGCTGGATGAAAAGAAATAGTAAATGCATCACTAAATAAGCCAACTTGACATATAATTTTAATCTGAAGTACATTGTGAAGCCTGAACTTGGCATTTTAAAATGATGTCATAAATCTTTGGCATCAATAAGCTCCAGCTATAAAGAGCTAAAGAACAGCATTTCACAGTTCTGTCTAAAAGGCAGCAGAGCCTCTGGCTCCAGCACTGGGCCTCCAGGGGCTGTCCCTGCTCACTCAGCACGATGGAGCCAAGTGCAGGCACTGCTGTTCCCACCACCAGCACCTCCAGAGCCTATGGAGAAGGAGCAGCTCTCGTTTAGAGTCAGGTGCAGGAACAGTTTATTTACATGGACCAGATGCTTCACAGCTAAGACACCTCAGCTCAAGCTTTTCTCAAGAGCAGGAGGCTTTCATTCCCTCTTAGAGCTCCTGTATTTTTAAAAAATCATAATAAAATGTACATAAGATCACACTTCTAGAGAGACAGGCAGCCATACAGAATGAGCACAGTGTTCAAATGAAGGATAAAGCCTGATGCTTTGGCAGACAGCTGCTTAAACGTGTTTGAAAATCCCTTCAGCACTTCCATACCTACAAAAACCTGGCCAAGTGGTTCTACAAGTTGAGATTTCCCTTGTTTAGCACTGTTAGGCATGTTTTAACAATGTTTCTGCCTTGTGCATCCTGCAAAAATGAGTTGGATTTCACCAGTGATGAGTGAAAGATGCTGGTTTAATTAATTTTTATTTTGACTCAGCTTCCAAGCAGATAGACTCATGAAATTCCCAAATCAAAAATTTATCATCTATGAACAAATATCCCTGAATTTCCTAGCAGAATAAAAGCTAGGTAATCTTGGTTTGACTAAAGTCAAACAAACAGTAACTAGGATTGTTTACAACTCTGATTTCCAGTTAGGGATGTATTGATTTTAATTTAGTGTTCACACAAAAACCAAAGTGAAGGCATCTTCTTCACTTGCAGAAACAAAGCTGGATCGAAGTTCATCGATACCTTTTACTCTACTTAAAAGCTAATTGAGATCAATTCATCCTACAGAAAGCAGCAGAGCTGCAGGGAAGAATAAAGGAAGCCCTGGCAGGCTGTGGGTGTTGTAAATGGGTGCCACAATCCAGGCAGCATTGTCCCTAAGGCACACCCAGCCAGCCCCGTGTCCCAGCACCTCCAGCATTGAACAGGGCAGATCCGCAAAGATCCGGGATGAAGATTTTCACCTTCAGGAATTCAAAGCATTCACTTTGAGCACACTCCTGCTGGATTATTAAGGATTATCTGCTGTCCTTCCACGGAAGGAAAAGATTAAGTTCTTGCAGATGACTCCCAAGGACACGCCACGAAGGGGCTGTCCCAGAGGAAGGGCAGTGACACCAAACAACCCACTGGGCACAGGGAGGGGGGCTGGCTGTCCTCTCTGCTCCTGCCCATGCAGGGCATTTCACAGTGCCTCTCTTTCTCTTTACAGACACTCCCTGGGAGATCTGCACACAGGGACAGAGATGGATTTCCCTGTGCCTGGTACCCTCACACCAGAGCTGCTGCTGCAGTGTCACCACACAATCCTTGTTTACAACTCCAGTTGCCATCTGGACAGTCCTCAGATCCCGGTAACACAAGATTTCCAGGAAAGAAAAATTAATAACATTTGGCATCCTCTCTCACTTGTAAGTAAATAGGATCAAACAAAGCCCAGAGAGAATCTTAAAGCTAGCAAAATGCAGGATTTTAGCTGTGACTGAGCACCACGGTACCCAAACCAGGCACAAAGTCTGCCGTTATCTTCCAGAACACGAACAGGAATTTTCACAGCTCTAAGTCTCTCCACCTTGTGCCGTCTGGCACTGGGGACTTGATTTACATTAAACCATTCCGTCTGAACCAGTCTAATTCCACAAAGCAGAACAGATTTCCCTGCTGCATTTCATTTTCAGCTTACTGTGTTTTTAGGTTACTGGTCTTGCAGGGAATGTTCCACACAGACACCTCTGTCACCAAGCTCCTTTCGTTGAATACAATGAAAGTGCAACTGGATTTCAAAACATCGTGGATTTATTACTAAGAATCTCAAAGATGCACTTCCAGGACTTAGGGCAACATTATCCAAGCAACAGGAGCCACATTTTTAAATATATTTAAATACTTGGCTTGACAGCTTCTCAGTACTACTTCAAGTACAGTCATAGAATAAAAAAACACAGGTTGGAAAGACCCTTTGGGGTTTAACACAACTTAGATAAGGTTGCCCAGACCCACATAATGTCAGTGAGGAGCAAATCTCTTCATCCTGCCTGCCATCAGACCAGTCCCTTTGGATCTAAAGGCCCAACGGGAAGCTGGGGTATCAAATGTGCTGCCTGCACCAACACCCCCAGCTCTGGCAGTGTGCAATGCAAGCACACCTGACAGGGCACTTGTTACACTCTGCTTGTCCATTTAATGCTCCTGCTCCTTCTAGGAATGCCACGCGGGTTCATTAGGGTCAGGCAGCACACAAACCCCACAAGGCAGAGCTCCCCTCATTGCCACTTTGTTAAACAAACCCACAGAGCCTGGAGCTCATGGTCACACACTGAACACTGACTGTTTCACCCCTGAGCACTCAGCACATCCCACAGGAGCGCTGCCCTAAACTGCCAGCACTTCATTCCCTACACTAGCAGCAGCTTGGAGTGAGTGAGATTCTTCATGAGAAATCTGGGACAAAATGACTCATTCTGTGCCTCGGTCTGAAAAACACACAGTGCTGTGGGTGGCAGCAGGCTCTGATTATGGGACTTCACAACAGCCCAGAACACCTTTTGATCCACGTTCCTCTGCCTTTTCTATCAGAACCAAAAGCACTGAGCCTCAAAGCCCCCCGTGGGCCCCAGCTCACTCAGGGGTGTGCACTAGCTCAACTGGAGCTCCTCAGTATTTAAATTCCTTCAATAGCAGCTTCTGTCTGTGCAGAAAATGCCCTCCACCACCTGCCCTGGCACAGCTCCCCAGGCTGCCTCAGGAGGAACACACCAGCTTAATCCAGCCCTGCCATGTGGATCCCACCTGCCCCAAAGCACGGCCCAAGCACTAATGGGATTCTCCTGGGGACATCACTCTGGAGAAAGGAGTTTGTCAGTGCCTGGATTTCTTGTCCAGTAAATCCATCCAGGGCGGTGGAGGAGGGCAACACCCAGTGAGACCAGGGAAGAATATGTTTCAAGGAAAGCTGAGCTCACCTCAGCCCCAGGGAGGCTGCAGGGTAACCTTGGGTTGAGATGAGACATCTGCACCAGTGAACTGTCAGGTGTCCTGAGCCAATCAATAAAGAAACACATCTTCTGAGAGAGCCAGGCAGTGTGGCAGGAACATACACACAGCTGAGCCCAAAGTGTAACAACTGGACAATTTTACTTCACAAATTTACTTTAAAAAAGTAGATCTTGAAGGAAAAAAAGCAGGCTTCAACCTGTGTACTCCTTCCTGAGCACACAGAGATGAGGAGCAGGCACCTGGATTTGGAGCCATGCACACACTGCCATCACTGTGTTCAGCTTCTGCTGTGATTTCAGCGTGCTGCTGCATCACCCTGCTCAATCAGACTCCCACCTAACACCAAATACACCAAACAAGTCCATTGGATTTTACACCCTCCTGGTGTGGAACAGCTACAAGAGCTTGGCCAGAGCACGTTGAACTGTGGCAGCCAGGAAGGCAGCACTGTCACACACAGCCTGGGAAAACCATCCTGGCAATCAGCCCTCCTCCTAAAGACTCACCCCAGATGGCTCAGACTATTTTTCCTCAGCTCTGAAATGCTGAAAACACCATTCTAAGAACAGATTTGTGCCTTGTCTAGAGCTCCACACAATTTTCCACTCTGCCCTCAGGAGGTGTGCACACCACAGCACTGAAAGCCTCCAAGCCAAACACCCAGAATCACTGTCATTAACACTTTGGCCTCCTGCCATGAAGGATCAGGATTTGAAACAGTCCCCAAAAGGATATTAAAAGGTGAGAAGGCAAAATGTAATTCTACCTGTGTAGCAAGCAGAAATAAAGAACACTTACTGTTAGTGAAAATCCTTTTTTACTCCTGATCTTCTGCACACTCAGAGCTGGACTTGTCAGACTCCCAGCAGCAGAAATCATTAATGTTTTGTATGTGGGTCACTTTCTGGGCTGTTCTTTCACCTTACAGCTCTGGAAACATTACTGGAGCCGTGGATTTCACAGGAGCCAGTCCCCAAAGGAAGTGTCTTTAAAGCACACTGCACAAGGCCTGGCTTCCTGCTGCCCCAGATATAGCAATTCCTCTGGGGAATGGCAAACAAGAATCTCCAAGAAGGTTTTGCTGTTAAATCTTTTCTTGGTAAGAAGAGGAAGGGAAAATCTGCTTTGAGACAGCGGCGCCGTGGGGAGTTCAAACCCAGGGGTCACAAAAGAGGCACGCTGGCAACAAGCTCCTGGCTGGAGGGGAGATTTAATACATAGCAAGTTTCCTCTTCCTCCAAAAAAATAAACAAAAAATCCCCAAACAATCCATCACACCTGCAGGCCTGCTGCCCTTTCCGAATTAGAATAAACAGGCACACAGAAAATGTGTGTAGTGACTGAAAAAACAGCCAGAAATGCAGCTACAAACCCCTGGGGAAGGGAATTCGAGGCTGCCTCCATTTCCTACACACTGTCCTCATTATGGAGCAGCACTGACAAAATCCAGCCCTTCCACCTACACCCTCACGGGAGACACCAACACAACTGTCCAGAGGTTACTGCAAACAAGGGGCTTTCAAATAAAATACATTCTGAAAAAGCTTGAAAAGAACATTCCTTCCTCTGTCGTCAGACAAGTGCCCCAAAGTTAAGAAGTCTCCAAGATCCCAACTTTAAAATGAGAGCCAAAATGGCCTCCTTTCCTTTCCTTTCCAAGCATGAGACACTCAGGTTCAACTCAAAAACTCCACTGCTGCTGGTTTAAACTAGTAACATTGAAAATGGATTCTGGCCCAGCTGTCTGCTCTGACAGCCACAGCAATAAGCTGAGAAGCAGGAATTAAAAACTTTATTGAAAGCTGATGTTGGGAAACTGAGCAGCTCCTGTTCCTACCCCTCTGCAGGGAGGGAAGTGGGGGGACAGAGTGAAACATGAAGCTCAAAAAGAGTCTTTCTGCAACACCGGGCATTGAAGCCCCCAGCCATGCTGTGACAGGGCACACCCAGGAACGGAGCAGAGATCCCACTCTGAGAGTGGTTTTGGATAGCACCAAAACCTGGCACGGGAACCAAAACTTGGCTTCCCAGTTTGTAGACAAGGTGCAGATGTAAGGCAGATCTTCTCTGCTGTCACTCTGAACAGCAGTTGGTTCTTTAAAAGCACCTGAACGGGTGAGAGGGGGGAATCCCTGCCCGTGCCCCGGGGTGCCTCCAGCCCAGCGGCCCGGGAGCTGCAGGATTTCTGAATCAGCCCTGCCAGGAGTGCCCGAGTTTGCACCCGCCATTCCTCAGGGATTTACGGCAGTGCCGGACCCTGAGTCAGCCGCTGCAGGCACAGCTTCACCTCTCACCCCGCGGATCACGCTGGGAGTGCCTGGGGTGGGGCCCGAGAGGAGCAACTGAGGCAGGAAATGAGAGAATGGCTTTGGGCTGGCAGGCTCTGAGCCCAGCCCTGACCCACAGACCACACTGGCCCAGCCCCTGTACTCAGAACACCCCCAAAAAACCCTCCCCCAGGAGAAACACCCCATCCCCTCATGCAAACAAAGATCATCCTTGCTGGCAAAGAAATAACACAGACATGAGAGAAGCACCGGACTTTGTTAATAAAACAAATGCAGGTGCTCTGTTAAAGGCTCTTTGGCCACAGAGCATTTTCTGAATTCCACTGGCAGCTCCCACGATGTCTCAATCCAACTCCAGCCTGGACAGCAGGAGTCAGGATGACTGACACAGGTTTAGGAAAAGGCTTTAAGAGGCTTTCACAGCACAGCCACTTCCCACGAGTCAGACACGAGCAGTCAATTTGCCTTAAGCACATCAAACAATCTGCTGAGAGAAACGGCAGCAGCTTCAAAGAGCAAAATATTGTCTCAGCACCACCAACAAATGGCTCTTCCTTTGCCACCAGGTGTGGAAACACTAATTAGAGCAGTTCACAAGATGCAACAGAATTACTTTTTAACCTGCCAGAGCAAACCTTGTGCTTTAGAAGCCTGGTCCCTGTCAGGGCTGCTGAGGGGGGCGAGGCTGCTCAGGTTCATCTTGTAAAGGAGCTCCCACATCAGCTATCACACGCCGGGACAGACCCCGCACTGGGGTTCTGGGGGTATTTTTGGTTTGTTTTCTTTTTCACCTCACTTGTGAGACACCTGCTAGGGTTTATTCCAACAGACAACTGGATAACCTGAAACACACCATGCTCTAGTGCTCCCAAAACGCTCCCATGAGAGCCCTCCATAAAAGACTCCTGAGGACACTAACCTGGACTAGGGAGAGTCTGTGGCAGATTAGAAGAAATTAATTACAAGAATTAATTAGATTAAAATCATTTAGGATGAATCCATAGTGAAAAGAGCATCCATTCAGCAGGTTCACAGCAACTCGATGGGAGAGGAGAGGAGCAGACATGCAGGAGAGGCTGATGATCCTTTGGGACAGGGCACAGACCCCCAGGATGGTAAAATCTAAAGCTGTAGGCAGCTGCAGAAAGCTCCCACAACGCCAAGTAAAAAAGACAAGTAAAACTGTAGGCTGGTAGATAAAAAAAGGATTGGAGCTTGAAGGAATGCAAAGTTTGTGTTGAGCACGGGGAAAAGTATCCACATCACAGTGAGAACACCTGTGGCCCAGCAGAAAGGAGGACACTGGGAATTAGCAGAACAAGATCCATCTAAAAGAGGCTGGTCTGAGGTAGGTGCAGACATTTAATGCCTCTGTGTCTGTGAATAAACCACCGGAGGGGAAGGACACGGGGCCAAGGGTCAGGAGCTCAGCAAGATCACCCAGAACGGGCCGGGAGCTGCTGGAGCACAACAAAATCGGGACAAACCAACAGGCACAGAACAGGCCGCGCTCAAACTCAACACGGGTACCGCAATTAAACATTTACACAGCGTGCAGCGCGATATGAAAACAAGCTGATGCCTGTGGCCAAGAGCGGATTGTCCACGACACGTTTCAGCTCCTGGCTGGACACAGCAATGCCGGCGGCCTCCACACACCCCTCCAACACACCCGGCCGTCAACGAACAAAGCCGAGCGAGCCCGAGCAGCTCCGTTCTGCCCGCGGGGAGCACCGGCTCCGGCCGTACGCGGCATCCCGGCTTCCCTGGGAAATCCGGCCGCGAAGGAGGCGGAAATGGAGACGGACGAAGGCGACGACAATGGCACCCGAGTCTCCGTTACCGGGAAGGACGGGAGCACATCCCCAGGGCCCCGGACCCGCCGCGACCTACGGGCGGGGGGGCCGGGTTGCCATGGCGACTGCGCCGGGCCCGGGCCCGTCCCAGGAGGAATCGCCATGACAACGCCAGCCCCCTTCCCCACCGCAGAGACGCCCCCCAAGCTCTTCCCCGCTCACCTGGGAGGGGCGGCGGACGCGCCCTCAGCGCATCCCGGGCGGCGGAACCGGACGGAGGAGCGCCGGGCACGGACACCGGCGGCACTTCCTCAACCGGGCACCGCGCAGCAACGCGCCTCCCCATTGGCTGGCCTCGGCACACGTGACCACGGGCGCTGCGCAGGCGCACAGAGGCGCGCCGGTCTCCTGAGGCCACGTGGGCGGCGCCGAGCGGGGAACGAGGGCGGAGATTGAGGGGGGTGATTAACATAGGGGTAATTAACAGAGGGGTGATTAACAGAGGGGTGATTAACGGAGCGTCCTTCAGCGCAGGCGCTTGGGAAACAGGGGGTGGGGCTGGTCACGCCCCTGGGTCACCTAGCCGGATGTTTCCCGCAGTTCTTCAAAGGGACGGGAGGCAGAACCGTCACAGTGCACGGACTTGGTGCCACTCATGGGTCTAATCCTGAAGGTAGAAGTTCTTAAGGGCTTTTCCTTGTTGTTAAAGCTCTAAGAAGTGAGATGAGGCAGGATAGTTCAGTCGGAAAGCGCCTATAACGATTGCCTAGTCCAACTGCCTGATCAAAAGTTAAAGATCCTATTTTTGTTATGGGTTCAGCTGAACTGGAGGTTGGACTAGGGGATCTCCAGAGGTGCCTTCCAACCCTAAGTACTCCATGATTATTATTAACCTTTCTTCCACAGTCTCCTTGCCGGCTGTTCCATTCAAATCAGATTTTCTCACCTTAATTTGCCCCTTTCTTTGCAGCCAGTGTGGAACCAGAGGTGCCTCATCTCCTCTCACAGCACAGCAAGAGGTCTTTGTCACCCTCTGATGTGCAGGAAGAGCCCCTTTTCTCCTGCTTTTTCATCCTGCAGAGGGGGCTCAGAGAGGCACAGCAGGACAGCAGAGGGCTGGACACCACCTTTGGCAAGCTCTGCTGTCCTTCCCAGGATGATTCCATGCATTCCCGTGCTGCACTCGGAGCTGGCCAGCACAGAGCTGCCAGCCTTTGGCCAGTTTTCCAGCCAGCATTAACAAAACACCCCAAATCTCACCCCAAATTCTCAAGAAGCACTGAGCGAGGTGTGCACAGGGCATTTCCCCAGCAGGGAGGTCGATAGGTCACTGCAGCCCCAGATGGGTTTTGTCCCCTCCCCAGCACAGGCCTGACAAGTTGGACCTTCTAATCACTGGAAAGAGAAGAATCCAATCGTTTGAAATTGTTCTAATTCTTCGAAAAAGAAAGCAGCAGATTTCTGCTTCTTAAATTGTTTCCTTTAATAGGAAGTGCTGCTTTACTCTACCTTGTGCTTCAGAAACAAACGTTTGCCTTCCAAAAATATACAGTGTACACATCCTCTGTAGCTATAGATACAAACATTTACAAAGAAACAAGCAGGCTGGAGTGGAATAGCTTGGAAAAAAAATCACACGAGGCTTTCCCTTCTGGCCCTCCCACAGCCAGAGCAGCAGGGCTCACCCTGCTGGAAACAGCTCCGGGCTGCTGCAAAACACCGCGGAGGAATGGATGTCTTCCACACGCCGCAGAGCTTTGGAATGGATGTTGCCCGTTCCCATCCCCTCCTTTCGTCCCGGGATCTGCCTCGGGATCTGCATCCCACGCCCGGCCCCAGCGCGGCCCGGGGGCGCGGGCGGAGCTCGGCTTCCCTCCCCAGAGGAAAAGGCGCTTCCCAGGCGCGGGGGTTTTGTCTCTGGGGCCTCCCGGCACTCGGGGCTAGCGGATGGGCCGGTACGGGAAGGGCACTCCCGGGAGGAAGGTCTGCACGGGGTGCGCGGGCAGCGCGGGGTGCGCGGGCAGCGCGGGGTAGCCCAGCGGAGGGGTGTGGATGTGCGGGTAGAATCCTGGGGGCAGAGCCCCGTGCGTCGGCTGCTGCACCGGGCCTGAAATCACCAGCTGGAGCAGGCTGCGGAAAGAAATTCAGACAGGAGGGAGAAGATTAGAGGAGCTTTTGTCTTTGGTCTAAGGACAATTCACATCCAACTCACAGCGCTGCTGAGAGCCAGGAGAACAGTGACACAACTCAGTTCTTTACAGCTTCCAGGAGACTTTGTCTCCCCTTCCCTCCCCTTTTTAAAAGCCCTGCTCTTTTTGGGAAAAGGCAAGAAGCAATTGCAAAGGCAAGAGCTTAGAGTCAGATAAAACCAGTGGGGAATTAGAGATGGGACAATATAGGGATAGGTTCCTGGCTGGAATTTCATTTCCCTTTCCTGTGCCTTGGTTCTAACACACACTGGAAAGATCCCGCGCAGGTGGGAGCACTGATGCCCCTTTCTGTCAGGAATCCAGGGAAGAAGCAGCCAGCACTGTGCCACCTTCATCCTTGGGCTAAAGTGCACGTGAATAAAGGCCAAATTCCACAAGGACAGACTTTTAGAGGAGATTTTGTCTCAGCAGCCCTTGAGTGTCTTGGAACATGCATCAAAGCCAACACGGCTGCAAAAAGTCTCTTACTTGTTGTGTGGTAGCCGGGAGCACACAGTCCTCAAGTCATCTGAAAGAGGACACGAGATTAACAGTAAGGATAAAGCAGAAATTAGAGTGGTTTTCTGTTGTATTGCTCTAAACGGATTCTTACAGTTTTCCTCTCTGCTGTCCTTTCCAGGAAGGTCAGATCACTGAATAATCATTAATTTTACTGATTAATTGCTGATTACCGAATCTGTCAGTAATCTGTCATCAGTCAACAGGAGACCCAGAATCCCTCTCTCAGGCCCAAAACCTTCCTAGGAGAGAAAATGTTTATCCATTTCACCAACTCTCCCCACCAGCCCTTTCATTGTTATTTATGTTTGATATTAAAGAGAGGTAGATTGTTATTTATGTTTGATACTTAAGAGAGGTAGATTGTTATATATGTTTGACATTTAAGAGAGGTAGATTGTTATATATGTTTGATATTAAAGAGAGGTAGATTGTTATATATGTTTGACATTTAAGAGAGGTAGATTGTTATATATGTTTGATATTTAAGAGAGGTAAGCCTTAGGATGGATTTTGCAATACCAATACAGCAACAAGAAGTATCTGAGACACAGGAAGCACAAGGTGTGACTCTGCCCAGTACCTGTTTTGTTTTGGTTTTGGGTTTTTGAACCATTGCTGCTGTAAAGAATGGGTTGGGGTTTTCTTGCTGGAATCTATCAACTAGAAATTGCACCTTTTTACCACCTCCAAACTTCTGCTAAAGCAGAATAGCTAGAACCAAGGAATTTAACAACATATCCCATTGATAAAGTGTTTTCAGGAATGGCTTGAGAACAAACTCCTGCCTTTGCAGACACACACAACCCCAAAACACTGAAATATCTGGTATTTCAGCAGCCCCTTACACTGAACTACCTTCCACAGAAAGAGCAAGTGCTCAGAATGTTCCAGCTAAGAACAAACTGAAACAGCTGAAATCAGCCCTCAGATCAAAAACCTCTGATTTCTCTTTGTTCTTATAACACTCAGAGTTACTTTATAAAAGATGAGGAAGAACAGTGAAATTTGACCAGCAGCACTGGTTCAGCCAGGACAAAAGCATCAGATCCCTTCTTGGGCAGAGGCAGTTGTGGTCTGCACTTAATGTCCCAGCTGCTGGAGAGCTGCAAGCCCTCTGGTATAACCTAAAATTGTCTGGTTTTAAGAGAATATCACAAGAAAAGAGTCTGTGTGGCTGACCCTGCCCTGTGTTGGGCCACTTCCCTTTTATCTCTCTGCATGTCTTTTGGAAAGAACTGGCTTTGGAGACAGGAAAGCCAGACAAAAGCCATGCTAGCAGCCCTTTCTGACTGGGTTTAGCTGAATTTGGACACCCTGTAATGGGGTCTCATTATAGGTGAGCTGAAGTCCCAGAAGCTTCAGTTGAAGAGGTATTATTTGCTTTTCAAATTCTTTGTCTAGCACTCCCACCCAGGGGTTTATGTGCTTCATGGCCTCTCCTCCAGCAGGCAGACTCAAGAAAATCAAACAGTGCTTTTTAAATAGCTACAGGCAGTTCTGAAGGGAACAAAGTGTCCCCATGCCAGACACCCAGACACAAGCCCTGGTGCACAGTGCAGGGCTGTGGATCAGTCCCCACTCTGCAAAGCAATGCCTGACCCACGCACAGCAGTGATCTCTCCTTTGTTACTGTCCATCCAGCTATTGTTCCCGAACTATTTTGTGCACTATCACTTTCTAATGGGGCAAATTACTAATTATGTTGTGAACACCTTGATCTTTACTTCCCTCACACCGAAACTGCCTCTTACAACTTCTGGAGGAGAAGAATCCCGTGCCAGGTCTCTGCCAGCCCCACAGACAACTCACCTCTGGTGCACAGGAGAGCTCCTGATGCCATGGCCACTTGCAAAGCCTGAGCCAGCCTGTCCAGAGCAAGTTCAATCTCTTTGGATGCATTGAGAGGATTGAGTTCATCAGACAGTCTGTTAATGTCCTCCACCAGAGGGACCACGTGGTCAAAGGGTACCAGCCCCAGGCGCCCATAAAGGTTTTTCTCTGTTAAATGCCCCTGGAGCATCATGAGAACCTGCAGGACACTCAGATGCAGCTTGGAATAAAGCTGGTGGCAATCCCTGTCTTCTCCTGAAGCCGAGTCCTTGGCAATTTTGCTGGGAGCGTGTCCATTGGAGAGAGAGGCTTTCTTCTTCCTGGTGTAGGCCAGCGGAGCCTTGACGCACCAGCGGATGAGGCCGGTGAGCGGGGTGAGCTCCAGGAAGCCCATGGGCAGGTTGGCTGCGATGGGAGTGTTCAGGAAGGTGATGAGGATCAGGCGAGGGTCCTCAAAGATCCAGGAGACAATCAGCTCCAGCAGGTCTGAGGGAGGGATGAGGTCATCTGGGGATAGGAGAGTTAATGTTGGGTAAGCTGAGCCTTTGTTACTTTATTTATTACTTTAATTCAGGTTCTAATTAGTCTCTCACACACCCCCATCCTACACTGTCCCAATTACAATTTCTGAACCCCCCCAGTTCTGCTGTTTTTCCCAAGACACCAAAGGTAGGCTGTTCCAGGGAAGACCCAACCATGTTCCTCTCACCTTCCCCACCAATTCCAGAGACATCAAACACTGATATTTATCCCCTTTCCCAGCAAAGATTCTCTTGTCATTTTCTTCTCTGCCACCCATCACCTGCTCAATTTTTCCCTAATTAAGGTCTCCATTTATCCCATGCCACAGGAAGTACAGTGGGCAAGGGAAATAGGAAAAGCTTGTTGGGTGAAGAGAAGGAAGTGCCAATAACTCAACTCATTTATTTTAATACTTACATGCCTAAACAAACGTGTCTTGTGGAAAAACACAATGCAACAACACAATTACATGACATATAAAGGATTACAAGATTATGTAAAGCTTCAGGTGAGAAGTGAAAGACGGTCGTGAACTTGACTGCAGACAAGAGAAACCCTGACACATCATCCTGTCACAGGGGGAATGCTGCACTGGAAGAGCAGCTCCCTTTTCTTGTGTCACCAAAAACATCTCAAATAAACTAAGGAATTAAAAAATTACTTCCTATGACTCAAGTTATTTCCTTTCTGACATGTCTCTCTGACATGATGATGGGATATAAAATATGCTCTGAGCTCTACCAAATACCTTCTAAAAACAACACAAAGGCTACGCCTGAACCTCTCTTTCACTCTCAGTAATGCCAAGCTGTTTATTTGGAGAGGAGTGTGCAAAGCATTTCCTTTATCAATAATAACATTTGCTCCTCTGAATTACAGGTGGTGTTGGTATTTAGTGTATGGTTGTTCTCTGGTCTTCCATGAGCTTTCTGTGGCTGAGTAGAGCTAAACCAATCTTATTTTAGACACCTACAAGTGTCTGAGCAACAGCCTGAGGCAGGCTGTGCTGCTGGCAGGTCACACAGTTAAAGAGTGCACTGGGATTATGCTGATTGTGTTTCTCACCGCTGCTCCACAGAAATCCTGCTCCAGCCTGCCAACATTCAGAACTTGTTTCTCCCCTTTTTGGAAGGGATTAGACTGACAGGCAGCCCTGAGTCTCTCTCAGGGCTGACTCAGCCCAGACAGATCAACTTTCACTCCCAGAGCTGCGCAGTCAACAAGGTCCCATATCCTTTGCCCTCTGTGGAGGACAACGCCCTTTGTGTCAGGTGTTCCTGGCTGCTTCTCCAGCAAAGACTCTCCCTTGTTTCCCAGAGAGGCTGTGGACTCCAAATCCCTGGCAGTGTCCAAGGCCAGGTTGGACAGGGCTTGGAGTAACCTGGTCTAGTGGAAGGTGTTCCTGCCCGTGGCAGGGGGTGGAACGAGCTGAGCTTTAAGGTCCATTCCAACCCAAACCAGGCTGGAATTCTAAGTCGGCCCCAGAGTGGTCATTTTCATTCTCACCCCAGTGCCAGACGAGGCAACAGCCACACCCCAGAGCTTCCTCGGGCAATAATTACAAGGTAACACCTCTTTAGGATTCGAGCAGTTACATCTCTTGCAACAGTTCATTCGTGGAGCAGGATGCTGCGCCTCTCACTTGGAAAGATGCACTTTTTTTTACCTGAAGAGAGGTCGTAGAGAGCCGTGACTGATGTGATGAACTGGCAGCAGAAGCGAGGGCTGGCAGTGAAGATCTGCTTCAGGGTCTGGATGGAGCCTGGCACCAGGTTGCAGTAGTCATCCACCAGGGCTCGGGCCAGCCTCACACAGAACACGGCTGGGGTCCTCTGCAGGGACAGCACACAGAGGACACCACATCAGACCTGCCACGGGCTGCTTCAAGCGCTGGGTCCCCACCTGCCCCACGTGGCACTGCCTTGCTGCGGTTGCTCTCTCTCAGCACATCAAACACCCGCTCTCTCAGAAATAAAATCACTGTATTGCAATATCAAAATAGATGGTGATACCTTGAGTTTACAGTATCTGGGGCTTAAAACGGAAACCTTTTAGATCAATATTTTGACTTAGAGAGGTTTCTTTAACTACTTCAGCAACATTTCTTCCCCGAGAGGGCAGTGAGACCCTGCACAAGTTGCCCAGAGAAGCTGTGGCTTCTCCAACCTGGTCTAGAAGTGTTCACGGCCACACTGGACAGGGCTTGGAATAACCTGGGATAGTGGAAGGTGTCTCTGCAGGGAGTGGAATGGGACGAGCTTTAAGATCCCTTCCATCACAAACCACTCTGTGATTCCATGATTCTAACACAGGTCTGTAGTTCAACGGGTTCAGTTGCCATGCCTGATATTTTTGATGTGGAAAATATTCTGTGGAATCCTCACGTCACTTAAAAGCTGCCATCTGAAATAAAAATACACCTTGTCCTGCTATCCAGGTTATATCCCATCCTGCCCTCCCAAAGGCTCACCATGTGGGAGAAAAGGGACCTCTGCCTCCTCCCACCTTCCTGCTCTTGCCCCTGTGTCAGCTGTGACTCCTGCCCATCCCACAAGGGCAGCAGGAACAAAGGTGCACTTCCCAAAGCCCACAGGGGGGAATCTCAGTGGGAAAGGAGAAGACAGAGGAGATCTCCAAGCTACTGCATTCACAGAAGACAGACACAGGTATTTTGTGCCCAAATTTCAAGACAGGGGTTTGCCTCCTCCAGACACAAACCTGCACATCAGGAAGGGTTTATTTCCCAACTTCAGAGTCAGCTTCTTCAGGCAACATGAGCATAACTGCCAAGGTTTGCTCCCTGCTTTGGTCAAACCCTCCACTGAGCCCTTTCAATATGCAGGGTTTGGGGGGGATTATTAAAACTTTCACCGACAGTAAACAAACCCCACCCAAACAATTTTTTCCTTCCAGTGCAGCACATGAATGGATTGGAAAAGCTCTCCCTGATGGCAGAGCACAGGAAGGGGCACGAGCACAGACATGGGGGCAGCTGGAACTGCCAGGGAGGAGCAGCTGACTGTGACCAGCTGTGCCCCAGTTCACTGTGCCCACCCTGGAGCACGCCCTGACCCCTTCCCCCAGGCAGCCCTGCCTGCACAGGAGCTGTACCTGCAGCCAGAAGGCAGCACACTCCAGCACAGGAACTCTGCAGACAGCCACTGCCATGGAGACCAGCTTCCCCAGCAGAGCCATCCTGCTGTCATCTGCCTTGTTCCCCTGGGGGCTGAAGAGAGATGAAAAGATGACCTGCCGGACTGAATCCTTGGTCTGCTCTTGGAAATAATTGCACATGATCTCAAGGAGCTGAAGTTCCTGAAGTGGGGTCAGTCTCTGAAAGAAAACAAAAGCAAAGCTGTAAAATACACTGAGCCTCTTGAAGGACCACGAACCAAGTGAAAACACAGGAACAGCAAAGGCTGAGAGCTTCCCTGTGGGCTGAGGGACTCAATCTTTATGCACAGCACACACATTCAAGCTTCCTGAAGCACCAGTGCATTTATGTGGTGACACTGAAGAGCTCCAGGTTTCATCTGAACACCTGGATATCCAAAGCTGATGCTTGCTGCACTTGCAAGTGCTGCCCACCAAGTGAGAGATGAGACTGACATTGCTGGGGGGAAATATTTCCTCCCTCTGCAAACAGGAGCACTGAGGACACTGCAGGCCAGCTGGGGGGCAGAGCTGGCCTCGGCAGCACTGAGGGCTGCAGGGCCACGTACCCCAACACTCACCAGCAGCTGTGGCTTCTCACTGCCCATCTCTGAGCCCCAGCTCCATCCCAAGCCCACCCAAAAACCCTGGCAGGGCCCAGCTGCAGCACTCCGGGGCTGTGGGCAGTCCCCAGGGCCCCCGCCACACCTCCTCGGGCCCGAAATCCTGGGCAACCCATCAGGGACTGGCCAGCAGCCCCCTCCCTGCCAAAAAACCTCAGTCACCAGCACCCCCGGGACCCCGTGCTGTCGTCTTGGGGCCTCAGCCCCCAGTAACAGAGCCTCAGAGACCCAGAGCTGCCCATCTGAGCCCTCAGCCCCCAGCAGCAGCCCGCGCCGGAGGGAGCTGTCCTGTTCTGAGGCCTCAGGCTCCAGCAGGGATCCTGTCCCGAGCTCCTGGGCCTGCCCTCGTGTGTCCCCTGCGCCCACCGGGCCCGTCCCGCCCCGCCCGGGCTGTCCGCGCCGCACCTTGGGCGGCGCTCCGCGCTCCTTGGGGACCTGGAAGAGGAACTCCTCCAGCAGATCCGTGGGGCCCTTGTCCACGAGCGGCAGCGGCGAGTTCTGCAGCTGGCTGCTGAAGTAGATGTCCAGGTGGTAGAGCACCTCCTTGGCGGCGCTCAGCGCGTCCCGCCGCAGCAGCGAGTGCCGGATGTCGCTCATGGCCCCGGTCCCGCTCCCGGTCCCGCTCCCGGCTCCGCTCCCGGCCCCGCTCGGCGCGGCCTCCCCTCGGCGGCGCGGACGGGCGGGCGCTACGGCGGCCCGGGCGGGACAAAAACGGTCACGCGCTGCCGCCGCCGGCAGCGCCCCCTGGCGGGCCCGCCCGCGGGGGTAACGGGAGGCTCGGCCGTGAGGGAACCGGGCCCGGGATGGGCGGGGGGCTCCTGGGCACGGCGGGCAGCTTGCCCTGGGGGACTGAGACAGGCGGTCCCAACCCTGGGAGGAGCCCGGCCCTGAGGGGGTCTTGGCTCTGGAGGGATCTTGGCCCCGGGGGCTGGCGCTGGGGTTGAGTCAGGGGTCCCAGCATGGAGGGGTCTGGGCGTGGGGGATGTCGGCCCTGGGGGTGCTCCTTGGGCTGACTCAGGGGCTCCTGGCCTGGGAGACAACTGGCCCTGGGCGGGTCTTGGCCCTGGGCTTAGCTCTGGGGGTGGTATCGGCCCTGAGGGTGATCCAGCCCCGGGGGTGTTGGCATGAAAGGCGTCTGATCTTTGTGGGGTCTTGGCCCAGAAGTGGTGTTAAGCCCTGGGACTCTACTTTGAGGGGGTCTGGGTGAGACAGGATCTGGGGGGACCTTGGCTCAGGAGGGTCTTGTTCCTGACCTGAAGAGGGATTGACCCTGGAGGGTTTGGCTCGGGAAACCTGGCCCTGGGTCCAACCTGGGGAGCCTGTTGGGGGGGTCTAGGTCCAGCCCTGATCCCACTGTGGGGAGCAGCCCTTCTCTGGAGGGTGCCTGGCTCCAGGGGAGAGGCTGGCAGGGCCCCCCAGCCCCATAAGGATCACCGCACACCGCAGGGGCTCTCCTGGGAAACATGGCAGCTGCCTTTGGAGGCAGGGACATCAGCCAAGGCCTCTGGAACAGCGCTGTGTGAGCTGTGGGAGTGGCTGGGGTGGAGGGCTGCCACCCCCCAGTGCTGCATGACCCTCCCAGGGACAGGGCCCGAGGCAGGTGACCTCCTGGGGAGGGTCTGGGAATGGGCACCATGGCAGGGATTTGTCATTCTTTTGGGACTTCTGGCTTCACACCCAAAGACCACACTGGGGTGGCTCCTGCTGGCCCCTGCACACTCATAACTTGTTGGAAATGCTTGTTGGGTGCTGGATGGGAATGATTCGTGTTGGTGAAATAAACATTTTTGAAGAGAATTTGTATCTGGTGATGAGTGAGAGTTGCCCATGCCACATATTGGGAAGCTACTGATCCCCACAAGAGATCTCTGACATTCATTCCACCTTGCAGAGCTCTTGTTGGCATTTTAATCCCTTCTCGGCCTTACC
This sequence comes from Motacilla alba alba, assembly GCF_015832195.1. NCBI lineage: Eukaryota > Metazoa > Chordata > Aves > Passeriformes > Motacillidae > Motacilla > Motacilla alba. The sequence goes on from NC_052029.1 coordinate 2,729,679, forward strand.
TGTGGTGGGAGGCATTGGCAGAGGTTGAAAGAGTTCTTTTTTCACTGAGCAGACCTTTGCTTCCGTGAAAAATGCCATATGGAGCCTGCGGCCTCACATGATCCTTGGCTGGGCAACCACCTGGCAAGGAGAGAGTGTCCCTCTCCATAAATGCAGGTGCAGATCCCTCCCCCTGCAGAGTCCTTGGACGACATCAAAGGTAGGTCCTGCTCTCCTCTCTTCCCACACCCCCAGGAGCTTCCCTTGACAGTGCCACCTCCTCCAGCTCAATTCTACCACAACGCTCTGCTGGGCCAAACCTGGGTGCAGCTGGTGGGTGAATATGTCCCTTGTGGGTGCCTGTGCCTGGGAGGTTCGGAGGCTGCTGTGCTCTCCTGGACTGAGGAGGATTTATGGGGCTTTGGGCAATTTTTGGCATGACCAAATCATGGCATTGCCAGATGGCTGCGGTATCAGCTGAAGGGACTGTGCTGTTAGAGGGAAGAGTTTGGAGCAAGTGGGAAAAGTGAGGATTTAACTAGAGCAGCTGCCCCAGAAGGAAAAGTGAGCCTGAGGCCAGCAAATCCTTCCTCAGGCTCAGATTTGGTGTGCCAAAAGCTGGAGCATTTGCCTGCCCTCTCAGCCCATTTACCAGGCTCTGGGTGAGCTCAGGCACTCAGGAACCCAGGCTTGGGCAGGGCTCAGGGCTCAGATCCCTCACGCTGGTGAAATATTACCCCAAGGCAGTCGAGTGCCACGGGAAATACTTCCCAAATGCCTTCCCCGTGGGTGGGAGCTGCAGCGCTGCCTCTGCAGAGAGTCCTGAAGGAGCCAGCTGGGTGAGGGTGGGCAGGGGCGCTGCTGGGGGATGGGGGCAGGGGACGGGCAGGTTACCCCAGGTGAGGATGCTCCTGGCAGTGAGGAAGGTGGGGAGGGGTGTCAGGGAGGATCTATCCCTTGCTCTGTCCCAGCACAGCTGCTGTCTTTGGTCTTTGGGGTCTCTGGCACTGATCCAGGGAAAGGTGGGAGAGGCACAAGCCAAGAGATTTTGGGGTCCCTGGCCACTGCTACCAATCCCAGGCCAGAAGAGGTGTCCAGGCTGAGCTCTTCCTCCTGGGGAATGAGGAAGTGACTGCTCTGTGTCACCACCAAATGGCATTTACTTGCTGGCCAGGGAATTTTCCACTCCAGCCTTGTGAGTGACATGGCCTCCTTCCAGTAGGGACAGGTAGGATGAGGCCCCATGAAACAGAGGTACAATCCCTGCATCCTGGTGGTCCCTTTAAAAAACAGATGCCTCCCAGTATGAAACCAGTATGGCCAGTGGGAATACCCTGGTCACCCCTATTGCCTGTCCCAAATCCCTCTCTCAGCCAGGAGGGCTGAGCCCCTCCTGCACCTCTGCACAGGATGGCAGCCTCGAGGCTGGTGCTGTCGCTGCTGGCCGCAGCTCTCCTGCTGCACGTGGCTACCACGCTGAAGATTGGTGCCTTCAACATCAGAGCGTTTGGGGACACCAAGATGTCCAACCAGACCATCGCAAACATCATCGTCTCTGTGAGTGGGGGACGAGCAGGCCTGGACATGCTCTGCGCTCTGGGATGCAGCCAGCTTGGGCAATGGGACACCTGCTTCCTACATCCATCCATCCATCCATCCATCCACCCATCCATCCATCCATCCATCCATCATCCATCCATCCATCCATCCATCCATCCATCCATCCATCCATCCCTTCATCTCCCCACACATCTGCTCTTCCCCCGTCACCATCTCCCACCTCAGGCCATCTCCAGCCCTGCTGGTCCCCAGTCAAGGCCGGGTGAATTTGATGCTGCCCAGGTTCCTCCCCTGGAGCAGCTGCTGGGTGGTGAGTGCTGGACACACAGGGCCCTTCCAAGCCAGAGCACACCAGCACAGGAATGCCCTCCCTGGCGCTGAGGTCCCTGCTGCCCTCCCACTGCCGGCCTGGGAGCCTTTGCAGCCCAGAACGGGCAACCGCAGGTGCCTCCAGAGCAGCTCCTGGCCAGGGGAGAGCAGCTCTGAGCTTGTCCCCTCAGATCCTGTCGGAGTACGACATCGTTCTGGTGCAGGAGGTCCGGGATGCCGACCTGAGTGCCGTGAATGACCTCATGGACCAGCTCAACAGGTGACCCCAACGGCTTGGTGTGGGAGTGACTGCAAAGGGGATTCTGGGATGGATTCCAGCCACGCCAGGGCACCTCTGGCTCAGCTGGAAAGAGCCTGGTTGATGCTGGGAAGCACCAGGAGCCTCCTCTCACCCTCTCCATAACTTGCTCCCAGTGCTGGGAAGCACCCATACGACTTTTTGGTCAGCGTCCCCCTGGGTCGGGGCACCTACAAGGAGCAGTACCTCTTCATCTACAGGTAAGGGATGCTGCCAGGTGTCACCTGCTGCCCTCCCCAGCAGCCCCCAAAGGGGATGGGTACCTTTGGGGGCCCGGGCTGTGGCAGGAGCAGTGCTGGGGGCTGCCCTGCTCTCCTCCCTCAGGTCAGACATGGTCTCCGTGCTGGGAAGCTACTACTATGATGATGGCTGCGAACCCTGTGGGACCGACACCTTCAGCAGGGAGCCCTTCATTGTGAAGTTCTCCTCACCCACCACGCGTGAGCAAGAGGACCCTGGGGGATGCCCAAACCTGGCACAGGGTCCCCTCCACACAGGGCTGAGCCCAGAGCTGTGCCTGCCAAGCATAGGGGCGTTGCAATCCTTCACCAGGGTCCCACCCATGGATGCCCAGGGGTCCTATGTCCCTGCCCAGCATGGCCAGCAACGCCTGCTGCTTCCCACCATGTGCCATCTCCTACCAATCACCTGCCATCTCCCACTATGAGTTCTCTCCAGCTGTGGGCCATCTCACATCTCCAGCTGCTTCCCACCATGTCCTACACCCCATTATGTGCTACATCCCATTTTGTGCTACCTCCCATCTTGTGTCCTATCCCAACATCTACTTCCTCTGGCTGGGTGCCATCTCCTATCACCTGTCATCCCCCATCCCTTGTATCTCCCATCATGTCCCATTTCCCACTTTGTTCCACTGCCTACCCCCATGCCATCACCTCCACCTCCTGGGAACCTCCTCAGGGCACACACACCATCCCATCTCCTGCCCAAAACCATATTGGCTTGCAAATGCTGATGGGAAACAAGCAGCAAACCCCAAACAATGCACAAAGGCATGCAGCTCCCCACTGGAATTTCCAGTCAGAGGGACAGGCAGAGCACCAAACTCAACACACCCTTTCCCTTCAAGTGCTTTTCCTGGCCAGTGGCTGGGGCTTGGCCTGGGGTGGTTGCCTGGGGTTCCCATTCCCTGCTCAGGGGCTGCAACAAGCCAGGGGCTGATGGTCAGCTGTCCTGCAGAGGTGCAGGAGTTCGTGTTGGTGCCTCTGCATTCGGAGCCCAGCCACGCAGCAAAGGAGATCGATGCGCTCTACGACGTCTACTCCGATGTCATCAACAAGTGGGGGACTAACGTAAGCAGCGTTGGGGAGCTTGGCTCCTCCACAGGGCAGCCAGGTGGGCAGGAGGGATGGACGTGTCCCACAGGAGGCCTCTTGTACCCATCAGAGCAGGTGCCACCCCGGCAGTCTCCAGGAAGGGAGCTGCTGGATGGCCCTCCTGCCATTCCTGGGGGCTTCTCCCTGCACACTGGGTCACCTCCGGGGGGTTTGTAGATTGAGAAATCTCCCTTAAGATTTTAGGGAGCCCTTGCTGCCCTGTAAGGTGAGTGGGCAGGGACTCAGTGCTCTGCCCTGCAGGACATGATCTTGCTGGGTGATTTCAATGCTGACTGCTCCTACGTGACCAGCTCCCAGTGGCCGTCCATCCGCCTGCGCTCCCTGCGCGCCTGCGAGTGGCTCATCCCCGACAGCGCTGACACCACCGTGGCCGACACCGACTGCGCCTACGACCGGTGGGTGCCGTGGCGGGGGGGCACGGGGGGCTGGCATGGGGAGGACTGACGGGCACTATCACCCCCCGATGCCTCGGCAGCATCGTCGCCTGCGGCACCGCCCTGCGCCAAGACATTGAACCTGGCTCCGCCACCATCAACGACTTCCAGAAGAAATTCCACCTCCAGATCAAGGATGTGAGTGAGGGGCTGGGTGAGGCATGAGCCCACCAGCATTGGGATCTTCCCCCTATAGCTCCTGGGAGTGTGGGAGGGCTCCCTGTTCCCAAGGGTGCACCTAAGGGTGGCCTGACCCCAGGTGTTGTACTGAATCAACCCTCCAGATCGAGCATTTTGGGGTACGGTCTAAATTTGGGGGGTTGGAGTGGAGCGTTGGGGTCCCAGCCAGCCATGACAGTGGCAGTGGGTCCAGACGAGCTCAGGGTTTATGAGTTGACTGTGGTCAGGGTGACTGTGCTCTCCCTCACACGCAGGCTTTGGCTGTCAGCGACCACTTCCCAGTGGAGGTGACCCTGGAAGCCCACTGAGCCTGCCCCCACACCAGTGGCTACCAGGACACCTCAGCACACACCTGCATCCCCCGTGGGAGCCCACGCGCCACTGGTGCCAGCCAAGCTGCCCACTGTCTCTGCAAAGAGTCCTTGAGCTCTTGTGGGAGTGTTTTGCTTTCTGCTTCCATTAAAAATGAGCCTTTCCTGCCTCTGCAGCTCTGGAAGGGAGGTCCCTTCAGTATCCCCAGCAGCCCCTGGTGCCCCAGCCCCTGAGCCCCCTGCCAGAGAGACAGGGAGGTCCCCAGGGCTCCTGCCATCAAGAGACCTGCACCCACGGGGTGGTGAGCACTGCTTCCCCCACAGCGGATGGTGGCAAAAGCCGGGACTCTGGGAAGGGGCTGAGGGTCTCCAGCCTTTCCAGGGTGCAGGATGATCTGCTGCCAGCTCACAGGGCCACATCCTGACAGAGCCTGCCTGGCTGCAGGGCTGCTGACAGGGCGCTGACAGGGTGCAGGGAGGACGTGAGTCAGCTCCCAGGGGGCTTGGTGCTTCCCAGGGGGTTTCGGTGCCGACACAGCACCGAGGGACACGGGACTCATCCCGAGACTGGGTGTGAGGATACAAAGCCTGGAGGTGCACATGAGAGCCCAGCAAGTCCTGGCATGAGCAGCTGCCAGAGCCAGCTCCATTGTCATCCTGGGGTGATGCCATGGGCCACGGTGATGCCATGGACTGGCATGGGGAATGCCACCCTCCCAGGGCTACTTTGGGTCACCAGTGGGGCTGTTCTGGGTGACACTGGGGCTGCTGCAGGGGTTTGCAGCCGTCCCCTCTTGCCGTGGCTGGTGGTGCTCACCTGCCTGACCCACACACCGGCCATTTCCTTCTCTCCCCTCTAATTACACTGTCTGAATCACCCAATTAAGGCCAGCACCCTTCACCTCCTGCCTGGCCACCGTGCCCACTCTGTGGTCCAGGTGCCACCCCAGATGGTAGCCCCCCAAGTCCCACATACCATCCAGTCCCACGGGGATGCCCCAGCATTTCCCAGTCTCCCTGTCTGTCCTTTGCTGCGTCAGCACAGGGATGGCTGGGCTGGCCCCACCCTGTCACCCTGTGGGATTTTTGGTTTCCCAATGTGGGAAGGAGCTCAAAGTTATGTCAAAACCCCCAGGGGGTGTCCGACTCATCCTGCTTTGCCGGCACCTCGGCTGGGAATAAAGCCGCCCATCCTGCTGCCGGCAGGGCACAGGTGCTGCGCGTTCAGCCAGGTAAGGACGGCTCCGGGCTCAGCGCCTTCGACTGCAACCAGGTGGGACTGGGATGAACTGGGATGAACTGGGATGAGGCTCCTTACCCCAGCAGTGGGGGCTGGGGTGAAGTTTAGGGATGTGGAACAACCTGGGGTGCCTGGAATGCTGGCAGTGGTGGATGGGGCTGGTGGGCAGTGAAGATATCCTGGTGGGGGAGTGGAGCTGGGTGATCCCTGGAGCTGGAAGAGGCAGAGTCACAGCGGTGAGACAGGATTTATCTTCTGGGAGGGCTGAGCTGGCAGACTGCCCACACCAGCTCTGCAACCTGCTCTGGGCAATGCCTACCGTGACACACTGTCACACACCAGGACTTTGGAAGAATCTAGATGTTTTTTTCCTCTACCCCAAACTCAAAATAGTGTTCCGAGTTCATCTCCCATCCCTGCACCCCTGTGACCCAGCATCAATCCCAGAAACATGGGGACCGTGACACTGGAATTGTCCCTGCTGGCTGTGGCTCTCCTGTGCCCAGCCACTGCCATGCTGCGCATCGGTGCCTTCAACATCCAGTCCTTTGGTGACACCAAGATGTCCAACAAGGAAGTGGCAGAGATCATCATCAATGTGAGTGCAGCCAGTGCACCGTGGGGGTGGGCTGTGTGCTGGGACAGACCCCAACAGGGCTCCTGTGTCAGAGACATGGGGATGTGGCTGAGGATGGGACGGCATCGCAGTGCTGGGGATGGCCTGGGTGGATGAAGGCTTGCTGGGGTGTCAGGCACAACCTACAGTCCCTCTGAGCCCTCCCTGGGGACAGCTGCCCTGGCCCTAAGGGACATGCAAGTCCCCGTGGCGCTGAAGCTGGAGCCAAGTCCCTGACTGGGAGACTGGCCCTGAGCTGTCCCCCTTGGCCTCGCAGGTCCTGCGCCGCTACGACGTGGTGCTGGTGCAGGAGGTGCGCGACTCCGACCTCAGCGCCGTCACCGAGCTCATGGAGCAGCTCAACAGGTACAAGAGGGGCTGGGACTGGGATGGCAGCACCAGCAGGGAAAGCCAGGCTGCCTGAGCAGGAAGAGGCAAAAAAGAGTTATCCATCAACAGAGAGTTTATTTTTGGAAAAAAAAATAGGACATTAGGAGAAACGTGCTGGGGCGAGGAGGAGGCACTGAAAACAACACTGGGAATAACCCAGTGAAGGGAATGGGGATGCAAGTGATACAAATCCCTTCTGACAGCTGTAAGCTCACCAGGGCACGCAGGATGGAAAGGAACTACAGCTTTGGCAAGCTCTGTCTCCAAAATCCAACAGGACAGGGCAGAAGCAAGAGGGGGGAGGAAGAGACAGGCAGACCTTGCACCCCAACACCTTGTGAGTGGCAGGGGGACCCCAGGATGGGCCCAGCAGAGGATGGTGCTTCGAGGGGGGTGGTTCTGGCACCCTAAGAGGAAAAGGGGCTCTATGAGGTGGGCTAAAACTGGCCACAGCAGGGTGGCAGCCCCTCCACCAGCTGCGTGCTGCCCCAGTTTTGGGAGAGGGCACGGCTCGGGACCATGCGGAAGCTGCTGTTGCTGTGCTGAAAGGCAGCTAGTGCTCCTGAGCAGGTGTGCCCAGCCCATGTCCTCACCCCTTCCGTGTCCCCTCCAGCATGGCCACAAAGCAGCCAGGGCAGGGAGGGTGACGCTGGGTGCTGCAGAGCCCCAGGCTGCTCACTGACCTAATTTAGCTCTGCTGCAAATGAAGGTGAGGAATGTCCCTGCAGAGGAAGGGTGGCAGGAGCCGCCCCATGTCATGCTGTGCCCAAGGAGCCACCTGGGGGAGAGGCACTGGGGGCTTCAGAGCTGCTGTACCTCATGTCACCCCACAACCAGGGCACAGTGAACCATGGGGACTCTAGAGCAGGACCGGCTGATGCAAACCATGGGGCCACCCAGCTCCTGGACATGCCAAAGCCAATCCAGGATGGTCCCAGCCACATCATTGTCCTGCCTCTGTGTCTCTGTAGCGCATCCACATCCCAGTATGACTACGAGATCAGCGGCCCCCTGGGACGGGAGAACTACAAGGAGATGTACCTGTTTATCTACAGGTAATGGGGCCGGCAGCCCTGCAGCCTGTGACATGGCATTGCAGGGCCACCAGCACCACGGAGGGGACACAGGGGCCGTGCCAAGTCCCAGGGTCACCATCCTTTTGTTGCCACAGGACAGATGTTGTGTCTGTGGTGGACACCTACCAATATGAGGACCCCCAGGATGTCTTCAGCCGGGAGCCATTCATCCTGAGGGTCTCAGCACCCAGCACCAGTAAGTGGGGGACCAAGTGGCCAGGGGTTGTGGCATGGGGTGGCTGTGGGGCTGACATTCCTCTACCCTGGCAGAGGCGAAGGAGTTTGTGCTGGTGCCCCTGCACTCGGCCCCACATGATGCTGTCGCTGAGATTGATGCGCTCTACGACGTCTACCTGGCCATCATCAACAAGTGGGGGACTGATGTGAGTGTCACCAGCACTGGGGGGGACACAGAGTTTGGGCACTGAGCCCCGGGGACTGTCTGACCGGGACCCTGATTCGAGGCGAGCGCAGCCGGTGCAGGATGGTGGGCTGAGAGCCCTGCTCCTGCCCCGTGACAGGGTGGTCCCTGCCACCCCCATGGGAGGGCTGGCGGCAGGAACAGCCCACCACCCCCATCTGCCATCTCCCCTGCAGAACATGATGTTCCTGGGGGACTTCAATGCCGACTGTTCCTACGTCCAGCCGAGTGACTGGCCATCCATCCGCCTGCGCACCAGCGACATCTTCAAGTGGCTGATCCCCGACAGCGCCGACACCACCGTGGGCAAGTCAGACTGCGCTTATGACAGGTCAGTGCTGCCACCACAGCACCACTGTCCCCTTCCCTGGCACCCCTGCCTGCCCTGCGCTGCCAGCAGGGGCAGGAGTGGCACTCACCATCCACCCACACCTCCCTGGCAGGATCGTGGTGTGTGGCAACAAGCTGAAGAGAAGCATCCTGTCCAACTCAGCTGGTATCTACAATTTCCAGCGCGCTTTCCAGCTGGACCAGGAGGAGGTGAGCCAGGACCACACAGTTGGGGCTCCAGCAGGCACCAAAGCTGAGCTGGCCCAGGCTGCAGGGCTGTCCTTGTCTCTTTGAGGGGCTCAGGGTGACAAGGGACCCAAGGGTGGAAACAGGACAAGGGATTTGGGGTTCCTGCCTGTCCCCACTGGGAAGAGAAGAGATGCACAGGGCTTTTTGTTTTCCATGGGCAGGACTCAAGGTATGGGGTAACCCAAGCCAACTTTCAACAACCCATCACTGGCACAGAGCCCCCAGATGAGACATGGGGGCTTGGAGGGCAGGTGGCCGCCTGCCAGTGCCCACCCCAAGCCACACCTGGCCACCTCTCCATGAGAGCCTTGTGTGTCGAGTGTCTTGGGGCTGGGGACAGTGTGCCTCCTCCAGCAGGCAGAAAGTTCTGGCAGGGCAATTGACTGCCCTGTGAGCCCCAGCAGCAGAGTGAGGGGTGAGTGGCTCACTGAACATCTCCCACCTTTTGCCCTCTTCCAGGCCCTGGCAGTCAGTGACCACTACCCAGTCGAGGTGAAGCTGGCGGCCTGAGCTCCTCCTGCAGCCACAGACCAGGATCCAGCTCCAGCTCCCACCACCAATCCCCATGAAGGTTCCACTCAGCCCCATCCACAAGTCCAGTGCATGGGCTGCCCCAGATCCTGGTCTGGAGAAGGATGGCAGCTGGCTGTGCCCAGACCCCCCAGCCCACCATGAACCAGAGTCTGGGGACGAGCCACCAGCCAGGACACTGTGACCACAGACAAGCCATGGAACAAAGCATCCATCTCCTACCTCATTGAAGATTTATTGACAAACTTCATTTCACGATTAACTGTTGGACAGAAGGGAGGACATCCAAGGACCGTCAGGCTCGGGCCACAGCGTGTTGAGACCCTGTCCCTGTCCATTCCTCGGGGGGCTGGGTGTGCTCTCCCTGCCCTTGGGGAAGGCAGCAGTGGTGTCAGGCACTCTACAGGCACAAAGGGAAGGGGCAGCTGGGCGGCCGTGGGAGCAGGTGGCACGTCACCGACTGCTGGCACTGCAGGTGGCTTTGCTGTGAGACCAACAGCTACTGCAGCATTTCAGAGGGTGACTCGACCTCCCAGGGACCAGCTGGATCCTCAGCTCTTCCTCTTCTTCAGCATCTCCATGTACATGCGAAGGGATTTCTGGATGGACTCTTTTGAGACGAAGCTGACGAAGTTCTTGATGTCCTCCTCGCGGTGAGCTACCAGGCGGTCCAACACCGCCTTCCTCATCATGGTCTTGGTGAGCTGGCGGGCATGGTCTGCAGAGAGGACAGCCACGATGAGGAACACGCCCCGTTCTCACCCCTGACCAGCTCTCAATGCCACCAAATGCAGGTCTAATGGGATAGCTCACACTGCAAAGTGCTCTTGAAAGCAGCAGGGAAAGGGGTAAGAAAACCCCATCAGCTGGGAGCTGAACTGGATAAATTCTCATACAATAAATTATGGTTGTACTGCTCAGTGGGAAAACGACTGATCTACTGGCAAAGATGACAAAATGTTGTGTACCTCATTCTTTCTGTGTCCTCCAGAGCCCAATATCCACCTCCTACACATACCAGCAACCAGACAACATTCCTTATCTGAAACTGCTGTGGCTCTAAGCTGAACCAATCCCTTCAATCCTTGCAAGATACTCTGCTCCTGCCAACCATGCTGTACAACAGCCAGCAACACTTCCCTCGAGCTCATCCCTGGGCCTGTGCCATTCCACATGGATGTGTGGATGCTGCTGGAGCAGCAGGGGCTGGTGGAGCTGACTGAGGCCGCGAGCACACACCCCGCACAGAGCCAGGTGCAGTGACGTGGCAGCACATCTGCTGCACAGATGTTTTATTCACGCACTTTGCGACAATGAAATGAGGACTGACCCCCTCCATCCACACACTGGGAACCCTGAATTGCTCCAGCACCCAGGTGCTGAAGCCACCTCCACCCACTTCTGATTCAGGGGAAGGATCTGCACAGGACCTCCTGGAAGTCAGGAGAGGGCACAGCTGAGACATGCTCCCCAGTCTGGGGGGTGAGGTGTCACTCCAACACCAGGACTGTAGTTATGATATTTTGTGAGAATCCCTTTGCTAGGATTTTCTTCTCCTGAGAAGCTGAGAGGACCTCAGCTTCAAGTGTAAACAATTTATTATCTGCTACAGTGGAATGCATCAGGTGCTTTCTCAATTGGTCGATGTGGGATGTTTCTACTTGCTGACCAATCAAGAGGGCAGCAGCTCTCAGACTCTCTGGGAGTCACAGAACTTCATTATTCATTCCTTTATATTCTGTCTTGCCTTCTGATGAATCTCTCTCTCTGTTCTTTGTAGTATAGGTATAGTGCGGTCTTTTTAATGTAATATATATCATAATATAATAAACCAGCCTTCTGAAATGGAGTCAAGATCTCCCCTTCACCAAGTCCTAACTGCCCTGAAAACCACCACATCAAATGGTGACCCCAGACGTGTCACCACCAGGACAGCAGGGAGGAGAGGTGGCATGGGCTGGGACAGCTCAGATCTGTGGAAAGCTCTCTCCCAGCCCAGGAGCCTTGAGCTGCAGTCACGGAGCAGCCCAAACACACGATGCCTGTGCTGTCTGCCTGCCCTCATCCACACCCCCATCACTGCCATTCAGAGTGCCAAGAGTTGATTCAGATCACGAAAGCAGCCTGGCAGCCACCCAGGAGCTCTCGCCCAGCCTGTTCACTCAGCTCCATGGCAGCTTTCCTGGGCTAACACCTCCACTGACAGACTGAGATTTGGTTTGTCTGTGGAGCTCAGACACCTCCAGACTGACTCAGCAGGGCTGGCAGGATGAGCTGAGCTGGAGCCACATGCCCTGAACGTTAGCACAGTGTCCCTCTCTGTTAGCCCAAGGCTGCTGGGCTGAGCTTTCCTACCTCCCAGCCAATCCAAACCTTCCCTTCCAATGGAAACTGTGACACAGCTCCCAGGCAGGCACCAGAGCTTCCCACTCAGACCCGGTCCCCTCCTCTCCTGCCAGAGGTTTACCAGGAAGGGCCAGCCACTGTGCCATGACAGCTGCAGCCTTCTCCATGAGCTTCTCCTCTGGCACCAGCTCGTCCACGAGGCCCAGCTTGTGAGCCTCAGGTGCAGGGTGGAGGGAGCCCAGCTGGAGGGAGCGTTCAGCAATTCGGTGTCCCACAACATGCACAAACGTGTCCTTAAACCTGCAAGAGATGGGAGGGAAAGCCATGCTCAGGGGCAGCTCACCCAGACATCAAGAGCTGACAGGACCCTGGTCCCATTCCCCAGGCACATGGTTCTGAGAGCACCCTGGGCCCACTGCTCAGGTTCAGTGCTCTGAACAGCAGCTGTGGGCTCAGACACAACGTGAAAATGGTGTGAGAAGAGCCATTTTTGGCAGTACCCCAAGAGAGGTCCCTCTCCTCTGTAAGAAAGCTGCTCTTGTTACTCAGTGCCTGTGGGTAGCCACTTGCTGCGACTGAAAGCTCCTTCCCAACAGTACATTTATACATTCCTAGGGCACACAAGGGCTGGTGTGCCAGTATCTTAGTGCCCCCATGCTTCCAGAGATCTCCACACCATGGGATTTTGCAGGTACACAGTGTGTACCCAGAGAAAAGCCTATTCCCAGACTGAGCCTGACATGAGATCTCCCAGCACTAGCTTTGGAGTTAATTGCAGGGCCAGAACTGAGGTCCTTTGTGGAGGATGTGAGAACATTCTGCAGCCTGAAAGCTTTTCAGATACCTGCAGGACAGGACAGAAATGAAGTGTCATCTCCTGCAGCTGCAAATACCTGACCCTTGACACACAAACCACACTGCCATGACCAGCTGAACTGACTAATGAACTCCTTGAAGATTAATTCTTTCTAGAGATCTACACATGGTCCTAGAAGTGGGAGGCAGTGGCCTACCAGAAGGGAGCCACAATGCCCAGCTGGGCTTCGTTCAGGCCGATGCTGAATTTGGGGTTCTCTGCCATGATCCTGTAGTCACACGACAGGGCAATAAGGCAGCCCCCGGCCGGGCTGGACCCCTGGCAGAGAGAAGGACACAGTGAGTCCAGGACACGGTCACAAACACCCCCCAGCCTTGCTGATCACTCCAGAGCACAGAAGACACCAGGAAGACAGAGCAGATGTCCCCCAAATTTCTGATCACCTGATTCAAAACAGTCCTAAAGAAGATTTCTGATGTTTATCAGGGTTTCATAGAACCACAGGAGGGTTTGGGTTGGAAGGCACCTTAAAGCCCATTTCATTCCCCGCCCCTTCCACTAGATCAGGTTGCTCAGAACTCCATCCAGCCTGGCCTTGGACACTTCCAGGGATGGAGCAGCCACAGCTTCTCTGGGCAACATGTTCTAGGGCCTCACCCCCCTCACAGGGAAGATTTCCCTTCCATTTGTGACCATCTTTTCCACGGCTCAGTGCTGCTCAGCCCCGCACAGGATGCCTGAGAGAAAACCCAAGTGCCTTCAGTGGGGGGCTGTGGACAGACAGCACTGTGAGCTGCCAGGGCAGCACCGCCCTGGAAAACGAAAACAAGACACCAAAAATGTAATGACCCATCCACGGACATGGAGACTGCAGCAGCACTCCCCTGCTGGCCAAGAACCCCAGCTGGAGGAGCAAAACCTGCTGGAAATGCTGCAGTGTAACCCAGCAGCGCCTGCAGCATCCCACGCTGCCATACCTTCCCACACCCCACAGAACTGACAGACACGGGTTCTGCCTGAACACCCCAACAGATTCATCCCTGGATGAATTTCAGCCTGGTTTTTCAGTTGTCCCTGCCCACACAGCCCAGAGCAGCCACAGCAGGTGACAATGCCACCCTGAGGAGGCTGGGCCCCACGGACGTACATTGACTGCAGCCACTGTGACCATGTTGGAGCCGTAGAGCCGGAGCCACATCTCCTGCACGGCTCTCCAGAACTCAGTGTAGTGCTCTGTGCTCTTCCCACACATCTCAGTGATGTCCAGGCCAGAGGAGAATATTTTGGGAACAGCCTGGAATTGGGAAAAGACAGAAGTTACTGAGAGTCACAAAGAAGGAAGGGTCCATTTAGTTCTCGGCCTGGCAGACGGAGGAAGGGAAAGCGATGAATATGTGCTATAAATCAGGGTCTTTTGGGGTTCTGAAAATATCTCCCCAGTGCTCCCACAGCCTGGATTATCCCATCACCATGGCATGCAGTGCTGGGCCTCTGCTTGCAACACAAGCAGGATAAGGTCAGGGTCCCTGTGAGTACATCAGCCACACAGCACAAAACCTGTCCTGTCCCACTGCCAGGCACCACCTTGTCCCCACACCACATCTGAAAATAAGCACTGGCATCTCCCAGCAGCTCCCTGTGGGTGAGCCAGGAGACGGCACAGGACGTGTCAGGTTGGCAGATAAGCAGACTTGATTTTCATGACAAAGCACTTGGTTGTCATTCTTCTGCTAGAAAAGGGCACAGAAGAAAGATCATGGCCCTTTCAAGAGTCCCCTCCCCTCCTCCCTGAGCCAATCCAAGGTGCCTGGGGGCCCTCCCTTGCCAGTGACCAGTGGCCCAGACAGGAGCAAGCCCTTACAGAGGTGATGATCACACCCCGGCAGGCCCGGTTGTTCTCCAGCTTCTCCAGGCTTATGGAAAACTCTGTGAGGAACTCCAGACTGAGGCTGTTGACTGGGGGACTCTTGAACTTCATCATGGCAACGCCTGGGCAGGGTAAGCAGAGGGACATCAGACACCACCCCCCACAGCAGCTCACACTGCCCTGCCCAGGGGAGCTTCACCCACCTCCCTGTTTCCCTCACCAAACTGAGTCTTCCCACTCCCACTCAACAGCACTCCTGGCTGTTTAAAAGTTTCCAGAGCAGCAGAGCCAAGAGCAAGGTCCTGTCTTTGCCCAGATCCACCCACAGGCCAGGGTCACTCAGCAGGTGGTGGACTGGAGCACAGACCAGGCCTTGTGTGGTGGCACCCCACGTGTCCCCAAGCCCAGCCACCTTCTGGGTCACAGTGCCAGCAGTTCCCTTCTCTCTGGGCTCAATGGGGAAGGTCGAGCCTGCAGCTCCTGTCACAGCAAACAGCCTGTGTCCAGGGGGTCTCATACCTGCTGTGAGCCTGTCAGCACCATGGGAAGGGCTCTGAGCCCTTGTCCCTGCTCACACTACTCTACCCAAAAGGCTCTCCCTGAGTGCTTAGCCTGGGTGCTGCAGCCATGGCCAGCTGGGAACAGCAGGAGGTCACACCCAGGCACCTGAAAGCAGGACCTGGGAAGCCACAGGAAGAGGCTTGGGCACTTTTGTTTAGGGCAGGGATAGGGGCACATGACAGCTATTCCTGGTAGCCAGGTCACAGAATTTGCCAAAGCTCTTCCCTGATGGAGCACTGCCACTCTGCCAGGTGCCCAAACCAGGGACCCCCAGAGAGGGGACAACGCACAGGCAGGGGACAATGCACAGGCAGGGGACAAAGCCAGGATTGGTCTGTAGCACCAACCACCTGAAGAGCCCACAACTGGCGAGACTGCCGACCCCAAACGCTTCTCCCTGAGCCTCCAGAGCAGCTGCAGCACCTGGGGCTTTGGTGACTTTCCACGCCCACAGCCACACACACCACGGGTCAGGCGTGGAAGGGACCCTGCCTGTGCCCCACAACGCCCGTGGGTTGAGGGCGACACCGCGGCCGTGCCACCCGCCGTACCTGAGCTCTCGTCCAGCTCCACCTGGATCTTGTTGTTGCTGAAGGAACGACACGGGGCGAGCGGGAGGCCGGGGGGCTGCAGGGGGCTGGGGGGCGGCCGGGGGGCCCTGTCCCACGCTGGGAGGCGGCAGCGCAGGGGCAGCACACCTGGGGGACATAGACGGGTGAGGAGAGGAAGAGCACAGCCCCCACAGGTGTGGGGAGCGCCCCCAGAACCGCTCTGCAGGGACACGGCGGGGCACGGGGACACCGCGACCCGCTCAGGGAGGATATAGGGACACCCCAACCCACGGCACGTGGGACACCCTGACGGTAAGGGAGGGGCACAGAGAGGCAGCGGGGGTCGGGGACACGCCGAGCCCGCCGCAGGGAGCGGTCGGGGCAGGGTCCGGGCGCACCTGAGCGGCCGATCCGGCGGGCGAGGGTCGCAGCCGCCATCTTGCGCCGGCTCAAGGGTACGGGGCGGGGCTAAGGAGAGGGCGGGGCCACGCTCCGGAGCCCTCAAGCCACACCCACCTCCCTAGCGCTCCGCCCACCTGGGCGCTGCTGCGCTCACGTGCTGCCCCCTCGTGGTGGCCCTGCCGCACCGCCCTGCCCCGCGCCACCTGCCCTGCCCTGCCCTGCCCTGCCGGCACTGCCCGCCCCGCGCCACCTGCCCTGCCCTGCCCTGCCCTGTCCGGCCGTGCCCTGCCGGCACTGCCCGCTCCGTGCCACCTGCCCTGCCGGCACTGCCCGCCCCGCGCTACCTGCCCTGCCCTGCCTTGCCCTGCCCTGTCCGGCCGTGCCCTGCCGGCACTGCCCGCTCCGTGCCACCTGCCCTGCCGGCACTGCCCTGCGCTGCCCGCTCCGTGCCACCTGCCCTGCCCTGCCCTGCCGGCACTGCCCTGCCCGCGCCACCTGCCCTGCCGGCACTGCCCTGCCCCGCGCCACCTGCCCTGCCCTGCCGGCACTGCCCGCTCCGTGCCACCTGCCCTGCCCTGCCCTGCCCTGCCGGCACTGCCCGCCAGGGTCCCCCCCACACCTTCCCCCCCCTCACAGCCGAACACCCCCGGCCCGGCCCCTGCCGCGGGACGCGGAGCCCCGGGAGCTCTGGGCCGGGGCCAGCCGCCCCCGCGGAGCGCTGGCCGGGGCCTCGGCGCTGGGAGCCCCGGTGCTGGGCCGGGCCAGCGGTGGCTGCGGATCTCATCAGTGGTGGAGGCTGCCCGGGGGGACACCACGGGGGCCAGGGCCGGCCTTGCCGTGCAGGCAGAAAGCGTCCGGCAGCGGCATGGCGGGGATGGCACTGCCCCTCTGCCTGATCCTCGCTGTCGCCCTGCAGGGCGGCCTGACCCGGGCACCGGCGCCCCCGGCCCGCCCCGGCCCCCTGCTCCTGCGGCTGCGGCGCCTGGAGGAGCAGGTGGGTGCCCGGGGCGGGGAGGGGCGCTGCCCAGCCTGTGCCAGGGGGACTCTCAGCATCTTGGGTTGTGCAGGGACCCGGCACGGGGACGTGCGTTCGCCCCACATCATCCCACTCCCTTGCAGTTTCTGCGGCTCCAGGAGGTGACCCTGAACCATCTCCAGAGCATCGCCAGCAACTACAACATCTCCTACAACATCGATGGACGTTTCCAGGCGCTGGCGAAGCAGGCGGAGGCGGCCGACGCTGCCCGGGCCGCCCTGGGTGCCGAGCTGGCCCGCCTGGCCACCGCTGGCCGGCGGCTACGCCGCAGGCTGAAGAGGCTGGAGGGGACAGTGGGTGCCCTGAGCCCCCCACACGGCCTGCTCACCCACCCACCGCCCGCGCCGGTGGAGGCTGGCAGCAAACCGCACGGTCTGCCAGAGGCTGCGCGGAGCCGGGGCAGGCAGCTGGAGCAGCAGCCCCCGGGGCAGGCTGCCCGCAGCACCCCCAGCCCTCGCCCCCCGAAGACGAGGCGGTGGCAGCAGCAGCGGCAGGAGGAAGGGCACTGGCTGCCCGCTGAGGCCGGGCCTGGCGGAGCGCCCGGGGAGGATGAGGAGAGCCCTCGGGATGCAGCACCAGCCCCCCAGGCCGTGGCAGCGGGGCTCCACGCCGTAACCGCGGTGCCCCAGGAGCAGCCCCCAGCCCCCCGGCAGCCGGGAGAGGGCAGGCACGGCCCCCCTGCCCCGGTGCCCACCTCCCCCGCCTGTCGCGCCGGTGCCGTCCTGCTGTTCCCCGACACCTCGGCTGAGCACGGGGCCGTCCTGGGGCTGGGGCCACACCGGGGGCTGCGGGCGATGTCGCTCTGTGCCTGGCTGGCCACCCCAGCCCCTCGCCTCGGTGCTCTCCTCTCCTACGCCGCCGAGCACGGGCACAGCGAGCTGGCCGTGCATGGCCACGGTGGGGATCGCCCTGGCTCCGCACGTTTCATCCTGGGGCACGGGCATTTTCGGGAGCTCCCGGTGGCGCCGCTCCTGGATGGCAAATGGCACCACCTGTGCCTCACCTGGTCCTCCGGCCGGGGCCAGTACCGCTTCTACGTGGACAGGAGGCTGCTGGCTGCCGGCTCCGCCTTCCAGCAGGGCTATGAAATTCCCGCTGGCGGCTCGCTGGTGCTGGGCTGGGGACAGGACGGCACCAACATGGATTTGAGCACCGGAGAGGCTTTTGTGGGTCACCTGGCTGGCCTTGCTCTCTGGAGACGGGCTCTCCTGCCCGGGGAGGTGGCCAGAATGGCGACCGGGCGGGGGCTGCCCCGTGGTCCCCTCCTCACGCTGGCCGATGCCTCCTTGCGGGGCGGGGTGCGGAGGGTGGCCTGTCCCTGCCTCCAGCGCTGCCTTTGACGAGGCTGACAGCAGGAATGGTGGCGGCTACCAGCGATCACGGCTGGCTCACGGTGCCGCTCCCGACACGAGCTGAATCCTCCCGGGATGATGGGACACCCAGCAGGGAGGGCGTCTCAGGACCGGCACCACCGGGGGAGGGAAAGGGAAAGGGGTCTTGGCATTCAGTACGGCAGAGACAGGACCAAATGCAGAAGCCCTAGAGGATGTAGAGGCCACGGTTTCTATTAAAATGCTCCTAACATTAGAGAAACCAAATTTATCTCTGTCCTGCTCTTTGGCTGCAGCGCTCGGTGCTGCTCACAGCCGGGCAGGAGCTGCTCAGCCCGGGCAGCCCGAGCGGGTGGCGCGGCTCGTTCCCTGCCGCGGAGTCAGAGCAGGGGAAGCGGAGCACGGGACAGCCGTGACCGGGGTGAGCCAGCGCCGCCGCCGCCGGTCCCGTGCGCTGCCGCTGCCCGCGGGGCTCCTCGGCGGGGCAGGGCTTTGCGCCGAGCTGTGCTGCCCCGTAAGGCGAAGCACACTCGCTCCCGAAGGTCTGCTCTGCGGAATTCTGTGCCTGGAGAGCTGGAGCAGCGGCGGCTCCGGCCGTTCCCGGAGCCCCGTGTTCCCGGGGACGGTGGGGCTGTGCTGCCGGCTGGGTGCGCGTGGGGCAAAGCCTCAGAACCTCTCGGGCCGCTGCCACCGGGGTCCCGCTCAGCCCGTCCCACTCTATCTTATCCCATTCCATTCCATTCCATTCCATTCCATTCCATTCCATTCCATCCCATTCCATCCCGTCCCGCCGCCGCTCCGGGCGCGGGGCCCCCGCCGGAACTACAACTCCCATGGTGCCTCGGGGCGCGGCCGGCCGCCCTGACGGGCACGTGGCGGCGTGGCGGCGGTCACATGACCGAGCGGCGGGGCAGGCCCGGCGGAGCCGCCGCCGCCGCCGCCCCGCATGGCCAACGTCGCCAAGAAGGTCTCCTGGTCCGGCCGCGACCGCGACGACGACGAGGACGGGCGTGCGGGCGAAACCACCCCGCTGCTCAACGGTACCGCCCCGGGTGCGGCGGGCAGCGGCCGGCAGGTGGGTCCCGTCCCCGGGAGCGGGGGCTCCGCGCCGGAGGGAGCACGGAGAGGGCCGGGGCCGGGGCCGCGTGTGCGCCCCGCTCCCTCCCGTGTCGTGTGTGACCGCGCTCGTTGCCCCGGGGCTGGGCGGGGGCGGTCGGGGTCGCTCCGGGCTGGGAAAGCAGAACCTGTTGGGCTGAGGGGCCGGGGGGAGCCATGGGGGAAAAACTGAGCTGGGGCTGAGTCAGTGCCTCCATCCCTGCCGCTGCTGCTCCGCCGTGGGACGGGCCCTGCCGAGCAGGGCCCTGCTCCTGCGCTCCTCATTCAGAGAATCACGGCTGGATTGGGTGGGAAGAGGCCTAAATCTCATCCTGCTCTACCCCCGCCGTGGGCAGGGACACCTTCCACTGTCCCAGGCTGCTCCAAGCCCTGCCCAACCTGGCTTTGAACGCTTCCAGGGATCCAGGGACAGCCACAGCTTCTCTGGGAAACCTCTGCCAGGGCCTGCCCACCCTCATTTCCTACTGACATCTAATATAGTCTCTTTTTGTTTCGTCTGAAGCCATTCCCCCTTGTTCTGTCTGTATCTGTCCGTGTAAAATTAATTTGTGCTAAATGAATTTCTGCTAAAAATTTCTTTCTGTGAGAGCCTGTTGCCTGACATGCTGCTGATCACCAGGTAGGGCTCAGACACAAGAGCGTCTAACACTGGAGTGCTGCAGGGTGTCCTGTGGGATGTATGGAGCTACCCTGGCAAAAAGCAGGCCCGAGGTGGGCCATGTCACAGAGGGAGCCCAGTTCCTTCTGGCAAGTCAATTTGGGGTAATTAAGTGAGGAGAACTTCTCTCCAGTGTGCCCTCAGGCCGCCTGCCTGGTGGTCTCTCCCCCTCATGCAGCTCAGTGAAGTAAACTGAGGCACTCAGCTCCTCTTCAGAGTGAAGCTGGGGGTGGCTGGGCTGTGCTGGGCTGAGGTGTGGGTGGGAGGTCAGGATGGGACCATGGAGCACTCTTGTGCCAGCACCAGGTGGGACAGGCATTGCTTCCAGGTGGCATCCTGGAATTTCCTCTGGAGAGTTTCCTGGGAGACCTGAGCTTAGATAGGGAGGAGCAGTGCCAGGTTCTGGCAGCTGTTAGCAGGGATGTCTGGCCCAGCACGATTCTGTGCTGCCCTGCTCCTGGGCAAGTCAGAACAGCAGGCTAATTAGAGGGAAATGCAGGGCTCGTTAGGCTGGAAGAGCCTTATGTAGGCTCTGGGAGCAGGGAATGGCAGCTGGAAGGAGGCAGCTGTGCCATGGCAGCTGTTCTGGGGTGAAAATACAAGTAATCCTCCTGGGCAGTGCAACAGGACCCCGTATATTTACAGCACATAGGGAGTCCTGGGGGTTTGAAGGGTGTTAGAGCAGGGATTAACCAGATCTCATGGCTGGGAGTCATTAGGAAAGGCTTTCCCTGGTGGTTTGGAAGGAGTGCCCGAGGCCTGCTGCGGAAGGGGCAGTTGGAGGTGGACAGCCAGCCCTAGCAGTGTGATTTATTGTCGCTGTGTCCCTGCACAGTGCAGGCAGCTCAGGTCCCAGCTGGTGACATGGTACTATGTGGCATTTTCCTTGGCAAGGAGGAGAGGGAGTACCTTGCTGGAGCTCCAGACCACACGTGCCCCTGGCAGTGGCAGCTGGGTTGTCTCAGTAGGGCTGGGGTTGTATTTTGCAGCTGCCTCTCCCTTTGCCCCAGATGACTTTCAGTCGTGTGGATTGAAGCAGGAAGGCAGGGCAGCTTTGGGGGAGAAACAAGGAGAGGCTGGAGCTGCTTAGCTCAGGGGAGATTTAAACCTGGGTTGTGGTAATAAAATAAAAATGTCCCCTGACATCACTTGTTCCCTTTGTCACGTGCTTGTTAAATGGAAATGAAAGTGATCTTGAGGGGACCAGAGGAAACACGGGTCTGCAGCTCCCCAGCTGAGAGGGACTGAGATCGACTTCTGGTGGGCAGGAGGTGAGCAGAGGCTGGATAAACACACCTGTGGCCGTGGAGGGGGTGTGAGGGGCCTGTCCCTGAGGTCTGCTCTGCTCTGGGGCCAGCTGAGCTGGCTGAGCCTTCATCCTCTTACCAGCAGTTTCTGGTGCCTGCAGCACATCAAAGAGTGAGAGGCAGGCTGTGTCTCTGAGCACCGTGCCTGCTGTGGGCTGTCCCTTTCCTGTGTTCTCCAGCCTCGTGTGTTGGTTCTCAGGCTGGGAAGTGGGTGGAAAATTTTAGTAAGAGCAGCCAATTTCCATCATGAACCGTTTTTTGTGGAAGAACATTTCTTCCTTCGCTGCCATCAAAGATATTTGTGCTGAAGTGCCTTGACTTTGGGATTGGTTAATGCTCCTGCTTCAAAGGGTGCCTGCAACAAGGGCTCACCCTCGTGAAGACCAGGCTGCTGCTGGGCAGGCTGTGCTTCTTAGCCCCCGTGTGTTTATTCTGCACCTCTCGATGTCGCTGGTCTCGTTTTCTTTAATCTCAAGTAACAAGGTGCACAAAAGTGGCCAGGCTGCAAGCAGTCAAGAAATCTTGGTGGGAGGAGGCAGAAAAGGGGAAGTGTGAGTGCTGGGTGAGCCCCGATTCCTGGCAGATGGGCTGCAGATTGCACACCCCAGGTTACTGGCAGAGAGGCTGCTTGTCCCTGCCCTTGTGAGCCTGGAGGTGACTGCCCTGGAGAGCCACTGCTCTGGAGTGGTGGCAGGAGCCTCCCCCGGCACAGGAACTTCAGGAAGTTTTCCGCAGGTTGCTCAAGCCATTGGGGACTGTGGCAGTGCTTCATCCCTGTGCTGCTCCTGTGCCAAGGGAAAGGCCAGGGCAACGCCAGCATTTCCCATCCTTGTGGAGGTGAGGGTCAAGCAGCAGCTGTGCCCTGGCAGTGGCAGCAGGAGCCTGGAAGCAAAAGCCAAGGGGTGACACCTTGGGGAGAGTCCGGCTTTGTTTGAGCCTGGAGGTGAGGAGCCCTGTTCTGTCCTGCTGTGAGGCACTTTGGGGATGATGCCAGGTGGGTTTGAAGCCTGTCTCAGCTGTGTGTCACAGGAGGGGGATTTCAGAAGCCCTGCAGCTCATCTCCCCCATTTGCTGCTGGAGCTGGTGACAGGGTTCTCGTGCTGGTGACACACTGGTGACACAGCCTGGAGTCTTCCACTCAGCCTGGTATGAGGGGCAGAGTGTTCTGCAGCCAAGAGGGCCCTGGGGGCTGGAAATCCTCCTCCTTCCCTCCCACAGCTTCTGTGGGCTCCTTCTGTGGTCTGTGCTGGGCTTTATCTCATCGATAAAGTCACGTGCTGCCAGTTCCTTACTGTGCACAGGATGGTGACGAGGGACAGTGCCTAGGGGCCTCTCATGCTGGGTCGTGTCCTACAGGGAGAAGCCTGGCTCATCCCTGTGGAAATGGGCCGTGGAGCCCATTTCACCTATTGATGGTTCTCCAGAGCAATGTTTGGGGGCATGGCTTGGCTCACGGAGATCGCGCAGCCCAGCTTGGATCATGGAGATCATGCATCCCAGGGCATGACTGGAAGGTGGTGGCTGAGATCTTTTGCTAGATTTTTTTCATGTTGAGGTTGATCCTCATTTTGCTCTTGCTGGTCTCAGAGTGGGTGCCAGCATAACAAAGGGGAAAGGGACCTCAGGAGCCCTCGAGAGGGCTACAGCTAGGGGCTCCAGTCCAGCCCCTGCTCAGAGCAGATCCCTGAGGGACACATCCAGAGGAGCTTTGGGTAACTGCACCCTATTTGGTCCCAAGTTTAGTGTGTCACCAGCCACAGGGTGAACATTTGGCTCCGATACCTAAGCAGAAGTTCCCTTAGTGCAGTTTATCCACTGCTCCTTGTCCCATCAGTGCAGAGCTTCAAGGGAAGTCTGGCTTTGTCCTGTCTGTAACCCCTTGTTGGGTGTCTGGAGATGACATGAAGAACTCTCTGAGAAGCATCAGCTTCTCCTTGTATATCTTGCCATGTGCTCCAGCCCCTAACTCTCTTGCTGAACTCACTTTCTGTGCCTTTTCTGTCCCAGGAAGCCCAAAGTGGATGCCAAGTCCCAGGTGTGCTATTGCAGGTGCCAGGTGGAGGTGTGGGATCCCTTCCCCAGACCTTCTGGCAGTTGGCTGGCACCACCCAGGCAGGGGTTGACCACCTCCCCTCCAGGTCTGTGCCACTGACACTCACCCACCAGGTCACTGCAAGACTTTTTCAGCTGAGCTGCTTTCTGACCACTGGGACTCATCCATCCAGGTGCAGGGCTTTGTATTTGCCTCTGTTACATTTGGGGGCTTCCCTGCAGCCTGGTGAGGTCCCTTGGAGGAGCAGCCCTGCCTGCCAACATTCCTGCCCACTAACATTGATGATAACTTATCTTGATTCAGAGCAAGGCTCCAGACATCTCTTTGCAGAGCTCAGGATGAAGTTAACTTCAGCACCCAAATGGGCTGGGTGCTCGCGTGCCACTGGCAGAGTGAGGCTCAGCATGCCCCAGAGCCTCTCCTGGGGCAGGAGGGCTGTTAACCCATCTGTGCCCTCTGGGTTTTGGCAGCAGTGCATGTTTTTGTGTGGAGATAATCACAGCACAGTCACACCAACATCACACGTACCCAGCAGCAGCAGCTGCCTTGGCTGAGTTTGAAAACATCTCAAGGAGGGCATTGCTCAGTGAATCTTTGAGCTGTGCACAAATAACCTTTTCTCTTGGCTCCAGGCTGCCTGAATCTCTCCTTTTTCTCTTACCATTCTTGGGTGCTGCTGGAAGTAGCTCTTTCCTGCCCTCCCGGCATGTGATCCCTGTGGTGGTGAGACAGGAGCCAGGCCTCTGCTTGCGGATGCCAGAGAGGTGCCAGGACTCAGGGGGGGGATATTAAAAATATGCTGCTTTTCTAAGTTCAGCTTCAGGTTCCACTGCACCTCCTTTCCCTTCATCTGTGCTTGTGTCCTGCTGGTGCTCAGTCAATGAGGAATTGAGCTGCTGTGCCTTGGCTGCTTTCTCCACAGGGAAGGAGGGAGGACAGTGGGATGTCACTGGTTCAGCCACATTTGGTCTGTCTGCAGACCCTATTGCTAACAGGAGAATTTTCCCTGCAGGGCTGGTCGTGCCTGAGGCCTTACAGAAGGGACATGGCATGAGTGACATTTTTCATCTCCTTGCCTTGATCTTGCCCTAGATGTGTGGCACCTAACAGGAGCCTTAAATCCTTGTGCTTCCTCAGTCCCAGTGCGGGTGTTCCTTTGCAAGGTGTCAGCTTTGTCCCTCCAGGTTTCAGGGCAAGGAATGTGTCCTTCCCCCTCCCTGGGGTGGTGGGGGCCTGGCTGGGACCTCAGCCTGCCACCAGAGCAGCTGGGCACCAGCAGGCACTGAACAGGCAGTTCCTGTATCCAGCTCGTGACCCTAAATTCAGGGAGGTGACAGCTTTGTGTGTACCCAGCTCTTAGAAGTCCACTGTGGTCTGCTCTGACTGCTGGGAAAAGGCTCCACCTGGATCCCTTCCAGTGGGAATGTGGAGCTATCATGGACCAGAAGCAAAGCCCAGGCTGGTTTTGCCAAACCAGTGTCTGGCAATGGCAGCATGGAGCACTGTGGGCTGGAGCTGCTGGGGGCTAAAGGGCACCAGAGAGGGTTTGAGAAGCTGGGGCAGAACCCATCTGCAGGTCAGGGAGCAAAGGAGAATGTGGAGCAGAGGGAAAAATGGGAAAATAGGTCAGGCTGCAAACACAAAGGGATATTCTTCCTCTGCAGTGACGTGCAGGGCTCCCAGCAGCTCTGGCCTGCACGTTCCAGACGGGATCGTGGGGATTAAAGCAGCGAGGGGCTCGATCTGGGACCTGCCAGCAGAGAGAGACCAACAGGCCAGAGCCCTGCTGTTGCTCTCACCATCCCTCTTTTATCCTCCAGTTCTTTAACCAGGCAGCTGGGGAGGGGTGAGCCTCTGGAGGGGAAGATCTTAATGCTGAGGAATGGTGTTTGGGCTGTTCTTGGGGACAGTGTGCATTCCTCTGGGGATGGAGGGGTGACAGCAGCCCACCTGCTCCAGCTGGGTCCCCCTGTGGTACTGCTCAGCTGCAGCCCAAGCCCCTGCTTGCCTCATCCAGGAGACAGAGGTGCCCCAAAAAGTCAACAAACTCCCGTGCTGTGCAACTGCGCTGCCGGTAAAAGCGCCGGGTGATCACCAGTGAAAGGAGAAGCTGCTCCCCAGAGGGAGATGCCAATGCTGCTTCCCAGCATCGCGCTGGGGCTGGCTCAGAGAGACGCCAGAGTCCCCACGGCTGTACAGGAGCAGTGCACCCACTTCCTCCTGTGTCCCCTGGCTGGCAGCCAGCCTGGCTGTCACTCTGGTCCCAGCTGCTCGGGGGGTGACAAACACGCTGACGTGATGTGCTCCTCTCCTGGCTGGTGACACTGCCGTGGAGCAGATGGCAGAGCCAGACGTGCCCTCAGCTGCCCCTTGCTGCTGGCTGGGCCTGGCAGCTGAGGGCACGTTGTGGTGAGTTTGTGGCTGTGCAGGTGGCACGTTGTGCAGGGGCTCTGTCCCTCCCCAGCCTCAGGGGAGTGTGGAACGTGCTGCTTGGCACAGGTTTGTCGGCACGGTGCTCCGTGCCAGGGGCTGGTGGTGGCCTGTCCCCAGTGAGCTGCTGCTGGCTGGCACCTCCCCAGGTGAGCTGGCTCTGCCAGCTGACAGGTTGGAGCAGCTCACCCAAAGCCTGGCAGGCTGCTGCTGCCTCTGGTTCCCTCCAGGGTGTTGGATGCCACCTCCTCGGTGTGTCCTCTGAGAACAGGGTGCTGCATTTTGGGGGGCTCTGGCAGTGGCAGGCGGGCAGAGCTCAGCAAGGGAGGCAGAGCATGAGCATCTTGCACCCCTGCTCCATCCTCCTGAGAGATTTGAAGTGCGTTCAGGAGTTGACCTCATTTCCCCTTCTCTCCTCAGCTTACTCCTTCCTCCTTCCTGCGCATCGGGCAGCTGAGCAATGTGGACCTCAACGAGGACATCCATGAGCTGGTGAGTGGCATTGAGAGGGGCTCCCTGTTACCAGGACCCCTTCCCTTCTTCCAGTAACAGCTGCTGCTGTTCCCTCCTTCACATTCCTCTTGTTCCAGGAGGACTCCAGCACTTCTTCCTGGGCTGGGTGACCTCCGTGGCGTGGGCAGCTGCTGCTGCCCCAGGGGCCCCTCTGGGATCCTCAGTAAATCCCTAATTCAGAGCTGGGAACAGCTTGCGCGGTCGAAGGCGTTTGGGAAACAGAATTTGGTTTCTGCCCAAAAAACATGGGTTTGCTTGAAATAGCTCCTTGCTTTTGGCCTAAGGAATTTCCTGCCAAGGTGAAAGGTTGCCCTCCACCAGGGCATGGAGTTGCTTGTGTTCAGTGCCAGGTCAGTGTGGCAGTGGTGCTTGGTGAGGGTGCACCCCTGACCCCAGCTGGTCCAGCTGCCTTAAATCCCACACATCCACCAAGTGGTGGAAAATCATCCCAGATCCCTGCCTGCCAGGCAGCTTGCACCTGCAGTCCTCTGTGCATCTCCTGAGCATCAAGAGGAGTTAAACCAACAGTTGCACGTGGATGGGAGGGCTGGACTCTGACCTGACCCATCCTAAGCTGCGCGTCACACCCCACAGGAGACAGAGGTGCCTCGGCAGCGTCCCAACGAGATCCCCCACAACGAGAAGCTGCTGTCACTCAAGTACGAGGTAAGTGCCCATCTGCCCCATCTTGTGTCTGCCCCCTGGGGTGCAGCAGGTGAGGTATGAGGGGCCAGGGCTCACAGCTGCCCTATGAGGGTGGTTTCAGTGCAGAAGGGGTGGAATCAGGGAAGGAAAATGATAACAGGAGCAGGGTGAGGGGCTGAGGGCAGTACTCCCCAGTATGGGGCTCTCTTTGCCTGGTGGCAGACAATAACAGCATCTCCCTTTCCCAAACTAGAGCTTGGACTATGACAACAGTGAAAACCAGCTTTTCCTGGAGGAGGAGAGGAGGATAAACCATGCGGTGAGTCTTGCTGGGCTGCCCACAGATCATCTCAGCTGGGGGGGACAAGGGAAGCTGTTGTCCCTGTCTGGCTGCTGGGGGGCTGCTCTGGGCCAGAGGAGGTTGTGCTTAAAGCCTGGGTTGAGCTGGGATGGGTTTATGGGCACTGACCAGCTTGTGACAAGCTGTGAAACCACAGGATCAAGGACCCAGCATGAGGTGGTTGGAATGGGAGCCAATCTGGATGCACATGGTGGCATTGCCTGGTGGTATGGGGCAGGTCCCTGAGCAGAGGGACTTCTGGAGTCATGTGAAGCATCTGCCCTGGGGGCTTTGGGAATCATTGCCACAGCAAGAACACCAAGAGGATGGGCCTAATGGAGGCAGGCAAGCTGTAAAAGCACCTTAGGGATCCCACTGAGGTACAAGAGCACTGCTTAAAATCAGTAAATTGTGTCCAGGCTTCACTGGGTCAGCCAGCACTGGTGCTCCTTGGCTCTCCTCAGAGCTTCCCAGGCTCGGGGGCATGCTGGGGAAGGCGGCAGGTGTGCTGGGGTGCCCTGGATGCCAGGCTGGCTGGCAGCAGGGTGCGAGGGCTGTCTGTCCCTCAGGCTTTCCGCACGGTGGAGATCAAGCGCTGGGTGATCTGCGCCATGATCGGCATCCTCACCGGCCTCGTCGCCTGCTTCATCGACATCGTGGTGGAGAACCTGGCTGGGCTCAAGTACCGTGTGGTGAAGGACAGTATCCTCTCACAGCACTGGCTGCTGGCCAGCGGGCACCTCGGGGATCTCCTGAGAGCTGTGACAGAGGGGCCGTGGGGGAAGAGGGCAGCGCTTCCCCGCTCCAGTTTGGTGGCACAGACTCTGCTGCCCAGCTGCTCTGCAGGGCTGAGCTGTGCCTGGGCGCTGCTGTAACAGAGGAGGCTCATTTCAGCTGCCCTGGGTGCTCTAAGTGAATGGCATCCCTGCCCATGGCAGGGGGTTGGAGCTAGATGGTTTTTAAGGTGGCGTTCAACCCAAACACCCGTGATTCTGTGAGATGCTGTGGTGGGAGGGATCTTACCCAAGCAATACTGGCCTTTCCTTGAGCTGCTGCCCTAGATATTGACAAGTTCACAGCCAAAGGGGGCCTCTCTTTCTCCCTGTTACTCTGGGCCACCCTGAATGCCAGCGTGGTGATGGTGGGCTCTCTGATCGTTGCCTTCATAGAGGTAAGAGTCTGGAACTGTTCTGGCTTCTTTACGTGGGCAAAGTGGGGTCATGTTTCCACAAAACTTGCAAACTTTTGTGAACAGTGAATGAGTTTCTGCCAGTTTGGCTCCTGGTAGCACCAGCTCCTTGGTGTTGGCTCCAGCTGTGCTGCGGGGTTTCTGTGGGGCTGGCAGGCTGCTGGGATGTGCTGGCAGCCTGAGGCAGAGGCTGTGCTCCAGCCTTGGGCAGGGGTGCAGCTCTCCCAAGCCTTGGCCCCAGCTCAGCCTCTCTGTGTTGGGTGTACCCAAGTACCAGCACTGACCAGTCTGGCTGGGTGCCTCTGCTACAACCTCTGGAGGACAAGCCAGAGTCTGGGACTTGCTATGGATCACTCTAATCCACAGTGTCTTCCTTGTGGCTTTGCCTTTGTTCTCCTTGGCCACCAAGTGTGATCTTTCTGTAGCTGTGACAGGGTGGGGGAACACCTGAGTGTCCCCAGGAACCCATCCAACTCCTTTTCCTTGGCACATTTGCCCTTAGGAAGTGGGTGTCTCCCTCAAGCCCATCTCCAGAGCCCGTTTATAAGCTTTGGCCTCATCTCAGAGCCACCCTGAGGCTGTGCTGTGTGTGTGCCCTGTGCTGAGAGACAGGGGTAAGGTGGCTGGTGTGTCCCCATCCTGTGTGTGACAGCTCTCCCTGCTCCCTGCAGCCCGTGGCAGCTGGCAGTGGCATTCCCCAGATCAAATGTTACCTCAACGGCGTGAAGATTCCGCATGTTGTCCGGCTCAAGGTAGGAAGCAGGAGGTGGTGGGATGGCCTGGGCACCTTGTGTGGTCCTGGAGTGGCCCCTGCCCTCACTGTGGCACGGCAGGAGCTCCCAGCTCCATCGTTGTTTCCCTCCCAGTGCCCAGAGGTTAAATCTCCTGCCCTGGGACCAGCAGCTGGCACTGGGAAGAGCAGCTTTGGGTAGACTTTTGCTCTGGCTGAGAAGAAAATTGACCAACTCTGTTGCCACAGTGGGGGGGGGATGAGAATCATGAGTTCCCCGGGGTCATTGGCTCCTCCCATGCCTCGGGGCCCACTGGGTCGTGTCCCCTGTGGCTGCCATGGCCGTGTTCCTCGTGCCACCCCTGTGACATGCTGTGTCCTTCTCTGTTGTGCAGACCCTGGTGATCAAAGTCTGCGGGGTCATCCTCTCGGTGGTCGGCGGCCTGGCTGTTGGGAAGGTGATGTGCACAAAGTGCTCTCTGACATGCTGCTGATGTGTTGGTGCCCGCTGCTGGCACTTGTGTCACAGCCTGTCACCGGTCCTGTGCTGGGGACAGGGCGCTGGGGGCCCTGTGGTGACTTCTCAGTGTTATTTCCTGTTGTCTGCTGGCCAAGGTGACTGGCACTGCCAGGCTTGGGGAGCCCCAGGGGCATGTGGTGCCACCGTGCCAGCCTGTGTGGCTTGGCTGAGGGCAGAGAGCAGCAGCCCCTGTCCATCAGTGGCTGTCCCTGCAAACAGTATTTGAGAGAGAGTTGGGTACCCCATTGGGACCTTTCTGGCCTGCTGGGACTGAAGGCAGGCAAGGGAAACACTTGTTTCCTCAACTGGTAGGAACACGAGGTGGGCAAGGGAGGCACATGCTAGGATAAGGATTTCATAAAACCATGGAATTATTTGGGTTGGAAGAGATCCTAAAGATCCTCTCATTCCAAACCCCTGTCATGGGCAGAAGCACCTTTCACTAGACTAGGTTGCTCAGAGTTCTGTCCAACCTGGTCTTGAATACCTCCAGGATGGGAAGGGGGGAAACGTCAGGGTCTGTGTTTCCCTGAGGGGAATGCTCCCAATCCAGCTTCAGGACTGCAAGCTGGTGAGCAGCATTCAGCCATGCCTGCTCTTCCTTCCCTGATCTGTGCTCTCTGGCCCTTAGGAAGGACCCATGATCCACTCTGGATCCGTGATTGCTGCTGGCATCTCCCAGGGAAGATCCACGTCCTTAAAGCGAGACTTCAAGGTTGGTGTTGAGCTCCGAGGGGTTGTGCTGCAGGTGCCCTTCTGTGCCAGACCGGGCTGTTCCCACTGCTGGCTTGGCGTCATCCCTGTCATACCCTGGCTCTTGCCTCAGCTCAAGCCCGTGGCCAGCCCTAAAGGTGCCCTCGCTGCTGTTTCAGATCTTCGAGTACTTCCGCAGAGACACAGAGAAGAGGGATTTTGTGTCGGCCGGAGCTGCCGCCGGCGTCTCGGCCGCCTTCGGTGCCCCCGTGGGTGTGTGTCTTACTTGATTATTAACAAAGGGGTTTTTTACAGAAGAGTCCTAACTGAAATATGAGATTATGAAGTTGTATTTTTTTTAACATTGTGAGGAAAAAAGGGTTTTTTTTGGAGTGCAATGATGTGGTTGGGTTTTTTTATTTTTTGGAAGAGTTTCAGTGATTTTTTTAAGGGTTAGTTTGAGTTTTAATGGTCAAAGTTCTTGGAGATTTGATGTTATAGTCTTCTCTTAGTAGGTTAAAAAGTGGAGTAAATTTATAATTTGTAATTCTTAAAACAGATTGAACTTAATTGATCTCTTTTAAAAGCTGCTGTAAATTTTGTAAGGTGTTGACTTTGCTTTGAAGTTGTAATTTTGTGGTTTGATTGTTTGTTCTGTCATCTTCTATTTTAGCTATTTGTGGGGTGAGATTTCTTGTATTTTTGATGTTGGAATTTCTAGTCTAGTATTTTGAACTTCGGTGATGACGTTGTCTTGAGTCTGTTTTATTTTGAGTTGATGCTCTCTGGCACTGAGCAGTGCTTGGATATGAATTTCCTCAGGAGGTTGCTCCCACCTGCTTGGAGGCATCTTTTGGGATCTGCACAGGGCACTGCAGGGGCCTCCCAAGTTTTCCTGCCAGGCCATGCAGCTGTTGGCCCTGCCCAAGGGCAAGGGGCTCATCTGCCTCAGATCCCAAATGTTGCCTCCCTGGGGTGGAGAATGGCAGTGGGGGCTTTGCTGTGACCAGTGCATCACTGATGCCTTGGTGAGCTTGTCTGTGAGAGGGTCTGGGCAGTGTGGGCACATGGCCTTGGGTGCTTGGCTGGTGCTGTAGCCAAGGGGCTGGCACATGCCCCTTGTGTAGATGATGTATTTTGTGTTTGCAGGGGGTGTCCTGTTCAGCTTGGAGGAAGGGGCTTCCTTCTGGAACCAGTTCCTGACGTGGAGAATCGTAAGTGCTGGAAAGCAGTGGAGAGCTGCTGGTTCTGGTGTGAGGCATTGCCTTCTCTGGGTGTCCTGCAGCCCCAGGCCTCCTGACAGCTCTGCTCCAGCGAGGCCTCATCCCAGGGAGCAGCATCCCAGCTCCCCTCCTGTGCCCTGCTCCTCAGGGGCTGACTGTGGGCCTGGCTGAGCTCCATCTTGCTGCCAGCTCCTTTCCAAGGGAGCTGCCTTGGGCTGTGCCCCAGGGCAACAGAGAGGCAAAAGGAGAAGCCAGACCCTGGTCAGTGTAAGCTGCCCGGAGTGCCACCACAGGCAATGTGACCTCCTGTCCCCACCACACCATGGGCACCAAGCCCTGCCTGAGGGCCTTGGGGGTGGTTTGGGGTAGTGCACGGAGCATGTGGTGAGGAAATGGGGCTGGGGGCACTTGGCAGTGACTCTGGGCTGCATCTCCTTCCAGTTCTTTGCCTCCATGATCTCCACCTTCACGCTGAACTCTGTCCTGAGCGTGTACCACGGCAACGCCTGGGATCTCTCCAGCCCTGGGCTCATCAACTTTGGCAGATTTGACAGCGAGGTAGGCACAGGTATTCCCCACGTAGGGCTCTGGGGAGGGGTTGGACACAGCCCTTAGCAGCTTTGGGGACATCAATTTATCTATAACCTCGCCCAGGGGCTGAGGCAGGCTCTGCCTTAGCAGGCTGTGGGGTCTGGCCAGATTTCAGCTCCACCAGCCCCAGCAGAAGGAATTCATGGAGGCTGTGGGCTGCTCAGGGGAGACTTTGGGGCAGCTCTGGGAGCCTCGTGCCAGCACAGAGCTGTGCTGTCCCAGCAGTCAGTGACTGACTGTGGGACTGCAGATGGGCCAGGAGATGTGAAACCCACTTCTTTCTTGCTTGCAGAAAATGGGATACACAATCCAGGAAATTCCTATCTTCATCTTTATGGGAGTGGTTGGTAAGAGAATGCTGCTGTTTCCATTTGATTAGTCTGAATAATTTCCTCTGTTCTCTGTCTGGGTATAAAAGGCTTTGGTGTCCATTTCCTGGGGAAAATGGGGAATCCATTAAATTCTGGAGCAGAGGCTGCTTGTGGGGCTTGTGCAGGGATGAGAGCTGGATCCTGGCCCAACCCTAGTAGCAAAGTCAAGCCCCTTTAACCCATGTTGAGCAGGGTCAGTGCATTGCAGTCCTGGGTAGTCCCTTGCTGCCATGTGAGCTGCAATGGATTATCCCCATGGATTTGGCCTGTTCTTTGCCTGCCTGGTGCCAGCACTGTGACATTGGCCCCTGGCCACCTCCTCCTGGTGCCAGGCTCCTCTTGGTGACAGGTCCTGGCTGGCTGCAGGGACAGCATCCACGTGTCCCAGGGCTGCTGGTCACTCCGGATGGGTTGTGGATGATCTTCAGAGGTTCCTTGTGTCGTGGGCAGCCTGACCATGGCCCTGCGTGCTGAGCTTTTCCTCTCTCCCCTTTGCAGGTGGGATCCTTGGAGCCCTGTTCAATGCCCTCAATTACTGGTTGACGATGTTCCGGATCAGGTAAGAGCCCACAGGTAATGAAAGGGATTGATGAGGGTTGGCTGGTGCCTTCTGCATTCCCTCCAAGTGGCATTTCCACATGGAGCAAGGCTGTAATCTCTCATTTAATGCGAGCAATAGCAGTTCCTGAAAGGTGCCACGTGCCTCTCACTGCCTGTGGCTGTGACCTGCAGCATCCCAGCAGTGCTCTGACCCTGCCAAATATTTGGGCCCAGAGAGGTGCAGACACTGCAGACCTGACTGTCATATGCTCTGAGAGGACTAAGAGAAGGGAGAGAGTTGCTAAAGCCAGCTGAGACCAGCCTGGCCCAGCCAGTACCTGTCACCAGCTTTTCTAGCAGCAGGACAGCCTGGCAGGGTCTGGGCAGGGAGCAGAGGCAGCCAGACTGTCATGTGCCTGATGTGACATGCCCAGCCAGGCTGTGCTGACGCTGCCCACACCCCTGGGTGCCACTCTCACTCCTCTGTTCACAGGTACATCCACCGGCCCTGCCTCCAGGTGGTTGAGGCCATGCTGGTGGCAGCAGTGACAGCGACTGTGGGGTTTGTCATGATTTACTGCTCCAGAGATTGCCAGCCCATCCAGGGGAGCTCTGTGGCATATCCCCTGCAGGTAGGAGCTGCTGCAGAATGCATTCAGGGTGGGGGCACGCTGAGCTTGGGGGGCTCAACAGGGAGACAAGACCCTGCTGGGTTTGGGACACTGGACCTCGCAGTTGCTGCTCTCCAGTGCAGGCAGAGCTGCAGACCCAAGGATGCTGTAGGTGTCCTCCCTGCCCAGAGTTGCCTCCTCACTGGTACACGTCCCCCAGCCTTCCTTGCCACTTCTAACTCTTTCTCGTCTTGCCTTTTCAGCTTTTCTGTGCTGATGGAGAGTACAACTCCATGGCCACAGCCTTCTTCAACACACCTGAGAAGAGCGTTGTCAACCTCTTCCATGACCCTCCAGGTCAGTGCACCCAGCAGGGAGGCCTTGAATGTTAGCAGAGAGGGTCCTTGAGTGCCTTGGCCCCTGCTGGGACAAGGCAGAGGATGATCAGCCCATGAGGGCTTCAGAAAACACTGTGCTGCAGTGGTGGAAGGAGGAGGGATGGGTGCTGTGCCTGGTGGCACCTCTGAGCTCAGCCGAAGGGCTGTGGTGCTGGCAGGCTGTGGGGCCAAGGACCCGGTTTTGGTCGTGCACTTTTGCAGGCTGTGTTGCTTCTGAGTTGTGTGAGAGCATGTCTGACCCTTGCTGTCTGTCTGAAGTCTGTTCCGGAAATGTCGCTGGGATGTTTTCTTAATTAGCAGGGCCCCTTGCCCCGTAATGATTTTACCTTCTGGGCAGGTTGTGGAGGTGGATCTTGGGGTTTGGATTTGCTTGGGAAATGCAGTTTGGTTCCCAGGTTCTAGCTCCATTTTCCTTGGACCTGGTGTAACCCCAGCATCTCCTGTGCCTGCTGTGGAATCTGAGTTCTGTGCCCAGCTGCACGTGGGGGGGGAACAGAGAGATCCTCAGCCCAGAGGGTGCAGCTTGGCCACCTGCAGCCAAGAGGTGACCATCCTGTGTCTTGAGGCTGCTCTCTGCAGTGCTGGGTCCTCCCTGGCTCAAGGCTTCTGTCTGAAGGAGGGGTTGTAAAGTACTTGTTTAAACTAGACTGGGCTGCTCAGCAATCTCAAAATAGCCCTTAGCTGGATTGTGGGGTCAGCAGGGTCTCACTGGGATGGCATAGCCTGTGCTGTGGGACAGCATGGCACTGTCTGGAGCAGCTGTGGGAGCTGCAAGATGGGAGGGGCTTTGCAGTACATGCCCTGCTCAGTTGATCCCAAAGCTGGCAGTGGGACCTCTGTCCTCCCAACCCTGTCCTTCAGCCCTGGCAGTCCCTCCCTCGGAGCTTTGAAGTTCATCACGGGAGTGTGGGAGCCACAGGGCTGGGAGGGGACGAGTCACGAGATGGGGGAATGGGATGTGAGGGCTTGGGATGGCACTGGCTGGGTGGGGGGTGGAAATAACCTGAAGAGCCAGTTTGAAAGGCTGTACCTGTGCTGCCAGGGCAGGAGGTGCAGCCAAGGAGAGGAACTCCTGCTGCTGGGAGTGAATTGTGGGGCTGCTGCTGCTTGATCCGTGGCCACTGCCCATCACATGTCCCCTGGGCTGTGGGACCAGCACTGACTCTGTTCTGTCCCCACCCCAGGTTCCTACAACCCCATGACACTGGGCATGTTCACGCTGATGTATTTCTTCCTGGCCTGCTGGACCTATGGCCTGACAGTGTCTGCAGGGGTCTTCATCCCCTCCCTGCTGATCGGGGCGGCCTGGGGGAGGCTCTTCGGCATCTCCCTGTCCTACCTGACCAAGGGCTCGGTGAGTCCTGCCTGGGGAGCCCTGGCACCCAGCCCTCCTCCCTCGCTGCTGGGCTGGTGGCAAGTTCAGACAGCGTGCCTGGAGCTGGCATCTCGCTTGACGTCTCCATGAGCTGGGTCTGGGCCTCCCCACATCCCAGTGGAGCCCAGCCAGCAGCTGGGTTGTTCAGGCAGCCTCTGGCAGCTCTCCCCACTTTGGAGGGGAGTTTGGGGCCAGGACTCTGCTGACTATCTCTGAATGCCCTGGAGCCAGCAGGTCACTTGGCTCGTTTTCTTTCCTGTGCTCAGATCTGGGCTGATCCTGGGAAGTACGCCCTGATGGGAGCTGCTGCACAGCTGGGTGAGTTCCCCATGGCACAGTGTTGGTTGGGGTAAAGATGTCATGGGAAAAAGCACTCCCTGCTTCCCTGACAGCTTTCTTCCCAGCTGAAGCCCAGCCTGGCTGTCAGCTTCCTAATCACCCTGCCAAACAAAGTGAGGGCTGGGCTTGCCCAGGGCACCCCTGGGTGGGCAGTCCTGGATCACTGTGAGATTCAGGGCCCTCAGGTGTTCTGTGATGCCCTCACTCTGTTTTTCCCCCCTCTAAACCCCCAACCCCCCTGGGTGCCTCTGGCAGGTGGGATCGTGCGGATGACGTTGAGTCTCACAGTCATCATGATGGAGGCAACAGGCAACGTCACCTATGGCTTCCCCATCATGCTGGTGCTGATGACAGCAAAGATTGTGGGAGACTACTTTGTGGAGGTGAGGGCTGGTGTGCTCCCCAGGGCTGGGGGGCCATGGGGGGCCAGGACAGGCATGTGCTCACTCTAAGGGATGAGCTGCTGTCTGGTTGTGCCCCTTGGCACACACCAGGCTTCTGATGGCTTGGCTCTTGTTGCAGGGACTGTATGACATGCACATCCAGCTGCAAAGTGTCCCCTTCCTGCACTGGGAGGCCCCAGTGACATCCCACTCCCTCACAGCTAGGTAGGTGGGCTGGACATTGCTGTGGCAGCAGCCTTTGGACCCCAGTGTTGGCCTGAGCTGGGAGTGGAGGTGGTGACTTTTTGTTTGCACGATCCTGCTGTCCCCTGGTACCACAGCTCAGCTTCTTCCCCAGCAGGGATGTGATCTGCAGTGTGTTCCTTCCTCCCTCCCTCCCTGGCAGCTTTTGGGGACAGAGGAGACATCAGCACTGAGGAGTCATGTGTGTTGGGGGGATATTTAGGGTGTGAGGGTGCTGAGGCCCTGGCACAGGGTGCCCAGAGAAGCTGTGGCTGCCCCATCCCTGGAATAGTCCAAGGCTAGGTTGGATGGGACTTGGAGCTACTTGGGATAGTGGAATGTGTCCCTGCCCATGGA
The DNA here is from genome assembly GCF_015832195.1 of Motacilla alba alba. Lineage (NCBI taxonomy): Eukaryota > Metazoa > Chordata > Aves > Passeriformes > Motacillidae > Motacilla > Motacilla alba. The sequence goes on from NC_052029.1 coordinate 2,766,518, forward strand.
AAGGGTTTGGAATGTGATGGGCTCCCCAGCAAACCAGGGTGTGATTGCAGGATTCAGTGTGTGCTGCCATAGGGCTGTGTTTCACCCAGAGCTTTCCCTGCAGGGAGGTGATGAGCACTCCTGTCACCTGCCTGCGGAGGATCGAGCGCGTGGGCACGGTCGTGGACATCCTCAGTGACACCTCCTCCAACCACAACGGCTTCCCTGTGGTAGAGAGCAACCCCGACAGCACACAGGTAAACTGGGTGCCCCTGGGGAGGGGATGCAGCTGGGGTGGCCCCACGAGGCTGGCTGCAGTGTGGACCCTCACACACAGTGCCTGTTGCAGGTTGCCGGGCTGCGGGGTCTGATCCTGCGTTCCCAGCTCATCGTTCTGCTGAAGCACAAGGTGGGTGCTGCTGCCTGGAGAATGGGTTGTGTCTGCTGTCCCAATCTGTCTCAGGCCCCTTGCTGCCTGCCTTGCTCAGCTGGCAGAGGATCCCTGTCATCTCCCTCAGCTCACCCAAGGGGATGGTGGGTGCTGCCATTCAGTGGTGGGGTTACCCCAGCACCATCCCGCACCCCACTGGTCTCACAAACCCCGAGTGAGTGGGAAACAGGCTGTGCTTCTGCAGATCTGTCCCACCCTTCTGCCCTTTTCCCTCCCTGGCCCTGTGCATTGTCTTGGTGCCCGTGAGCTCTGTGGGATAGTCCCCAGCCCTCTCTTTCCTCCCCAGGTTTTTGTGGAAAGGGCCAACCTGAGCCTGGTGCAGCAGCGGCTGAAGCTGAAGGATTTTCGGGACGCCTACCCCCGCTTCCCCCCCATCCAGTCCATCCACGTCTCCCAGGACGAGCGCGAGTGCATGATTGACCTCAGCGAGTTCATGAACCCCTCGCCCTACACCGTGCCCCAGGTAACGGCCAGGGGCCCCTCTGCACAGCTCCCCGGGGACCAGGGTGGGCAGTGGGGGCTGCCTGGGGTGCTGCAGCCCCCCCAGCCCCGTTCTGCCTTGCAGGAGGCGTCCCTGCCGCGGGTGTTCAAGCTCTTCCGAGCCCTGGGCCTGCGGCACTTGGTGGTCGTGGACAATCGCAATGAGGTGAGTCCCTGCTCGCTGTGTCCAAGCAGCCTGGGCTCCTCCAGGAGACAGGGACACGCCGTCCCCAGGCTCTGTGTGCCCACGTCGGGCTGGACCCTGTCCCTGTTCTGGCAGGTGGTGGGAATGGTGACCCGCAAGGACCTCGCCAGGTACCGGCTGGGGAAGGAGGGCCTGGAGGAGCTCTCGCTGGCACAGACGTGAGGCAGTGTGGCCCAGCAGAGATGTGCCCCGGCCCCTGGGAGCTGGGGACCCCTTTTTGCAGGAGGTGGGGAGAGGACTGGGCCAGTCCCTGCAGGCGTCACAGTGCCTGGAGCACTGCCATGGCCATGCTGCCCCGGCCCTCCTGCCTGCTGCTGCCTTCCCACCTCTACTGCCTCCTCTTGTCACCCCTTCCTCTGCTTCCCTGAGGGATCAAAATTCACCCTTGGCTCTGTTAGCTCCTGGAATAGGCTCTCCTTGAAGGTTGGGTGAAGGCTGGAATGTTCCATGGGGAGCAGGGCTGCCCTACTGAGCTGGGCACAGTTCTCTGACACCACATGTGGCCTCTGTTGCCTCATCCACCCAGTCTGGGCTGTCTGGGACTTGGCCCTGCCCTAGCACCAGCTGCAGGGCCTGTGAGAGGAGCAGAGGGGACACGATGGGGCTCCTTCCTGCCCCCAGGCCCCCATTTCCTGCTGCCCTGTGGTCCTGCTTGCTGGGTTGGGCTGAGCTCTGGGGTTGCTTCCCTGCTCCTTGGGACTGAGGAGGGAGATGTGCCCCACTTGGCTGTGCAATAAAAGGGCTCCCCTGGTTCTGCAGCTGCCGCCTCTGGCTCTTTCTTGGCTCCCTCAGCCACTCTGACCCCAACCCATGTGTGGGGAGACACCCCTGGGATTTGGGGCAAGGATGGGGAGGGGAGAGCTGCCTGCACAGGGGAGATGTTGGTCCTGCAGCCTGTGCCCGTCTGCCACTCCTGCAGTCCTCCCACCACTGCTGCTCCCACACTGGGATCCAGAGTCACTCCGGGGGCATGTTCTGGCCCTTTCCAGCACCCTGGGCCCTTCCAGGCACCCCAAACCCCACCACCAGTTCTGGATTTGGCTGGGGGTGGGAGCAAAGCCAGCCCTGGCACCTCACTTTTCCTATCTTCCCCTATCCTTGCTCCTCTCCTTGGCATTGTCCTGCCCCCTGCCCTGGGACTGCCCTTTCCTCACCTGGTGCCTGGAGAGGCTTTTGACTGTAGGATCTGTGCTGAAATAAAGTCTGTTTGTACTTTTATTGTGGTGCTGCCTGACTGTTGCTTCTCTTCTTCCCTGGGGGCAGAACTGAGCCCTGTCCCCACTCCTGCTGCTGGGAGGACGGGGGGTGGGGGGTGGCTGCCCCTTCCAGGGTTCTTTTCCCTTTCAACACCAACACAAAGCAGAGGATGCCTCAGCTGGGCCCTGGTAACAGCCAGGTCCGGCCATGGGGAAGAAGAGCCAGCCCTGCGCTCCTGTGTGGGTGCAGAGCCCTGGGGCAGGAGAGCTGTAGGGCACAGTGGGTCCCCAGGGCAGTGCTGGGTCCCCCGTGTGCTGACAGCCGGGTGCTTTATGAGGCCCCACGTCGCCCTTTGCCCCGGCGCGGCCGAGATAAGGGGATGGGATCCACCGGCCTGGGCCGCAGAGTAAACACGGGCTGCTGGCTCCTGCCGGCACCGTGCTTCCCTGCTCTTCCCGCTCCCCGAGGGTCATGCCAAGCCGTGGGTGGCCCTTTGTCTCTGGCACGGTGGCGGGTGGCAAAGGACACCGCACACGCTGCTGCCTGGCGGGAGTCATTTATTCACTCGTCCCGTCACCGGCTTCGAGCCGGCAGCTCCGAGTGCCCCGGTGCTGGCACTGGGGCCTCCAGGTTTATCATTAACTGGGTGGCACGTGGCGGGCCCGGGGCCACAGTGGGGTCACAGCCCAGCAAAGGGCTCTGCCTCCAGCCCCGGGCGAGCCAGCAGCTCCCGCCCGGCGCCTGGCAGCTCTGGCCCTGGCTCCACTGTCCAGGTGGCCAGGAGGTCGCTGAAGTCAGGGGTGCCAGCGTGGAGGAGGCCGGCGGGGCCCGGGCCCGGCTCTTTCCAGAAGGAGGGCGGCAGCTTCCTGCGGTGCATGGGGGTGATGTGGCCGTACTTCCTCTCCAGCCGCTGGGTCTTGCCTCCGGCCCCCCGTGCGGGCAGGCACCGGTGCACGCCGTACTCGAAGAGCTCGGCCAGCGGCCCCAGCCTGTGCGCGGCCCCCGGGCTGCCCCGCGGGGCCTCGGGCACGGCCTCAGCGCTCTGGGCCGAGCCGCAGTCCGCGGGCGCGGGGCGGCTGCTGGCGGCCTCCTCCCGGCCCCGCCGCCCGAAGTAGCGCTGGATGTCGCAGCTGATGAGCTCCGAAAACTTGAGGAGACGCAGGGTGGTCTCGGCAGTGCTGGAGACACCGGCCAGCTCCGGCCTCACGCTCTCCTCCACTGCTTCCACGTCCTCCTCCTCTTCCTCCTCTTCTTCCTCCTCCTCCTCCTCGGAGAGGTCGGGGAAGTCGGGCTCAGGGTGTGTGGGCAGCAGGAGGCCGTGCGGGAAGGGCGAGGGCAGCCGCAGCTCGGCCAGGGGCTGGATGACACCCGCAGCCATGTCAGCGCCCAGAGGCACCCCCAGGAGTCACCCTGCGGGCAGGGACGGCGGGGTCAGGGTGACGCACCCTGGCACCAGCCCTGACCCACCGCCCAGCAGCCCTGAGAGGCCGGGGGACCGTGCTGTGCCACACCATGGCCAAGGTGGGGCCACAGGGCAGCGGGGATGTCCCCACAAATAATGGGGTGTGGGATGAACCCACCAAGCTGTGGGAAAGAGGGCAGTGGGGTATTCCCTCAGGGACATCCCCACTCAGCCCTGGGACAGCAGGCAGCAGGGTGCCCCCACCAAAACATGGGATATGAGCCTGTGGAAGCATAACTCTGAGTCATGGAACAGGGAGTAGCAGAGATGCTGCTCCCCTACAAGCAACAGGACGTGGGACAGTGAGGATATTCTAACCGAACCCTGGGACATCAAGCAGCAGGGATGTCCCCACCAAGCCATGTGCTGTGGGACAATGGGAATGTCCCTAAGTCATGGGATGTGGGACAGCAAGAATGTTTGCACTGACCTGTGGGACATGGATGTCCACACCAAGTCATGGGATGCGGGGCAGTGGGGATGTTCCAGAGCTGTGGGGCAGAGGGATGCTCCCCTTCACCCCGGGACTGTGCATGGAGGTGAATGGGGGCTCAGCACCCACCCTGCAGCTCTGGCTCAGGGCCACAGAGCCCCATGCCCTGCCCACACAATGGCCCCGTGGCTTTCCCGGTGACACAGTGAACCCACCGCCTTCCTGCCCTGCCCTGCCCTGCCCTGGTGGGCTCTGACCACAGCCGGGTTTCCCTGAGCTGGACGTGGCCCCTTTGTAGCTCGTGGTACCTGTGCTGAAGGGTCCCCAGCCCTGCCTTGCTGCAGGACACCCCTGGCTACGCTGAGAGGGTCTCAGGGCAGGACCAAATCCTGGGGAACCAGACCTGCCCCTGCCACACCACGCGTGGTGCCGGGACCGGCACCCAGCCTAAGATCGCCCTTGCCAGCTCCGCCTGTCCCTCTTTGTGCCGTTCCCGCCGCGGTACCCCCGGTGCTGCCCCGGGCTGGGCTGTGGGGGGCTCAGCCTCACCTCCGGGCCGCGGGGAGGGGGGAGCGGGGCCACCACAGCCCGCCCTGCCGCCACCCTCCGCCGGGGAGACCCCCGGGGCAGGAGGGCATCGCCCGGACCGCGGCCCCGCACTCACCTTGGCGCTGCTGCCCGGCCATGCATAGGCTCCCGCGCCGCTCCCCCTGCCCGTCCCTCCACCTGGGCCTGAAGTATTTATAGCGGAGCAGCGAGCTGACGGCTGGCAAATATTTGGTAGCCGTATTGTAATAGTAGACTCGGTAAACAGAGCTGGGGTTTGCTTTAGCACCCAGCAACGGGAGAGCGGCGCGGGGAGGGACGCGGGGACGGAAGGCAGGGCTCACCTTAATGGTTCACTCGCCAGGGGATTTTCAAGTGTTGTCCCTGTAAATTCACCTATTAAATCGGCAGCCCCAGCTGCCAAACTGCCCGCACACTTGTGCCGAGGGCTCTTATCTCCCTGCTGATTGGAGGTGAAATCAAGCTTTGTCAAATAGGCGTAAAATTAAATTTCATGCTATTTTGACTCCTGGAGTAGGGATCTTCTGAAGAACATACTGCGTATCGAGCCGTGCCTCTGCAAACAGGGGCTGCCTCTGCAGTGGGCAAGGCCTTTCCGTGGATACCCCCAGGCGCTGCAGCACCCTCGTGCAGGTTCAGACCACTCATCTCCAGCATCGCCAGCCTTGTGCCCCTTTGAGATGGATGTTGGGCCATCCCTGACCAGCTCTGGGAGAGGTTTTGGAATCTGTGGATGCAAAGGTGGACACGAGGAGATTGTCTGGGCCAGCCCCATGGCAGGGACAGAGCTGGGTGACAGCATTTTCACCCCACGCTATGGCCCGTGGCTCCCCTGTGAGGACAGGGACAATGGCAATCAGCTCAGGCCCCAGACAGGCTGTGCCAGAGCTGCCATTCCTGCCCTGGCAGCACCATGTGCCAGCAAGGTCACCTGGGGCAGCACAGAACAGGGCCAGGGGACAGATGGCTGGGGATGCAGGGTGACTGGGGACACAGGATGCCCAGAGGACACAGGACAGCCTGCCCCAACAGCTGAAGGGATGGCAGGGGCCTGACACAGCACCAGACCCTGTCACAGATGTTGGGGACACTCAGGGAGTGGGACACTAGCCACTGGGCTTGGGGACAGCCACAGCTCTGCTCCAGAGCTGCCCTCCTCGCCTGTTTTTGGGGTGACCACAGCTCCTGGTCTCTACCTCAGAGCCCTTCCTGCCCCCTGCCCTGAGCACCGTGTTCTGAGGTGTCCGCAGCGCTGAGAGGGGGTCCCCAGCTCCTGGCAGGGTGCAGCACTGGCGAGGGGAGTGTCCCAGCTGGGCAGGGCTGTCACCCACCCGCTTCCCGGGCCCTGGGGCTCCCTGCGGGGGCAGGGCTGGGCCCCGGCTCCGCAGAGCTCCCTCTCCTCTCTCCAAACACTCCCAGCGGCGAAGCGGGGCGGGAGCAGCAGCCGCCCGGGCACTGCTGGGCAAACACGGCGGATGGGAGCTGATTACCCGCGGGCACCCTTCGGTCTGCTCCCCGACGTCACCCATTGTCACCCACCCGCTCGGCACGGCTCGGCATTGGCACAGCTCGGCATCGCTGCCGCACAGCCACCCCGACCCCCGGGGAAAGGCGGCTTCCCCTGCTGCCCCCGGCCACCTCTGCCCCAGGCAGAGCAGGAGATGGGGAGAGCTCCCGCAGCCCCGGGGCAGTCCGGCCGGAGACAAGGGCTGCACTGACCCTTTGGCCAGCTGGGAAGGGTCTGGGCGTGCTGGCGAGGAGGTCCAGGTGTGGGACAAGGTGTGGGGAGTGCATGACTTGGCTGCTGGCTCACAGAGTTGGGAGTGATGCGGTGTCTGTCCTCTGTGGGAAGGAATCACACCCAGGGCTCAGCGGGACCGTTCCAAGGGTGGGTAGAAGGGAGAGGCAACGCCGCTGCTCCCGCAGCAGCCTTGGACATGTGGCTTTGCACCCATTCGAGCGCCCAGGGTGGCCATCCCTGCTCCAAACATCGCCAGGGCGGGGCATGAGGAGCTCCTGTCCCACAGGGCAGGGGTCTCCTGCCTGCAGAGATCCCCGCAGACCCCACTCAGGTTCTGCTCGGCCGGGATGTCGCAGCGGGGCGGCGGCACAGCCCTGCCCGGGCTGGCTCACGTCGCCTTTCCCTGAAAGCCACCGGAGCTTCAAAGCTGCGGGAAGAGCAGGCGTGGCTGCGGCAAATCCTGCACCAGGACTCCGGCTCTAGCCCTCGCTGCCTGTGGAGCCCTGGGGCAGTAAAGAGAGCGGGTGGGATTTCTCCGGCACAGGCAGCATCCGGAGAGCAGCCGGGGCCGGGAGCTCAAGGCGAAGAGACGAGAGGTAAAACTCATGGGAGTAGTGCGAGCTGGAGCTCACAAAGCCAGGCAGGGAACGCAGCACACGGCCAAGCTCCGCAACAGCCCAAGCTCCTGCAAAACCACGGCCTCATCCTCCCCCCAGCAGCTGGGGGAGCCGCCACGGACCGCCCCGTGCTGTCCTGCCCTGTGCTCGGTCCTCTCCGGGCTGTGCCCGTGGCCACGGGGGTTCGTCCCCTTGTCCGTGCGCCCACCGTGCCTCCGGGTGCTTCCGCCTGCCCCGGCCACGTGTCCTATCACCCCCCACCCCGGCAGGGCTTTCCTTGCCCCGCATTCCCCTCCCCACATTCCCCACGGCTGCCCCGAGCTGCCACAGCGCGGTGGGGACGGCAGCCAGCGCAGCCCGGGCCCGCTCCGGGCACCAGCCTGTCCTCGGGGCGCCGCTGCGGCCTGGACACTGTGCCCACGGCCGGCGAGCCCCGGCGGTGCCACGGCGGTGCCACGGCGGTGCCACGGCGGTGCCACGGCGGTGCTGGGGTCCGGTCCCACCGCGGCGGGGCCGGGGCCGGGGCCGGAGCTGAGGCGGGGCTGGGGCTGCCCCCGAGCGCCCCCGCCCTCGGCCTGACCACGCCCCTCTGACATCACCGCCCCTCGGCCTGACCACGCCCCTCTGACACCACCGCCCCTCGGCCTGACCACGCCCCCTGATATCACCGCCCTTCGGCCTGACCACGCCCCTCTGACATCACTGCCCCTCGCCTGACCACGCCCCTCTGACATCACCGCCCCTCGGCCTGACCACGCCCCTCTGACATCACCGCCCTTCGGCCTGACCACGCCCCTCTGACATCACCGCCCTTCGACCTGGCCACGCCCCTCTGACATCACCGCCCTTCTCTCTGACCACGCCCCTCTGACATCACCGCCCCTGCTGCCTGACCACGCCCCGTTGACACCACCGCCCCTTCGGCCTGGCCACGCCCCTCTGACATCACCGCCCTTCTTCCTGACCACGCCCTTCGGCACAACGGCGCCCCTCTGACATCACCGCTGCCTCGCTCAGACCACGCCCACCAAGCTCTCCCCCTCCAGCCCCGCCCCTGGGACCCGCCCCCTGGCGGACTACCCTTCCCGTCATGCAGCGCGGCGCAGGGCGGGGCCGCTTCCGCTCAGCGCTCGCCGCGCATCGCCGCTGCCGAGGCCGCTGAGCCGCCCGCCGCCCCAGGCCCCTGTCCCGGTCTCGGTCGGAGCCGCCGCCTCCGGACCGGCCCCGCCATGTCGGCCCAGGCACAGATGCGGGCCCTGCTGGACCAGCTCATGGGCACGGCCCGGGACGGTGAGTAGGGGCGGGCGGGGCCTGCAGGAAACGCCGCGGCCTGGCGGCCGCCTCACCGCGCGAGGCCCGGCCCGGCCCGGCCCGGCTTTGCTCGGCTGCTGCCGCCGCTCCGGACCTGCGGCGCGATCCGCCCCCGCCCGCCCGGCTCCAGCCTCGGGGCGGCGGAGCGGGCCTGGGCCTGGGCCTGTCCGCGCTCGGGGCGGAGGGAGCCCGGGAGGGCCCGCGCCCGGCCGGCGGTGATCCCGCCCGGCCCCGGCCCCACAGCGCGCCCGGCGCCGCCCGCCTCGCCGCCCCGGGCCCCGGCTGCCGCGGCCAGGCGTGGGGCCGGCTCCGTGCCCGCACGTCCGGAGGCGCGTAGGTAGGTGTGCCCGCAGCGCCGGGTGCTGTCCTAGACGAGAAATGTGACAGCCCGTGCGAAATACGGTCCCGCTGCGGTTTGTGTCTCCCTTCTGCGACTCGCTGGGTACTTAAATTCCCTTTGGCACGTTAACAGGGCTGTCCAGGCACTTTGCACTTTGTTTCGTAAGTGAATAAGTGCTTTTCTTTCTCTGTGTATTGAGTTGCTATTGAATTGCTTCCCATATTTTTATTTCATACAAACTGAACAATTGTGGCCCCTCTATTTTATTTATAAAGGTTCAGTGTATCTTTGCCTGCCTACATCAATCTGCAAGGGAGTTGCAGAAAAGCCTCATGTTCATCGAGCCGTGAGTCACAACCAATTTTTAAAGCTGTTATAACAAAAAAAAAAGTGTTTGCTTTTTTTCACAAGTAACTTTAAAAGTGTAGCTTAGAAAGAAAAAAAAAATTTAAAAAAATTCAGTAGACACGACATTATTCCTGGATGCTTGTGAATCCTAAACTATATTCATACTTTAGTATTACACATACCTGTGTCATATGCACAGATGAGCTTTAAAATTGTCACATACCATTACCACTTTGCCTTTACTTTTATGTATCATTCCCCTGACTTCCTTACTGCAGGTGTGGGCAAGAAAGCTTTTCCTTTAAAACTTTTCAACAATGGGCATAAAATTCTGCAGCTGAGGTCTTGAAGAATGCAGATGGGTATAGTATGTGTTGGAGCTCGCAGTGTGTATTGACTAACTTTGTTTCTTTTTTTTATTATTTATTTTTTTTGCTTTTCTGATATTGTCTCGTTTAAGTGGCTCCTGAGTGTAAAATGTCCTCTGCGGGTGGGCTGTGGGTGGGGAGCACTTGGTGTGTTCCAGGCCAGGACCTGCCAGCTCCTTCCTTGCAGGGCCTAGGAGAGCACACCCTGCATAGCTGGGTTCCACACCAAACGGACTGATGGCTCAATTATCACCTGAGCAAAGAGCAATCGCCTGTAAATTTTGCCCAGCACAGCCCTGTTTTGTGATCTGATAGCGTGGGGTTTGGTATCTCCTGCCCCTTCTTCACAGTAAGAAAAAGAAAGGGTGGAAAAAATGAACAGGTTTTGGCTGGGAGCCAGCCTGTCTGTCTCCTTTTCTCCTCTGGCTGTGCTGCTTCTTTATGTGGATGACAGGCCTTGGACATTGCTTGGCTCGCCAGCACTGTGTTTAACATGGTGTCCTGGATGAATAAATGCTAAAATAGTGTTTGTTGCCAATGATAAGTGTTCCAGAATATCCTGTTACCCTCTAAGCTTTTTTTATTTTTTTTGAGTAATTCTGGGGAGCAGGAGCACCAAGTATTTTAATCTGCATATTGAGGTGAAATGTTCATGCTGTTGCCTGTGTTCTCCTGGTGTTCTAATGTCTCCTTATTTAAACCACACATGAATTTCAGGAGATGAAACCAGACAAAGGGTGAAGTTCACGGACGATCGTGTGTGCAAGAGCCACCTGCTGGATTGCTGTCCCCACGATATCCTGGCTGGAACAGTAAGTATGTCCTCTGGAATAAGGGGTTCTGCTGAGGAGGATGTTGGGACAACTCTTGTCTGTGCAGGGTGGGTGACTTCTGGGAGAGATCAGGCTTTCTGTGCTCAGGGAGCAGTCGCAATCCTAATTCCTCTTCCTGTGGCCTGTGTGTGGATCTGCTCTCACTTCTCAAAAAAAAACCCCAAACAAACAAACTGGGAGCTCTCAGAATTCACCTGAAATGCTTTTTCTTTCACAATCCTGTGGGAAGTTGCAAAATTATTTCTGTTTTAACAGTTTGAGATAGTCAGAGCTTGCAGCTTGTCCTGTGGTGGTTCCAAGCCTGTAGCTGGGCTGCTGCCCTGCTTCACTGCTGCATCTTCAGGTTAGCAAGTGTCCCTTAGCAGCTGCACCAATCCTTGGAGATTTTCAGTCTCCTCTCCCCAGCCCTGATGGAAGAGCAGCTTTTCTATTGTTACTGTGGTGATGGTGGCAGGTCACATCTCTGGCTGAGTGTTGGTTGTTTGAGCTGCTGGGTTGTTTGTGTCACTCTGCCCGACTGGTTTCAAACAGTTGTCTCAGCTCCTTTGCTGCTCCCTGTGGCAGCAGAGCTGGCTGGTGTTCAAGGGTTTGGCTCACGTGCTACCTGTGAGAGCAGAAGGTGATGTGGGCTTTTAGCAGTGAGCTCTTGTGAAGGAAGTGTTCATTTGAGGCTCCCAGATGAAGGCTGCAGCCTGACTTTGGAAAGAAAACTCTGTCTTTTGTCACCATCGCTGTGCATCACTTGCAGGTTGGAGGTGATTATGGATGTTTGAAATCCCTTGCTGTTTGCATGAAGTACTGTGGCAATTCACAGTGTCTGTCACTCAACCAGATTGTTGGAAGATGCTGTGGTTGTTTATAGGCCTTCCTGCTGCTCCTTAGGGAGCTGCCTGGACACAGTGGGTCTCCAGCAAAGGGAGGGCTGGTGCTGCTGCCCCTGCTTGTGTCACCACCACAGCAGCAGTGTGGCAGCATTGGTAGAAGGAGCTGTAGAAAAGCTGCCTCTGCTCTGAGCACTTAGACTTTGGCTGCTCAGTAGCTGCCTTTGCAGAATAAGATTGGAATTCAGCTTTTCCAATCTGTGTACCTCTGTTTTTTAAAATTAATTTGAAGCTCAGATGTGTTTCGCAGCGATTGTTCCATCAGCCTCCATATGACTCCACCTCCATTTCAGAATTTTAAACTTCCATCCTTGGTATAGGTCACTGTGGTCAGGGTATGTTTTTTGACACGAGATTCTACAACAGTTTTTTGGGGCCTGAAGGGTGTTTTGAAGATGAAGGCTGCCTTCTACCTCTTCTGGCAGGCTTTCAGAAAGAGAGTGAATGGTGAGTTGAAGGGCTAGTTCAGCATAAGTGATGTGTGCGAGCTGGTGCCAAAGCATGGAGGAAGTCTGAAGTGTTTCAGGTGGGTTGTGAGCCTCCTGGGGCAGGGAAGCACCTCGAGGAATTTGTTTCTTCTGTGTCTGTTGTTACTTGTCTTGATTGAGTTGTCCTTTCCCTCTCACTGTGGAGTTTGTGCTCAGAAACTGCAGGAGCAGGAAGAAAGACTGCCCCTGCACAAGAGATCTTGTGGCTCACTCACATGATTCTGTGGTGGCCTTGAAGTGGGTGTGGAGCTCTACACCTCTCAGCAGGTTACTGGGGGCCAGAGCAAGTGTTGGTGCTGCAGATATGTGTTGAAAGAACATGTGATGTCCAGAACAGGAAGAGCATTTCAGCTGTCACTGCTGCCAGTGCAGAGTGAAACTTTGCTGGAATGTGCAGTCCTCCCTCGTGATCTCAGAGAGCTTCACTGGCACTTTACAGTGCCCTGCTAAGGAAGAGCTCTGTGGGTGAATCTGTCTCGGCTGGGTGGGGTATAATCCATCTCTGGGTGTATTACTGCAGAAATCAGGACCTTGGACCTTTTGGAAACTTCCAACAGATGCTCCAAGCTTTCTGCTGCTTGCTGTGTCGTGCCCTCCCCTAAGGCATTGTTGCTGCATCCTTCATGTGTGCAGATACTCCTTAGTGGGAGGCTGATTGAAGGCAAGCAGGAAGCTGATCCCTCGGGGAGCTGTGCTCAGTGAAATGTGGTGGAGTCCCCCTCACTGACCTTCAGGTGCAGAGGAAGAAAAGGAGTCCAAAGCTCTTGAATATTCCTGAGAGCTGCAGGAGTCCTGTTGATGTTTGCTTTGTTTAGGTGCACGAGTGTTCCTGATTGTAAGAGTTGTCATTTTAAGTTGGTTTGTTCCTGTGATTTTTCTCTTTTTGGCCTCAGAAACTTGTCTAAACTTGCCACTAAATAACCGACAGTGGTTCTCTTTGGTCTCTGTGGGTAAGGAGGAACATTCTGGGAGAGCAGGAGTTGGTTTAGTGAGCCCATGGGCTGTTACCTCGTCATCCACATCCTTTGTGGTGAGTGCTGAGTTCTCTCTGCAGCTCATGGTCAGCGTATTTCTGTCAGTGAAAGTACTGTAGCACATTGAGAGATGGCATCAGCTGGCAAGTCTCCTGAGTTTCAGCTCCACTAAGAGGTGGACAGATGAGCCTCAAAGCTGCCCAGACTGAACATACCTTGGAAATTACATCCAGGGAATTCATTGTGTCTCCTCCTGGGAAATATGAGTTGAAATCTCTAGGTTCTAGAATTGGTTTTTGTGGGTTGAGGGGGGAAAGGGGGTCTGTGCTTTCCTTTTTTACTTGGATGAAACTCTGCATCTCTGATCACTGTTTGATCATCTTTGTCTAAATTTCATTTTGTGGTGAGTTGCCAGTTGAGTGGAGGTCATAAGAGATACCTCAGAATGTGGATTTCTCAGCAAACGTGAGCAGGACTAATTATCAGTGACATCTAAATGTCTTCAGTCTTTGTGTGTATGTGGAGTTAACTCTGCTCAGGCTCTGCTGGTTGCCTGTCTCACATACCTGCATTTTAAACCAGCCAGTGTTGCCTGGAGCAGGTCGTGATCCCTGTGGAAAGGGTGAGTGTTTGATGACAGCCCTCCTTGGCAAGAGAGGAGGCTTTGAGGCAGGAGGGCTGGTGGTCTTACCCAAGCGAGCAATACCTGTGAGTCTCCTTGTGCTTGAACATCTCAAAGGACATGGAGGAAGGTTTGAGGTTTATAAGTTAGTGAGAACTGTGTGTTCCCTGAGGAAGGTTGAGGGATTTGTTGCCTGTTAACAAGCAGAGGGAGGAATAGGGAGCTTCAGAACGAGCGTTGTTGGCTGTTCTAAAGTGGTGAGAGCCCCTTCTCTGAAGTGGGGTTATTGGCTCAGCTTGCAGGAAGAGCTCAGATAAGAGTCTTTATAACGTGTGACAATCACATCCAACGCCATTATTTTCTCCCTATCTTGGGAAGTGATCTCAGTAGAATGACCAGAAGAATGAAAGATGTGTCACATCATAGAGAGATATTTTTGTGGTAAAATAACAGGAACTCTAGCATTCTTTGAAGTGGCTTGCCTGAAGTTGAGCATGATCAAGCTCTAAAAGTACAACGTATTTTTTTTGTAGGCATTACATTTCTATCATTAGAGAGCTCTGCAGGAGTATTCTGGATGCAGTGTCTGTTTCTGTAGCCTGCTGCCTCTGGCCTCCTGGTTCTGGTAAATCCAAGCAAAATGAGGAAGGCTAAATAATGGCAAGTCATCTGGATTTTTTTCCTTTTCTAGATGAGAAAATCCAGTAATAGGCATCTGCTGAAAACCTGAGCATAAACTGGTGGAGTTTGCTTTAGTTGCTTTGCTTCATTCTGAACACTGCTGTCTGTGTGCATTGTTTCACGTGAGCATCCCCAGCTTTAGTTTGTGATATTCCACAGGGATTCAGTGTTATTATCCCAGTTCAGCTTTCTCTGCAGTTCACTGAGTTGATACCTGTTGTGAGTGTTGAGGCTTGGGCTCCTGGGGACTGGTGGTGACAGTGAGAGAAGAGGGTGGTGAGTTGGGGTGTTCCCTCATGCAATGTCATATACCCTGCCATTCCTGCAGTGGCTCACAATTAGGGCTTCTATTATTTTGGCTTTCAAAATGTCATTTTCTTTTTCTACTTTAAGAGTAAGAGAAATGTTCTCAAGACATGGAAGCTGCATTTCAACATTATCAATTTGTAACAAAGAACCTAACTGACTTGGGTTCATGTGGTTGTTAACTGCTAGGTGGGAGAAAAAATAACAAATTCAAATAGTGTGGAGAGCAGTGGGAGGGAAGGGCAGCTTTCTGGGAAGGGAGATGCTCTTAAGTCTCTCATTAAATGGGCTTAATTATTAAATTAATTAAATGTGTTGGACTTTGCTTTGCTGGGCAGGTTTTCAAATTCCAGGCTGCAGCTGGATGTGGGAAAGATCTGGCTGTGGAATTAACACTGTCTGTTGCTGCTGAGTGTGGGGCTGTGCATTTCTGCTGGCTGTAGCCCTTAATCCTTTTAAGTCCTTTTGTTGTTGATGGGAAGCATTCTGTGTGTATCCTGCAATTTGGTATGCCATATGTTACTTGGGCTCATCCTGACACAGATGTGCGTTTCCAGAGGAGCTTTTAAAAGGGTGCAGGTGTATTTTGCTGGGCTGTGGCTCCAGGATAGGAAGCATTTGCAGTTGGTGCCTGTTGAAGGGGACCCACCTCCCTCCCAGCTCTTTCTGAGGCTGTCCTGGGACTTAGAGCAGGAGTAGGACTGGACTTAAAGCATTTGGGCTGTTTTAATGTTCCCAGAACATCTAAAAAATGAGTTCTGGCAAGCATGTGGTTCTTCTGGCTGGTTCTGGTACTGAGAGGTTAAGAGAAAGCTGCTTTTCTGAAAATACTTTATTTTGATATGATGCAGTCGACAAGAGACATCTGCTGCTTGTTGCTGTAATGGAGGGTTCTTATGGGGGTTCTCCTTTTCCTTCTAACAGAGAATGGACCTGGGAGAATGTACAAAGATCCATGACTTGGCTCTGCGAGCAGATTATGAGATTGCAAGTAAAGAGAGAGACCTGTTTTTTGAGCTGGATGTAAGTATGGAGGAATTTTAGTTACTTTTTGGGGAAACTGCTTCTTGAAGTTACTGGGCTGAACAGTAGAACTCAGAGGCCATTTCAGCTCATCGTGTTGCTCGATGTGTTACCTGCCCAGAACGTGCAGCCCCTTCCTCAATGTCAGCCTGACTGCTGACTGGAGAATGCAGAAGTAATTATGGCCTTTGCCACCCCATTAGCCCAGCTAGCTGGGAGGCTCCCTGGCATTCCTTGGATCCCACACCTGCTGCTCTGTACCAGCTTTTTGTGACCTGATGCCCTGTCCCAGAAAGAGATTTAACATTAAAAACCTTCTGCTCAGTAGTTCAACTTTTGTCAGATTTGGCTTTCATTTAATCTTTCTGTGATGGAACAGATGATGGAACAGATCAAGGGGGAGCACAATTCTGTCTTTCCTTTTCATGTTATTGCAGTGCTTTTGTCTTTGTGCCTGTTGCTCCTGCACAGGAAGGAAGTTCCAGTGCAAAGCCATCTTGATGTGTCAGAATAAAGGAACTGGGTCAGGTTTACAGGGCAGGGGTCAAATGTAACTTGTTCTGCACAGTGTCATTTGTTTTTTTCTCAAAGCATCTGTTTTTGAGGTTGTTTGTGCATTATACGGGATGGCAGCTGTTGGCTGTCAAAGCTACATCTGGCACAGAGAGCAGCTTCATTCATAATTCTTTGTCTGATCATGCAGGCCATGGATCACCTGGAATCCTTCATTGCAGAGTGTGACAGGAGAACAGAGCTGGCCAAGAAACGCCTGGCTGAGACACAGGAGGAGATCAGTGCTGAAGTGTCTGCAAAGGTATTGGCCTTTCACTAGACATTGCTTCTGAAAGTCTCTGTGGGAGCACTGGTGCTCTGTTCCTCTGACACCAGTGATACTGGGGAGTAAGGCTCCACAGAGGATTTGGGGATTCCAGTCATCCTCCTCAAGTGGCTGCTCTGGCCATTCTGGAGACAAACTTAAAGAGCACCGTGGACTCTAAAAGAGATTGCTTTAGCATGGAAATAAAGCATATTGGTTTCTTCCCCATGCTATGAAATGTTACCATAATAATTTAGAATAGTAAGTCCATCATCCCATGATTTTTGTTTCATTTAACAAATGCTCATGGAGTTTCCTTTTTGGAAACTCACCTGATTGGGCCAATACAAGACATTTCTGAAGCTGATTTTGTGGCCTCTATGCTGACCTGTAAGCCAGAAATGACTGGCAGATCATGATTTCTCCACATCCAGTTTCTCTCTTTGCCACGTGTCTGTGACTACTTTGACATTGGTTCCCCAGTCCCTTTTGTTGGGGACTTTTGGAGATTCATGGTCATGTTCCAAGAGCAGATTTCATTACACAGTATTTCTTAAAAAAAAGGAAAAGTTGTCCTGCAAGCTTTATCACATTTTTGTCTTACTAAAAACAAATTATTCTCTTCAGGCAGAGAAAGTCCATGAGCTGAATGAAGATATTGGAAAACTCCTAGCTAAAGCAGAACAGCTGGGAGCTGAAGGAAATGTTGATGAGTCTCAGAAGATCCTGATGGAAGTGGAGAAAGTCCGGGCTAAAAAGAAAGAGGCAGAGGTACGGTGTTGTCCTGTGAGTTGTCACAGGAGCCTGGGCTAGGCTGGGTGGTTTCTGCCTCTGTTCCTGTGTGCCAGCACCTCCTTTTGCAGTTCCAGCAAACAGGTGGCAGTGTGGTGTGGTGGATGAAAAGATTTTTAGAAACTTTTATCTAGTGCAGGGAGCTGACTGGGGCGGGGAGGGCTTCATCCTCTGAAATATTGGTCACCAGTCCCTTGCAGGGATAGACTGTCTTGTTAGCTGTGCCCACAAAGCATTCGTGTGGCATCTCCTGTGTTGTGAGGGTGGGTTTTGATTCCTCAAAGCAATTCTTTGCAGGGGTTTCCCTGGAGGGTTGTGTCTATGTGAGGGTTCCCTGACATGTGTGGGGGTTTTCTTGCCTCCCCGTAGGAAGAATACCGAAATTCAATGCCTGCATCCAGTTTCCAGCAGCAGAAGCTGCGTGTGTGTGAAGTCTGTTCAGCATATCTGGGTCTCCATGACAACGACCGGCGCCTTGCTGACCACTTTGGAGGCAAATTACACTTGGGTTTCATTCAGATTCGTGAGAAACTGGATCAGCTGAGGGTAATCCTCTCTGTTTTAAACCACCTCTTTGTAATTCTGAAGACCTTGAACACTTCTATTAAATTAATACAGAATTCTTTGCAGAGGGCTTGTAAAAGCTCAGAAATTTCCGACTGCAGAATCCCTAAAGCATCAAACAGAGCTTTGTTTAGCCTTGTCTTGGGTTCTCTTCTCTCTTTTCTGGGTAACTAAATATGTTCCCTCAGAATCAGTCAAACCAGAGCGCTGCTATAATTTATTCCTTGGAGCTTTGGTACAGTAATTCTCATTAGCATGACAGATATTTGTTACTCAGGGTTTTTTTTTTTTTTTACTTTGAAATCTCTTAATGAAATGTTTGAATTGAAGTTTCACGTGGTTCTGTCAGTGAAAAATCTTGACTAGCTGAAGCCATTAGGAGTTCTCTGAAATGATTCATAATGGGTTGTGGTACCAGCCTTGCTTGCAAACAGAGGCCTTTAGCTGAGTAGGAGTTGTGATTCCCGTGCCTCACTCACAGTGCATTGAGGTCAGTGCCTCAGCTGAGGAAAATGAGAACCTCGACAGAGCTCTTAACTCAGCACATAAAATGCAGTGCAGTGGTTCTTTGTCTTGCTATTGGAATGGTCTTCCTGCAGGTCTGACCTGTTACTGTATGGCTGTAAATAGTGGCTGTTACTGCATGGCTGAAATATGATGTGGATTTATTTTTTTCCCCTAGAAAACAGTGGCAGAAAAGCAAGAGAAGAGAAACCAGGATCGTTTGAGACGGAGAGAGGAGAGAGAACGAGAGGAGAGGATGGGCAGACGGTGAGTGGGCCTGGAAACTGGCCTCTGAAGTTTAGAAATGCCAGATCCCTTGTACATGAGCACTGCAGGAGTTCAGCATCTGCTTCTGGAGTGGCTGTTGGATGTGCTCCAGATGCTGTGTGAGCATCTTGGGATTCAGTTAAAGATGAAAACAATGCACAAGTCCTCCACTCCTCCACCTTAGAGTGATTGTACATGTATTTTAACCTCCACTGCGTGTCTGAAAGGTGGGAGTTCCCTGTAGTCTTCAGGCTTATATTGGTCTAATCCCTGTTTTAGGGAATCTGAATCTGGATAAAATACCCTCATCCAGAGCACCTGAGTGGGCAAGTTTGAGATGAGTGAGGACTAGGCTTGCTCCAAAGGCAGTAGTCATGCAGAAGTTCCCTGGACAGCCCTCCTCACTGCTTGGAGACTTGGAGGTGACAACAGGCTGGTGTCCATGTGCCAAATAGTGGACTGCATGTGACTTTCCTACTACAAGTGAGGTGTTTGGCAAGCATTTTGTAAGGAAGCTGAGGGATCCCAAGGAGTGGCTGCTTCTGGTGCTTGTAGCTATGTGTGTCACCTTCTGCTCAGATGTCTGTAATTCCTGAGCAGTGGGAGGGGCTGGAACATTGGTTTTCTCAGGGCAAGCTCTTCTGCATCCTGCCAGGTGAACTGGAAAAACAATTTCTTCTGTACTTAAACTGAAGCGGTATCTTGTGTTTAAACAGCTCAGGCAGCCTGGTGTGGGGAGGGTGGTTATTTGCAGGGGTCAGGCAGAGGAAGTGGCTGGGTAGGAATGCTGTTCTGATTGTCACAGCATCTCCCTGGTTACCTTGTGGGTTTCTCCTCGTGTACTTCCTGCATCAAAAAGACCCCAACACTGCTGCCTTTGCAGAGCTATTTTTGAAACTCAGAGTCAGCTGAAGAGTGACTTTGAGCAATATGAGATTTATAACTGCAGTGTACTCTAAGATGGTGCTGCCTCTGGCTATACATGGCTGGAGTTGCTGACAAATACCAGCATGAAGCAGCATGGTCATTTTTGTGTATTATGAAGATGGGAGCCCCAGACTGTTACTCATTATCCATATCATTTTATGCATGTTATGCATAACTCCAGTTAGAGTGTTTAATGTGGGTTTTCTCTGGGGATTGCCTGGTGTGATTTGAAGGAGCAGTTCATGCTACAGCTTTCTGTCAAACTGTAGCACTTCATGGAGAGCCTCACAACTTTCTGTTATCCCTGCAACTGTAATACAGTTGAGTTTGGGAGCTGCAGGATCTGGCAGTAGCTTTTCAGTGCAGGAGTTAAAAGGGACTGCTGTTGCTGCTGCTGTGGTCAGAGATGTGGAAGTGAAATGGGAAGTGTCTTCTCATGCAGCTGCTTCATGGCAGACCCCCAGCAGGACCCTGCCTAACATGGACTCAGCTTGTCTCCATGGTGCCTCTTCTTCCTGGAGGTCATTTCTCTGTAAAAGTTGCTCAACAGAGTTGTTCAGGAAGAACCCTCTGGATCTCTTTGTTGATCCACATCTTCTCAAAATGTTAGTTTTCTTCCTCCTGCAGTGTGGCTGTGCTTTTGTTTTAGTGTTTTTTTAAAACCTCAAGCCCTCAGTTCTTGAGAGCTAAAGAGCCTCTTGTGTTCACAGGTAGGCCATATGTGGATGCATCTGATGGGGGGGTTTGGAAGCTCTTTCTGAATGTGTATTTAAAGCTTAAAATAGGAAAGCTTTAAGAACTGCATGGAGCTGACCTAAAGTCTGAGTTCTTGCTGTTTCCATATGTGACAATACTTGGAGACTATGGCTGGCCTTTGTTCTGGCTCTGTGCAGAGGCACCTGTGTGCTCCACGGGAAAACTTGTTCTGAAGTAGTCAGGAGTGCCATACAGGAGAGATCCAATCAATTGTCTTTCCAAAATGAGAACTTGGCCTGAGGGAGGACAGTAGCTCTCCCAGTGGACACTCAGGTCAGAACTGAGGTTAGAGTCCAGATTTCTTGGTCACTTACCTGCTGAGAGCTGTGCACACCATGCTCACAGAGGCATTTTTCCATCAAAAACTAATTGGTGATGTCTACCACCTTCCAGCCAGCCTCTCTTATCCAGAGCTTGGTACTTCAAGGAACCACAGGAACATGATTCCTTCAGAACTCTTCCTGTCATACCCTCCTATACAGCACCTTCATGGTGTCACTTCAGTAAGAGGAAGAGGATGGCTTGACTTTGGGAGCATTTGGTGACTGACAGGCACTCTGGCATCCCTGCAAACCTGTGCATTCCCTTGTGAACCTCTGCCTCTCACAGCTGTAATTAATTTGTCAATAAACTGTGATTCCACATAGGAATGAGTGAGCTGGATTCCACCCTCGTAATAAACACAGGTCCTGTGTGATGTTGCTGGTGGCTGTTGGGTACCCAGTAATCTCCTAAGACTGGAATTCTGTGGAGAAGTGGCATGCTGGGAAGTGCAGACCTCAGTGTTTGCTTCCAGAGTACACCAGCAAACAAGTCTGGCGGAGGTGCCAAATGGATTTCCTTTGTGTTAAGCTGGACAAAAGACAGGTTATGAAACTCAGCAGAAAGTCTCTGTGATATAGGGACAAGAAAAGAGGAAAAAATAAATAAAATAGACTTGTTCAGTCCTCTTGCTCCTATGGACAGCAGTCTTCTTTGTCTCCTGCTGTACAGTGATTCAGGCTAGTAAGGACAATGCTGTTTTGTTGGATACTTCCTGAATTATGAAGTTTGGTTCTAGGGAGTGATTATCAGATGTTTTTTATGCATACCCCTGCTTGGATGATAGGCATGAAGGGCAGCCAGGCTTTTCAGGGGATGTGGAAGGGCTTTTGTGGATGTGTGCACTGCTGGTTCAGAATAAAGTGATCAGGAGGAAAAAGAACAGTAAGAACTTGGAGTAATTATAACCACCAAAAACTCCAGCTGCCTGCCAGGTATCTGCAGGAGGTCCTGCTGCTCCGTCAGGTTCTGTTACATGGGAATGGAGGTGTGTGGTTACTGCCTTGCTCTCCGGGTTTATCAGCTTTTCCTTCAGCTGGTCACGTGTGTTGCCAACAGTGCATGTTTCATTTGCAGACTCCCAAGTTCAGTTCCACTTTTGCACTCCTTACCTGAATTCTCTTCTAAATTTGGGGGCTTTTTTAACTTTCTGCCATGACTGAACAATCCCATTTCACTGAAGAAATGTCAGTGCACATAGATTTTCTTAATCTTGTCTTATCCAGGCATGGTTTTAAATTATGTTATTAAAACAGATGCTTCTCTGTTGCTTCTTAAATTCCTGTCTGTGTGTAGCTTTCATGTCAGGGTGCCAGAGCAGCTCTGTGAGGTGTAAATGGAACCTGTGTGTGTGCAGTGGGGAGCACTTACAGGAGAGAGTCTCTTAGGTCACTAATCAGGGAGAGGAGCCACTTCTTAATTAAAGCAAAACAAGACTGTTCAGACAGCATGTGATGTTCAGCTGGCTCTGAAATGTGGCCACAGAGGAAGAGGGAGGCTGCAGCTTCCATGTGCAGAGGTATTTTAAGTGGTGCTGAGTAATGGTGCTGCTGAAGTTGAAAGAATGCTGCCGTTGTTATTTACAAACTGTCAAGAGCTAGTGCTGACAGCAGTAAGCTCAGAGTGCCACCCATGAGCTCTGAAGCTCGTGGAATGTGAGAAAGGAGAGCAAGACCTGGATTATTTTTCTCAAGTGCTTTCTAAGGATTTTCAGTTTATCTCTGTCACTTGGCAGTAATAGTTCTTCTCTTGCGGCTGTGTCCCCTCTTTTTTCCTAGTTATCTTTCCCAAAAGGGAAAAAAATATTGATGCAAATTTCCTTCTAATGTTTGGTAAACAAATACCAGGAGTGAGAAAAGGCTGGTTTTTTAAATTAAAACCTCTTTAGCATGCAACTGCCTCAAAGGAACCAAAATCAGAAAAGTGGCAGATTGGAGAGTGGCACTTCTTGAAAATGTTAGAGTTGATCCAGCTGGTGTTAGACTGCAGGGAGTAAAAAGTATGTAACAAATATGTACAGAAAATTAGTTGGAAAGGTTCATTGGGATGCTTTATTAATAGTATTGGATTTCTAGAATTTTCTGCAGTGACAGGAAGCTCACTGTGCAGAAATTAATGTTTTCCAGTTTTTGACAGATTCTTGCTCCTAAAATTGAAGCTAACTAAATGTTTAATATATCACTTGAGGTATTGATGATTCCTGTGAAGAGCTGCCAGGGTGGATGAATTTTCCTATTGAACACCCACTGGCTGTATCATAACTTCTCTCACTTAACTCTCCTCTCCTTTCTAGGTCTGGATCAAGAAACAGAGATCGTCGAAGGTGAGTGCCCAGTTCTGCACTTCTCCCAAATGCCTGTTTGTGTTTCTCTCTAGCTCCTGAGGTTTTCCTGGGTCTCACCAATGGAGTTCACTCAGTGCCTCAGTGTCTGCTTTGCTCCCTGAAAGAGATGGAAGTGCAGTATGGGCAGCTCAGTGGTGCTGCTCAGCCTGGTGTGGCTCGTGGGGCTGTCGAGCAGGTGCTGAGTAGCTTGGCCAGGATGGGCTCTGTGTGCACCAGTGTGAGCCCATGGATGCCCTTGAGGCCTCTTGCCATAAATACCTGATACACTTCCATGACTGTAATGTCTGAAGCATCTGTTGTATATATAATACCTCAGATGTGAAAATACAGAGATTTGAGATTAAAACCCCCACATCTCTGGGAAGAGCTTGCCTTAAATGCTATGGCAACATTCTCTGTGATGATGGACCTGGAGATCTCCCTGCCTGCTGCTTTCTTTTGGCATCTCTCTTATTTTTAGAGCAGGGTGAAATAAATCTGCTTCTAAAGTGCAGGACTTTCACAAGGAAAGATTCTCTTAGGGTTATGGTAATATCACAGGCCATTTCCTTTGGCCTCTCTTCTACTTACACGGGCCTCACTTGTGAGCAATGCAGGGTTGTAAGCTCTGCTCTGGCCCTTGCCACGTGCTTATAATAATGGTGGGAGCTTTTTCTATAAGCTTTCCAGCAAACTGAATAACCCACTGGCATTTTGTTGGTAGCACAAGGCCCCGGAGGAGGCAGCTGCCCACTGTGTGGGTGATCAGCCCTGGGTGTGGGCAGGGGCTGGACCGTGTTGATGCTCTGGGTATTTGTTACTCAGCAGAGGCTGAGAGGTAGCTGAGGGTGCAGATCTGAGGCACTGAGGCAGTGTGTGTGTGTGGCTGTATTCAAGGGGTCCCAGGACGAGGGAAGAGATGAGAATCTTGACTCCATTTTTCAGAAGGCTGATTTTTTATATTATGATAGATATATATTAACAATGCTATACAAAAACTAAAAGAATAGAGAGAAAGGATTCATCAGAAAGCTGGAGAGGAATAGAAAGGAATGAATAACAAAAACCCGTGACTCTGAGAGTCAGTACAGCTGCACCATGGTTGGTCATTAAGCAGAAACACTCCACATGGACCAATCCAAGATGCACCTGTTGGTAAACAGCCTCCAGAGCACATTCCACCGCCATCAGAGAGTTACTGTTTACATTTCCTTCTGAGGCGTCTCAGCTAGAATAGGAGAAAAATCCTAGCAAAGGGTTTTCATTAAAATATCGTGGTAACACGTGTGTTCCCTCCAGATCCCGGTCCCGGGAGCGGAGGCGGAGGCGCTCCAGATCAGCCTCCCGGGAGCGGCGGAAGTCGCGCTCCCGCTCCCGGGACCGACACAGGCGCCACCGGAGCCGCTCCCGCAGCCACAGCAGAGGCCACCGCCGCGGCTCCAGAGACAGGAGTTCAAAACACAAGTATGTATTCCCGACTGGATGCTTCTGGAAAGGGGAGTCCTCGGCTCACCGTGACCTCCCTGGCCCATAGAGCGAGCAGGAGCGTGGCAGGGTTCTCCAGAGCGGCTGTGCTGGCCTGTGCCAGCTCCTGGGCCAAAGCAGGATTGCCCAGTGGCCTCATGTGAGGGCAGCAGCTGTGCAGCAAGATCCCAGCTGAGAGGAGAGTCTAGAAGAGGTTCCCTGGTTTGCAGTGCTGAGCCTTGAGATGCTCCTTGGATGGGAAGCAGCACAAAGGCTCCCTGAGCTTCCCTGGGCCTGTAGAAGCCAAGTCCCTGAGAGGCAGTTTGGATGTTACGCTTCTGTAGTTATTATTCCCAGATTCCTTCTCTCAGTGCTGGCATTGGGAAGGAGTCTGTGATTTGAGATCTGAGGGCAGCCTTCTGTTAGAAGGCTGCTTGAGAGAGAGAATTCTTTAGGAATCAGCACTTTTTCCTCCCGAAAAAGAAATACAGGAGGAGTATACCATTCTTCTGTCTCTGGGGAGAAGCGCTATAGTCCAAAGAAGGGCTTGAAAGTTTTTCTGAAATTCAGCAAAATAGCCTCTGTGTTGGAGGAAGGATGAGGCAAGCGTGTGTAGGGTGTTAGAAAAATTGACTGGAATCACTGTGTTCCCTTACAACCCTTCTAAGCCCAGGAGCAAGTCTGCCTCCAGGTGCTTGCTGAGGTTAGATCTGGATTTTTTTAAAGCCTCCTGGTTAATAGGGGAGTGCTTTAGCACTGTCACCTGATAAGGCACCAGCTCTCAAGTACAATTCTAGAAACAAACCTATTGTTGTGTGTCTTGTGTCGGTTTAGCTAAGGGGTAAGAACAGCTTTTCTTTTAAAGATACTTGGTGAAGGGGAGGGAAATAATGGTCTGAAAAATAAGTGTGTTAATAATTGAGGGGGGGTGTAAATACTGTTGATTCTCCAATGGCTGAGATACTAAAGTGCTTTTTTAAATCTGTCTTGAACATGAAAAATAAAGAAAAGAAGTTTGGACAATTAGGAAGTGAGGAAGATCCTGTAATAACTATTACTAAAGAGCAGGTAAGGGATTACTTCGGAACCCTTGAACACATCCAAACCAGTCCATTGAGATCGCAGGGGGATTGGCCAGCTGACACACCTGCACAGAATTGCTGAGAGCTGGGGACAGGCCAGGATCAGTTACAGAAAACATTACAAAAACAAGAGATCAAACAGAGAAATCCTATCTCCTGAAAGAGAGTTAATGAAATCTGCACTCAGGCTCTGCTGGGCTGAGGTCTCACTTGCTGAAAGAAATGGAGAGTGTCACAGGATCTGGAGAGCTCAGGGTAGGAGGTCTGCAGGCAGCAGGCATTGTTGTGGAAAAGGCAGAGAGTTAATGTCATCAGACAGACTGATGTTAAATGACACAGTTTGATGAAAATGAAATGGCTGTTGGGTTTTGATGTATCAATTCTTCAGTATTTTCAGGCCTTAAAATCAACAAGAATGAAAGTGGAACCTCTAAGGTACCTGCTGTTGTGACTAAAACCTGTGTGCTGAGCCTTGAAGTAAAATGTAGGAGCCTCTGCTGAGCTCCCTCAGGGTCAGCTCCTTTTGAATCCTGCTATTGCCTAAGCTGGCAGGAATCACACAGGAAACAGCCTTTTAGATTAGAGCTAACGTGAAGCCTCCTGTTTAATTCTGCGTGGGCTGACACGGGGAAGCGCTGCTGAAAATCTGTGGCTGTGAAAAGATGTGCCTGTGCTGTGGGCTGTGAATATCAATCTGTGTCTTCCTGACTTTGAACCCGGGATGCTGCCAAAGCCAGCATCTGTCAGGATGCAAAGCGAGAAGCTCAGGGCTGAGCCAGCAAAGAATCCAGTTGGTATTTAAAGCAGTTGAGCAGAAAGCCAGTAGCTTGGGGCGTAATGAAAAACTGCTCTGGAAGCCATGAACTGAGCTGAGTCAGAGATGAGGAAGAAATTGTAGGCACTTCAGGATGGCCCAGAAAAATAATAAGGGGCGCAGGGAATACCTGAGAGAGCCCCTGTGGCAACAGCTTGAAAGGATCACTCAGAGGAAGGAGTAACAAAGGCTGTGCTGTGCATGGAAACCTCGCAGAGGGCCCAGAGCTGCTCTCATGGGGGACCCACTCCCCATGGCACAGTACCCAGGCACATTCCTGTAGGGAACTTCCATCCCACAGCCCTGCCAGGGAAAGATACTGCTTGGTGGGTATTTGACAGTTTTGAGTTGTGAAGCTGATAGTGATGGTTTACTTTTTGCTTCAGATCTTCTAGAGATCGATCTTCAAGAGAAAAGTCCCGAGACAGAGAGAGGAAAGAGAAGAGCTCTTCTGAGAGGCGGCACGAGAGCACAAACGGCAAATCTCGTTCCAAGAGGTCAGAAGAGAGAGAAGCTGGCGAGATCTGAACTCAAACGATCTGTGTTGCACTGTAAATAGTCTGATAAACATTCTACACAAAGCCTAAATTTCCCATTTATATTTACTGAATACAACTCATCTTTTGTAGTTTGGGATTTTTATTGTTTGGCAGATAGCTGTGAGTTTGTAGAGACACAAGAGTTGCGTACTGTTTAACAGGATTTTGTTTTAGTAGGAATAAATAAATCTGGATGGATGGTTTTCAGTCCAGGCCAGTGTGGACACCCCGTGTTTGTCCTGACGCAGCGAGTGCAGCGGACGGGGCCACGCTGTGCCTGGAGCCCTGAGCTGCCCTGACCTTTGTAACGCTTCAGCCCTTTCCAGAAAACCCTCTGCCCCTCTGTGAGCACACCAGTAGCACTGGTTCTCAATTATATTTTTTCCTTCTGTTTATATATGTTTTAAAAAATTTCAGATTTCTTTTTTTCTTCCTTTTAGTACTTAGCCATCTCATTTTTATGTCTCCAGCACTTGAGAGTTGCCTCACTTGCCCAGCTAAGGCAAAAAAGATAAAATTTGGCCCTGATCTAGTCTGAAAGCTGTTTGTCATTGAGGATGACCAGATGAGCTGAACCATGTTTCTAAGCTGGGCTCAAGTCTGGTTTTAGTACCTTTACAGTTCAGATAGTTGAGTTGGTGTGAGCAAAGCAGTGGGAAACCTGGCTGCCTTCTTCTCTAGAGCAGCACAGCCTCAGCTCCTCTGCCTCTTTACTGTGCACTCTGCAGTCAGAGCTTCCTGCGGGGCCCCAAGCGCTGCTGTGTTCCGAGGCCAGGCAGGCAGAGTGTGCCGAGGGGCAGAGGTGCCTGGGGCTGGAGCCCGTGCCGGTGTGTGCCCCTCCCGGGAGCCGCGTGGGCGGCCGCTGCCCTCGTCACTCGCTGATTTGTACCTCGGTTTGCTTCCCATGAGGGCGGGGAGGCGCGTGGCTGTGCCAGCCCGGCGTTTCGTGGGAAGGGCGCGGGCGCAGCCGCTGTCACCGGCCGGAGCCGGGCGGCCGCTCGCTGTCGCGGTAGGCGGAGAACGGCCGCCGTGCCCTGCCGCTGCCAGGCCGGGCTCCGGCCGGCGCCCCCCTCCCTCCATTCTGCCTCCCCCGCACGCGGCTCCGTTCCGCGGCGCTGCCGGTGTCAGTCCCTAGTGCATGCCCCCTCCCTGTCCGTTTTTACGATCGATTCCGCGGTTTCACGTGTTGTTTTTGTAACCTCCGTGTGGGGCGCGGGGGGCGGCGGGCGCGCGCTCGGGGTGCCTGTACGTGCCCGTGCTGTTCTCCCGCGGTCTGAGCGCATTAAAGATCTGTGTTTGTGGCTCCCGCTGCTGCCCGGACTCGTTTCTTGCGGGTTCTCCGCCCGCGCCGCCGCCGACACCGGGCCGGGCCCCGCCGCACCGAGCGGAAGCGCTCCCCGCGCCGTGACGTCACTTCCGCGGGCGGCGGCGGGGATGGAGGCGGAAGTGACGGCGGCGGCGGCGGCGCGGGGTGAGTGCGGAGCGGGGCGGGCGGGGGCCGGGCCGGGCCGGGGGGTGCCCGGGGCCGCTCCCGGCGCACGATGGGCTCCTGACGCCTCCGTGGGGGCGCACCGAGAACACGGCCGCGTCCCCGCGCTGTCACCGGGCGTTCGGGGAGCGGAGCCGGCTCCCGGAGCGTCCCCGCTGCCCGCGCGCTGCCGCCGGCCCCGGGAGCTTGGGGCTGGCCGCGGCAGCGCTGGGGTCGGTGCAGCGGGGCCGGGCCGGTGAGGGCCCGCGGCTGTCAGCGCTCGCAGCCCGGCGCTGCGGCCTTCCCTGCCGGCTCGGAGGGGTTTGCTGTCCGCCCTGAGCAGCTCCACAAGTGCCCCCGAACCGTAGCGAGGAGCCTGGGAAAGAATTCCATCCTTTCTTCCGAAGGCCAAGTTGCTCCCTGTGATCCGAGCTCCTTCATCCCGAGGGTGGCGGCTGTGAGGGCGCCTGGGCCTGCGGGGCTGTGCTTGAGCCAGGGCGAGCCCTCGCCCCTGCAGAGCCCAGCCCAGCCGCGCTCTCCTCCTGGACAGGGGTGAAGCCCTGCTCCTCCTTCCCTCGGGAGCCCACAAGCCTGGTTTGCAGGCGTGAATTACAGGGCTTCTT
Source organism: Motacilla alba alba (assembly GCF_015832195.1). Classification (NCBI taxonomy): domain Eukaryota; kingdom Metazoa; phylum Chordata; class Aves; order Passeriformes; family Motacillidae; genus Motacilla; species Motacilla alba. The sequence goes on from NC_052029.1 coordinate 2,795,086, forward strand.
GCCGAAAGAAAAACACTGCAGTATGTTCAACTCCAACCTCATTTCCAGCCTTTTCTCCTTATTCTGTAAGGCAGAAACATCTTGTGTAACGGCTGGGAGAGAGAGGGGCAGCCTGTCCTGCAGAGAGGGGCTGGAGCCAGCTCTTCCCTGTACCAGGGCAGGATTGTGCTGCCTGTGGAGGTCAGGGGCTCCCCAGGGTGGATGTGTGATGAGGGAGCTTTGCTCTGTGTGTGTGTATGTGACAGAAAGAAAAATTCCATTTCTCGGGGGAGAAAAGTGGTTTCTCTTGAAGGTAGCTGTGAAGGACAACAGCATCTGGAGGGAGGCCGTCATAGAATTAGGGAATGGTTTTGGTTAGAAGGGACCATAAAGATTATCTTGCCCCTTGGGCTGGGACACCTTCTACTAGACCAGGTTGCTCCAAGTCCCATCTGACCTGGCCTTTGAACACTCCCTTCATGCTGCCATAAATCCCTCCAGGCTGTGCAGGAGGCAGTGTGGAGTTCTGACCTGCGGAGTGAGTGCCCCACCTAAAAAAGGTGCCTTTTTTGTCTTTTGAATAAACCCACATGAAATAACCACAGCCTTTTCCAGGGGGTTTTCATGCACAGAGATCTCTCCAGGGTCCCTAGTGTGCTCAGTCTCTGGCAGAGAGGGATGTCACTGTGCTTCTGAGGCACGAGGGCAGCTCTGGCTGAGGTGGGGGTGTCTCAGTGACAGGTGGGGGTGCCTCAGTGTGAAGGTGTCTCAGTGTGAAGTGGAGGTGTCTCAGTGAGAGGTGGGGGTGTTTTGGGATGTGGGGGTGATTTGGGAGGTTCAAGCACCCCGCTGACAGCTGCCCTTGGAGTTGGCACAAGGGATCTGCAACAGTTGGTGAGAGGAGTGGCTTGGTGCAGTGGGGCTTGTAAACCCAGGGATGCTAAATGGCTGGTGTTTCTTCAGCACAGTTGTTATTACTGGCCTGACCTGTAATCAGTTTTAATGATGTTCTTCGTCTTAGAATTTTGATCTTCCCATTGGTCTTGTGGAAATAATACTGGGTTTTGTTTTGCTTTTCCCTGAACAGTTTGAGTTTCTGTATTTGAAATCCTGTCTGTATGAAAACTGCCCTGGATAAGAGTTTTCTCCTACAGATGTCAGATGTCAAGGTGGTTGTGCTCTGGAGGAGTTTCTAATTCCCTGGCTGTGAGTGCTCTGTGGCATGTGCTGTGTCTGCTCTGGAGGGTTAAAAGTCATTTCAGAAGACCTTGAGGACAGCTCCAGCAGGAGAATCCCAGAATGGTTTGATTTGGAAGGGACCTTAAGGCTCATCTCATTCCACCCCTGCCATGGGCAGGGACACCCTCCACTGTCCCAGGCTGCTCCGAGTCCTGTCCAGCCCTGTACCCTTCCAGGGATGGGGCAGCCATGGATTCTCTGGGAAACCTGTGCCGTGGCCACAGCAGTCTCGTTGGTGGGGTTTGGATCACAGGCTGTGTAAGAAAGGCCTTAGGGACATGCCAGGAGCAGAGGTGCCCTGTCAGACAGGGATGGTCTCCTCAGGTCAGTGTCCCCAGCCAGCCCTTGGCTGTGACCTGGTGTCAGGAAGGAGCTGTGAGCTGCAGATGACCCAGCAAAATGATAAGCTTGAGTGCAGCATGCAGCCTGAGTGTCTTTGGGAGAGCAAAGCTCGTTTTGGGAAATCTTACATGTTATTTCTTCTTGTCCTGATGTAAGTGGGACTGCAGAAAAAGGAACAAATGACCCGAGACTGAATGTCACAGCAGGTGCCTTCCCAGTGAGTTTGCTGCAGTGTCACGGTGTGCATGGGATCAAAACCCAACAGTCTGCTCATGGAAAATAGCTGTGATGGGAATGTTACATCTTATTCAGAGCAAAACCTGGCTGTTTTGTCTTTACTGATTGCAGCTTGGGGCTTCAACAGTTTCTGGCTGACAGGAAGGAAACCTCTGAGGTGCTTGAACTAACCAGCCAAACACAACCAAACCAGCCAAATGCTGTGTTTGTGTTCCTAAAATGTCCAGTCCAAACCTGATTTCATCATTCTGTGGAAGACAAAAACATGTTGAACATCAAATCTAAGTTACAGTATATTGCTAGAAATTTTCTGGGAAGAGCTGATGCCTGGTGACGTTCCAGATGCTGTGGTTTGGTGTTTTGCAAGTGGAAAATGAGTTAAACCTTTCCAGTGCACGGATCCTTCAATGGTTCCTGTCACCAGTCTTCATCCACCTGACTGTCTGTGCTTCTCTGTGCTTGTCAGGCAGTTCTGTCTGACTGCTGCTGATGGTTTGTCCCTTGGGTTTAGCTGTGCAAGAGTCGCTGCTTTGAGGCAGATCAGAGCTGTAAATGTGCTCTGTGGCTTCAGGAAGCAGGACGGTGGAGGTGAGTACAGCTGTGTTTGTCCTGTCCCTGCTGTTACTGTGGCACAGGAAGGGGCGTCCTCAGCTTGGGCTGGGAGAAGCAACCTTTAAAGCTTGGGAACCCTGGAGTCTGAGATGCAGATCCTGGCTATGCTGCCACACTCCCTGGCCTGTGTGGGTTCAGTTTGGGTTTGTCACACGTGTTTTCTAATTATTCCTCATTCTACAAAGTCTTTCTCTAGTGTTTTCTCCTGTCCCCAGATCTACTGCAGGTAGTGTGTGTCACACTGCAGCAGCACAGAATCCTGTCACCGCCTGCTCCCCTGAAAGGTCCCTGGATGCACTGAACTTCCCAGCTGAGTTATTTTGAGTCCTCTTCCAGCAGGAGACAAGATGTCAGCTGCTAGAGGACAGTAAAACCATCTCAGATGCACACTATCATTTTCTGCTCGTCTTCAATTAAACTGATTAGCAGCCCTCTTTGTTGTTGAGCTCAGGCCATTCCCCATGCTGCCAGCATGTACTTTGGCAGCAGCAGGCACTGGGATTTCCTGCATTGTTTGAGTCTTGGCCACTGACCTTCGTGCTCCTCGTTCTGGCACCGCCTCTGCTCTGGCAGGGGTGCAAAGGGCATTATTCAAACCCTGAAAGAAAAGAGAGAGAATTGCTTTGAAGGCATTGAGGGCTCTTTGTGCTCGGTGGCTCCGTGGGGTCATCCCTGCAGAAAAGAGGGGAATTACAGGGGTTGTCAGGATAATTACTGCTTTTTAAGTGTTCTCATCCCAGTCTAGCAGTGCTGAGATTTATAGTGAGTCATAAGAATACACCATCAGTGCTGTGTTAGGTGGTGTCCCTTTTGGACAGAGAGGGGAGAAACCTGGGTTTGGTTCCTTTTGGGAAGTCTCCTGGGTGCTGCTATGCCCTGGATCTTTCCCAGCTCTGTACTGGGAGGCTGTGGAAGTTCTGCTGGACAGGCTGGTGGGATTGTGCTGGAGCCCTGGTGCAGCCCATGCTGTGGGTGCTGGTTCTGAGAAGATCCCCTACTCCATGCTGCTGGAGATGGGCACTGCAGGGACACACGAGCCACCTGCCCCAGCACAGGGGAGGCCACGTAACTCACTCCTGCCACTGTCCCCATGGCTGTGGCCGTGGCTGCTCCGTGCCAGTAAATCATTTGCTCATCCTGTGCCTGGAGTCTTGTACCTTGAACCTGCTCAAGGCCTGGTGCACTAAAAGAGCAATGCTCAGCTCGGGGCAGAGGCTGAAAGCACCACTTGATCTGTTGTTCCCCTTTCCATCTGGAGCCTTCCTACCCATCAGGTGCCTGCTGTTGGTCTGGGAACAGCCAGGCTCGTGTAGGTGTCCCTGCTGCGGCTGGTGGGCTGATGAGAAGGGCAGATGAAGTCCTTGGAGTAAGATCTTTGGAATAAGATGCAGCTTCTGCATTATTGATTTGTTTGCATGGTATTGTGCAGGTTGAATTAAATTATCTGGAGTGAGATCCTGTACTTGATGTAGGACAAATGCCAGAGTGCTCAGGTGGGAGTAAGTGCTTCTAAGTCCAGCAGGCTCTGAGGTTAAAGGGGGACAGTGCCAGGCTTCCTTGCCGTGGATCTGTCCCCCTGTGATTTGTACCCAGAAGAGAAGAGGCCTCTGCAGTGGGACAGGGGCAGCCTGGGGAGCCACAGCTGCTTGAAGGAGCTGAGCCTCCCCAGGGTGACTCATCTTGTGTTTCACAGAACCTGTAAATGAGCTTGGGCAGAAATGTGAGAAACAGTGAGCCCTGCTGCTGTTGAAATCCCATGCTCTGCACTGTGTTGGTGCTGACTTTAAGCTCTTTTCTGCTGGGGAAGTAAATGGCTGCAGTGGACAACCAGACACGTGACTGCTGGGGCACAGTCATGGAAAATTGGCTTGGTTGTCGTGGTTATTTACTCTGATATAACTTCTCATAACACTGTCAAGCAGCTTTTTCCAAGTCTACTGGAATGTGTTATTCTTTATTTCTTCCCTTGTGGTTTTTTTTTTTTAAGAAGCACTATCAGAGAATCTGTATGAAACATGGATTTTTACTGTTGCTGTGGGTAATGACTTACAGGCTCCTCTCACTGACTAGGGCTCTTTCCCCCACTTTTTATTGCAATTTAGCACAGAACCCCTCTGTGTATTGTAGTTGTAGCCCAAGGTTATGATTTATAGCAGGAGAAGCTAAAATAGCAGTTGTTAACTCTTCCAGTCTGATGAAATCAAATTTGCCTGGTTTTAGTCTCAGCTCCTGCCTTATTTGTTCTCTGGGGAGGGAGGTCATCACTCTTTTGCCTTCTGCAGGGCTGGGTTGCTGAACTTACCCAGTGGTTCCTCATGTAAGCAGGTGTTGAAGAGCTTTGGTTTTCCCCTCTACAGAATACTCTGGTGTTTGTTTCTTTCTCTCCTGGGGAAGCTCAAGTGCACATTACAGTGGAGAGCAGCCTTATGTTGGGATAAAAAGGTCACAAGTGTTTCCTTTCACCTCTCCTGCCGGGAGCCAGGCTAACATACGCAGGAGGTGACAACAAGTCTTTGCAACAAAAGGAGCTTTTGGGGTGTTTTTCTTGAGGGAGACCTGCCGACCAGTCAGTCCTTTCTGCGTGGGGTCTGTAGCTTTCTTTGACCAGCTCTAGCAGAGCTGATTTCCTCCTCTGGAGAAGAATTGGTCCTGTTCCTGCATTCCATGAGCTCTCTGTGTGGGAGACCTCTAGCACCAGCAGTGTGTGTTGTATCCAGCTCTGTGACAGTACACTGCTCTGCTCACCTCCCATTAAGTGTTTCCAGTGTGAATATCAGGTAGTAACAGAATACTTTAATTGGTGTTTTAAAAATATATTTCAAAATGTATTTTAACATCTATTTCCATTGCTGCAGGTGAAGGGGGAGAAGGGTGCGTGAATACTTATGAATGAGCTGTGATGGATAACAAGGACTCAGAAGCTGAGATCCACCCTCTGAAGACTGAGGATGTAAAAGCTCAGGAGAACCATGAAAACTATGTGGAGAGGAGGATTATCAAGTCCTCGGGGCTGTCCCGGCTGTCCCGGTGGCGCACTGCTGCCTTCTTCATCTCCCTGTTCCTCTGCCTGATCATCGTGTTTGCTTTCTCCTTTATCATTCCCTGCCCAGAGAGGCCAGTTTCAGAAAGAACATGGTTCCAGTACTACAACAATGCAGGTGAGCTTGCTGCAGCAGATTAAATACTTGCCTAGAGTCCTTTTCCTTTCTGTGCCATGGATTTGGGTTGTGAGCCTCTACCTAAGCACAACGTGGAGCCAGACCTGCAGGGATGCAGCCCTTGGGAGCCAGAGCTGTGAATACCTGACCTGGATAAGCAATGGCCCATCATAATTGGAGTGGCCTTCCAGGAGGTGTTTACAGGATCTAGTGGAGAAATTAGATGCTGCTCTGAAGTGGTAACGAGGTAGCAGGCTGGCCTCAATCACAAAAAAAAAAAAAAAAGAAAAAAGAAAAAAAGAGAAAGGGTATCTGGGAATAAACTTCCGTTGAAGCTTGCTCTTTAAAATGTTCCTTTGGAGTTCGAGCTGAGGTTGGAGGCAATTAGGCATTTTTTCCTCTGTCACTTTGATTTTCTCCCTTTCCCCCATGGCCAACAGGAAGGGAAGAAGAATAATTCCATCTTGTTTTTTTAATAAATTGCTCTGTAGTTATTGTAGCTATTTTTATTCTGGTTGCTTTAGTTGGCTCTTCAGCCTGGGTCCTGCTCCCCAGTGGCTCTGCAGTCGTTTCTGGGAGAGCTTTTCTTTAATCTTGTGTGCAGTAGGTTGTGCTGGATGTGCTGTGAAGGCAGAGATAGTGCTCACAGCAGGGCCTGAGCTCTGTGTGGTGCTGCAGACACCCCAGGTGCTGCTACTCTGAGCTCAGGAAAGCTGCTTTTAGCTGATAGAAGGATGGAGTATCTGGGTTTTCTGGGGCTTGGGTGGGGCTTCTTTATACTTTGAGAATAGCAGCCCCACTCCAAGATCACAGTTGTTCTTTGTTCAGCATAGTTCAAATTCTGGCTGCTTGCCTCTTAAAAAAGACCTCCTCTGGGGAATAGCAAATTGAAAAAAATAGTTTGGCACTAACTTCCTGTCCTTGGGACTTGTGTACGTGATTTTTTTTAATATAAAAGGCAATTTGTCCTGATGTTACACTGTCCAGAATGGAGGCAGTGAGTAGGTCTCTAGGAATTTGTGTTTTGCTCCAACTTTCTCTGCTGTGGGCTAAGGAAATCCTCACCAGAGGCTGGCTTGTGTTCTCTTGCAGTGCCCTACCCATTCCTTGCTATAGAAGATGTGAATGAAGACAAAGTACAAGATGTGCTCTTTGCATTCAAATCCAGCAATGGCAGCAGCAGATTCAACATGTCCTGTCTGGATGAAGGTACCTGATCCAAAAACGCCTTCTAGTGAGGGCTGTCCTTTCTCTGCCAGTTCCAGTTCGAGACTGGGAGAGAAAGCTGGGTGGGGAGAGGAGCTGGGTGAGTCCCAGCTCCTGGGTGGGGCAGGGCAGCAAATGTGGGTGCAGGGGCAGCTCCCTCTGATCCCTCTTGTCCCCAGGGCTGCCGTCTCCCTGTGCCTTCCTTGCTGCGGTGTCTGGCACGAATGGCAGCGTGCTCTGGGAGAGCCCCGCTGCAGAGGACGTGCAGTGGCTGCAGTGTGACATCCAGCAGCTGGGCACGGCAGCGGCCCCGGGCTGCCTCGTGCTGGAGAAGCCTCTGTCCCTCACAGCAGTCAGCCTGCGCGCAGGTGAGTGCCAGCAGAGCCCTGCTGCCACGCAGGGGATGGGCCACTTGCTTTCCTCACCTGGTGGCCTCCAGCGTGACATGCCTGGCTGGTACATGAACAATGGGCGCTGGGTATTTATTGTCTTGGAGGCCTTGCCAGAGCAGCTCCCTGGGCGTTGAGGAGCACGTGCTCTCCGCCTCGCTGTTCCAGAGGTTTGGTGGGGGTTTGTGCCAGCCACTGTTTCCTAAGATCAGTGTTGCAACAGCTTTTGAAACAGGAGGAGCAGTCACTAGCTGTGTTACTTTGTGCTCCCCAGGGTTAGACACAAACCTGCACCTGCAGCATTTCCCTGTTATTTGTGTGTTCGTGCCAGGAGTGCCTGCTGTGGCAGGAGGAGTGGGAGTTCTAGGCATTTACGATTTTAAAGTTGTCAAGGAGAGCACTTAGGAGAAGTGCTTGCCAGTCTGTTTCAGTAGTCTACAATTCTGCCTAGTTCCTCTGGAAAGGTTTCTTCCTTTCTAAACTTAGAGGTGGAGAAATTCATCATCATCATCTTGCCTAACGTAGGTGGGAGTAAGGAGTGCCTGTACTACTTTAGGAGCAGTGATCATCTGCTGCACCTTGAACCCTCCTTGCTTTTGAAGCCTAAAATACATTTCCATTTTGGAGGTCACTGTTTCAAAGGTCTAACAATATATGTTCTCCCTAGGATCCTATCCTTTGTATCTGGTATTAAACCCCTCGCACCCTGTTTTCCAAAAATTAGAAAAAAGAAATAGCAAGAGGTACAGCTCTAAGGAATCTGAGGAAAAATCATATGTAGCTTTTAATTTCTAGTGTATAGATGGAAGTGTAGGTACACACAGAGCTACAAAGTTTCTGTACCAACATAGACCTCTTATCACCGTTTCCCTCATGTGTAGGCTTTAGCACAGGTTATTTTTAGGCTATTAATGAGGTAGGTATTTTCAGGTCAAAGTGTAGAAAGTTGGCTGTGGAGCCAAAGGCTTGTAACTAAAGACAGCCATAAAGGCAAGTGTGGAGAGAAGGAGCCAGGCTAAGCTACAGGTCACAGCAATACAGGGAAGAAAACATTCCATAGATAACTTCAAAGCAAGAGAGGAAAAAATGCGTCAGCTAGAAAAGTGAGTAACCCAGGAGTTTATGTATTTAATGCCTTTTTTCTATTAAGTAGGTTAAAAATGGTTTCTGAGCTTAGCTGACTGGGGGTTAGGAGGGCAGAGCAGAATAAAATGTATTTAAATAGGCTAAATGTATTCAAAGAGGCAAAGTCTAACTTACATCACAGTGTGCTAAAAACAGTAGCCAGCACAATCTTTAGCTGTTAATGATTCATCATCGTGGAGGATTTGGTGAGGTTCCAGGGCTCTCAGGCTGTCTAGCCCCTGCCTGTAGGAAGATTGAAGGAGAGATAGGCAGATTATCATCTGAATGTGTCTGATGTGGTTTTGATCTTTAAATGCTGATAAAGTCAGTGGGTTTTTTATCAGTTGAAGTTGTGTTAAGTCCTGCTTTCTTCATTGCCACAAGGAGTGACCAGAGTGGGCAGGAAGGGAAGTGTAGGAGTGCATGCTCCTGTTTGTGTGGGACATCTAACATTCCTGCATGTTTATCTTGCCAGCAAACTGGGACACATGGGAGCTTAAGATTAACTGTTCCAGGTCAAAGCAAAAGTCTTTGTAGCTGTGCATTATTCCATCTCTGCCATAGCCTGAGGCAGAGTCTCAAGAAAGAGGACAGGAGTCAGAGTTTTGTTATATCTTCTCTCTTCATCTGATCCTCCAGCAGCCTGAACAGTGAGCCCTGTGGGTGGCTGTGGTCTCCTGAGGGATTGGGCAGAAAGGGCACCATGGTGATCTGATGATGGAACTGCTTCTGTCTGAGAAATCACTGAATAAATAAACCAGAACTCCAACCTGGAGAACATCTGACAGGGAGAAAAGTCTCTGTGACCTCTGTGCTTGAAGTGAGAGCTGAGCTCAGTCTTCTGAGTTCTGATTTTATTATTCCTTCCAGACCAAAAAAAATCCAGCCCTTTCACCCAGGTTAGATTAGCAGTCTAGGCACTTGCCTGATTTCCATCTTGGCTCCTCTTGCCGTGACCCCGGGTTCTCAGGAAGCGCCGTGGCACTGCAGATGTCAGACATGACAGCCCCATCTCCTGCTGATGGAGCAGGAGAGGGCTGCTTTCTGTGCTCTCTGGGCTGCCTTAGAGCATGGAAAACTTCTCAAGTGCTTGGTGCTGAATCCTGCTCAGTGTCACCTGTTTCTCTTAACTCAGACTGTTCTTTTAAGAGAATAAGATATTTTCTCCCAAACTCTGTCAGCTGTCTAACCACTAAAGATTAGAGCCTGGAAAATTAGAGCCTAGAAATTCACTGACAAGTGAATTTCATTGGCCTGGTCTTACTCTTGTACCTTTGGACAGTCCTGGAGCTAGAATGTGGTAATTTAAAACTTCTCTTCTTCCTCTGCCTGCTTATTTTCTTCGAGGGTAAAATTCTTTGCCTTGCCATGATTTCCTAAGGAAACCAGGAAATCTGCTCTCTTCACTTCACATCTGTTGTCATAGTAACAAATCCAAGTGGTTTTTCTCAGTGTTGCAGTAAAAGCTTTGGAGCAATTCTACTAGAAATACAGCCTGCCTTAAATTATTGCAGACAGCATCAAGTAGTAATTCCTTGCCTTTCAGTCCAGCTGCCTTCCTGACAAAGAACAGATGATTACTTTGCATTCCTGAAATGATAATTGCTGTGTGTGATGCTGGGTAAAGGGGAGGGTAAACATTTGCCCTGGGAGCACCTAATCAGACACTGAAGTGTTCATTAGAAAGAAAACCCCCCAGCAGTGTCCTCCCTGCCAGATTGCACTGCAAATTCCACTGGTCAGTGACTGGAAAGTGTCCACAGCCGTGGACAGTGATAGATAGAGCCACTCCACTGGTCTGAAGCTGCTGAAGAGAAACCCACACCAGCCACCCCCTGCTTTTTTAAAAAGCAAAGCTTTGTTACCTCAGTTTACAAACAAGTTTGGGGTGTGTGTGTTCTTCAGACGAGGGAGAGGTGGGATGTGGCCTGAGTTGTGGCTAGTCTTGTCAGTGGGGAAACAGCTGCAGGAACATCTGCAGGAGGCAAGTTGCAGCAAACAGGGTTCTGCCAGGAGTTGCAGCAGCACTGGTCAGGATTCAGCTGCTTTATGATCTCAAAATGTCTGTGCAGATTTAAGTGCACAGCAGCAGGGATTTAGATCACAACAAAGGTTTCTCCGTGCCATGAACATGCTGGGAAGCTTGTTAACCAAAGGCACAAGGGAAGCAAGCTCTTCTTTGTGCCAGGGTGTTTGGGTGCATTCCTGCAGTCAGCTAGGATTGCTTTCCAATGTAAGATGAAACTGTGGATACTGGGATTCATTGGGAATGCAGAAAAGCAAGGAAGTACCCCATGATCAGCATAAATGTGGCCGGTTTGTGGTGCTGATGGGATGGAACAGGAGCATTAATAATCTTTCAACCTAAGATGCCTTTTAATGACTGTTTCCCACTGTGTTCCAGGGGAAGTTCTGTGGAGGCAATCCCGTGACTTTGGAGCTAATTATACTTTGCTGACTCCTTTATCAGTGATTCCAGATGTGGATAATGATGGAGTTCAGGACCTGATAATCTTTATTACTAAAGAAGGCCAGGTATGTCATCCTGAAGCTCTGATAAACTCAGTGGCTGCCACAGAGGATGGCAGGAATGCTGTTTATTTCCACCTTGTGGTCTCAGAGGAAGTGTCCAGAGGCCTCTGGTTTCTGTGGGTTTGGGGTGGGTTCTTTCCCACCCTCTAGAGATGTACTCCCAAATCAGCACAAGTGTTTTATGGTTTAAAAAAATGAAATAAATCAAAGAGCCGGGCAGCAATCCCTCCCCCTTTTCAGTGTGCTCTCCTCACTGCATGTTCCTGTGCTGTCTGGGGAGTGAGCTGGGGCAAGATGAGCTTGCAGTTTTCTGCTTCTGTGCTTAGAGAAGTGGAAGTGAACAAGCCTTGACAGCTTTGGCTCCTAGATCAAAGCACAGCTGACAGTCAGTGCTTTTGTACCAGCACTGCCCTTTTCTGATCCCTTCCCTCTCTGTGCCTGTGGTCTGCTTTGCACTGCTCTTCCCGGTGTCACTGTGCTGGTTAATTCTGATCTGATTTCATTTAGTGAAACAGCTGCTGGTGGTATTATCTCCCTCCAAATACTGCTTCTCCCATTTCTGAGAGGAGGAAAGTCATGTAGCTAGATCAGATTTTCTGCTAAAACATCTCCATCCATGGTGGAGTGGCACAGCATTGTCTGCATGCCCAGTCTGTCCTTTTCAAAGCACACAGCTCCCTCTGGGTCTGATGGGAGCAGTGGGAGCCCCATGTCCTCATACCAGAGCCACGGAGTCACTAAGGTTGGAAAAGACCTCTGAGATCATCGAGTCCAACCTGTGACCGATCCCCGCCTTGTCACCAGCCCAGAGCACTGAGTGCCCCCTCCAGGCTTTCCTTGGACACCTCCCACAATGGTGACTCCACCACCTCACTGGGCTGCCTCTTCCAAGGTTTAACAACCCTTTCTGGGAAGAAATTCCTCCTGGTGTTCAACCTGAACCTCCCCTGGCACAGCTTGAGGCCATTTCACCTTGTGCTGTCCTTTTTCCCTGGGAGCAGAGCCTGACTCCCAGCTGGCTGCCCCCTCCTGGCAGGGAGTTATGGAGAGTGACAAGGTCCCCACTGAGTCTCCTTTTCTCCAGGCTGACTGCCCCACAGCTCCCTCAGTTCCACCTCCCAGGACATGTGCTCCAGACCCTTCCCCAGCTCTGTTCCCTTCCCTGGACCTGCTCCAGCCCCTCAGTGTCCTTCTGGAATTGAGTGGCCCAGAACTGGACCCAGCAGTCGAGGTGTGACCTCACCAATGCCCAGTACAAGGGCAGAAGCCCTTCCTTGGCCCTGCTGGCCACCCTATGGCTGGTACAAGCCAGGTGCCATTGGCCTTCTTGGCCGATGTCCTCCATAAGAAAATAGGGTTTTGCTGTCCAAGGCATTGTTGTTGCCAGAGTCATCAGAAATTCTATCTTTTCCACCTCCTACAGTTCTCTCTGTTTTCTTTCCTCCTTGCTTTTGCTATCCTAGTTATCTCAAGACTTTTTTTAATCTTAGACGGCCAAGAAAAGTTTGAATGTAGCCTCTGTTCTGCAAGACTGCCTTTTGATCTGTTTTCCATTTTAGCTCTCTTGCTATCTTGGTATGAAATCCCTTCCTCCCTCTGGATTTGGCAAGCACTTTCCCAACTTAAGGAAAAGTATGTTCTCTTTTGAGAATCACGCAAATGTAGGAGCTGGAGTGGAGCTCTGCAGCTTGGAAAGGGCTGGTCAGAAGGGAGATTCAGCACTCAAGTAGAGGAGCTTTGTTGCTATCAAGGGCTGCAGTTGAAAGGACAGAGCTGTGAGCAGTCTGTGGAAGGGTCTGTGTGCAGGGAGATAGATGTCAGCATTTCCAGAGAGTCCCATTGACCCCTACCTGCTGCAAGCTTCAGCACAAACACATCCTGGAAAATGTGACGGTTTTTGGGATCCATATCCTGTGGCAGCACAGAGGGGTTGGCAGTGCAGCAAGGAAAATGTTGTGTTTCTCACTCCCTGTGTAAATATCCCTGGCTGTCACTGTCCCAGGGCAGCCACTGGACCAGTAAAGGTGCAGCTGATCTACCAGAGCTGGTGTGTGTCTCCTCCCAGTGCAGGAGGCTGGGAATAGCTGGTGGATGTGTTGTTCTCTCTCTCCAGTTGTGTTCTTGTTCTCCCTTTTTCACCTGCCAGACTCTCCAGATCTGCTTTGGAAGTAGCAGATTTCCTTCGCTTTCCCATTCCCTCCCTCTCAAGGCAGAGGGAAGGGTTCCTGCCTGACTCAGCATCGCTGATGAATGCTGTTTCTCCTGGTCAGATGTTTCATTTGTCCCTGAAGTGCATTGCACTCCCCAGACTCTGACTGTTGCTCAGACATTAAATCTGATCCTGACTTTAACCTTTATTCTCCTGGGTGAAATGTTTTTAGTGGATTTTGTTACCCTGCACAAAGAATAGGAAAAAACCTATCAGCTCTTTTATCTTCTTGGACTCACATGAGCCTAAGGAGGAGTAGATTAGGGCACTTAAAACATTTAGCAGAGCTGCCATGTGAATCCAAGTTTCCCATGTCCATATGCTGCATTGTTGCTGACATTAGGTCATCTCCATCCTAGGCTTGCATGGATCTTTGCTGTCCTTACGGAGCTGAGGCTGCTGTTCCACAGTCCCAGTCTGTAAGGAGGATGGGTGACAGGGGTAGCAAATTCTCAGAGCAGGAGGCTGTGCTGGAAGTGGTTTTCAAACTTCCAGAAGAATTCAGAGCAGAGGTATCACTGAACTCACGCCCACTCCTCCAAAACCAGGGAGAGACTTCCCATCCAAGCATTCAGTTGCTGTTTGGTACCAGCTTTAACCTTGTTGGTTGTTGTCTGTAATCCCTTCTCTGTGTAGGTGAAGGTCTTCATCTATTCAGGAAAAACTGGCCAGCAGGTCGGCTCCACGGGCAGCCTGGCCGTGGATGGCATCGCTCGCTACGTCAGGCTGCAGCTGCACTCCTCCTCCTACTTCCTTTTCTACACAGGTACAGCTCTGCTCGGCAATTCGGTCTCAAAGAGTGATTGTAGCTGAGATCAGGGTTAGTAAACATCGTCTGACAGTGTGTTTTGCATTCTTACAAGCTGTGGGGAGCTTTCACCTAGTCAGAGAGCTGTTTGAGGCCAAGAGAAGGGGGGGCTTCTGCTTAAACTGCAGTTTGTTATGCGCTGTAGTGATTTTATTTAACAAATGTCAAGCATGAAAGGATTAGGCAGTCATTTATAGCAAATGATTACTGTGGAGCACTTGGATTATGAACAGATAAAATGTTAAAAGCATTCAATAGCAGGCTTGAGTCTCAAAATACCACTACAACTCTATGATGCAAGCCCTAAAAATATAGTTGATCTGACAGATCTGGAAAATCATAGAGTTCAGAGCAAGGGCAGGATAACTTATCTCTCTCATTCTTGCCTTTTTCTTTTTCTTTTTTTTTTTTTTTTTTTTTTTTTTTTTTCCACAGAGAACTCTATCTATGCATATTCCCTGGGAGATCTGTGCAGTACAGTAGTTGGGGTGGACGTTAAGCTTCTCAACTTCCAGCCGGATTCTCACTGGGAGAAGAACATTGACCGTGCCACACACCTCTTATCCCTTCTCAGGTGTGAGGTTATGTCTTGGAGGCTGGTGGAGTTGGGGGGGCTGGTGTTCCTGACAGGATGGCCTGGTGGGACTTTGTTCTCTCCTGGCTGGGTGGTTTTTGGACTAGGAGCACATCCAAAGTTCAGGACAAGGGTTGGTGTTAATGGCTTCATCAGGGAGTCACAGAAAAGCAGAGAAAGCACGTTGAGGTTTCCTATTTGGATTTACTGTGCAGGGAAAAAAACTCCAAACCTCACAGTAAAACCATCCATGGCCTAAAAAGCTTAATCATTTTTCTGTCCTTGTTCAGATTTGAAGACATTCACTACCTGGCAAAAGTTCCTGGGCACTCACGGGACAACATCTTGGTTGTGGACTCAGAGATGGCTACGCTGATCAACTCAAAAGATCTCCACGCTGTGTGGACCCTCAATGTGTCCCGTGTTCTGAGGTAGTGTTCTCACTGTGGGCTAGACGTGGCATTTCCAGGTTGCCAGCAGCAGCAATGTCCTGGCAGATGCAATTCTTTTTTAGCCTGGGTCATATCTTGATCTTGCTTATTGTGTTGTGTCCCCTCAAATGCTGGGAGCTGCTTCAGGATGAAGGAGCTCAGAGCTTTGCTTCCTCGTTTTGTGCCTGCTGTGGTGTGCCTGGGCTCAGAGTTGGGGTGGTACCAGGCTAACCCAATGTTAGGCAGTCAAGTCTCTTACCGGGGCAGTTGTGGGAGGATAGAGGCAGCTGGGAAAGCAAAGTGTGCCCAGCCATCAGGGTGGGTTCAGATCTGTCCCTGCTCTTTCTCTCCCTCAGTGAGCCGCTGCTCGGTTACTACAAACCTGATGCCCATGGTATTGTCCTGGAGAGTGAAATTGGACCCAACAGGAAGAAGGTTTGAAATTTCTTCCTTTTAACTTCCCATTTCTCTGTATGTCACAGCTCAAGCAAGAATTGAGCTAAGGACAGTTGGTGGGATGTGTTCCCTCTGGCTGATTTTAGGAAGCTTTAAGCTGTGAAAGGATCTCTTTCAACAGGTTATTGAAGCCAGCTCAGGCACTTTAATTCTCTTCTCAGCAAGAGGCTTCAATGACAGAACTTTGAACCCCTTGAAGCAGCTGCAAAACTTGTGATTTTACTCTAACGTGGCCAACCCCAGGTCTCACATCTCTGTGATGCTCTGCTTCAAATATTTCCTCATCTTCCCATGTGTCACATACTTGTTCCCATAGACAGTGTGAGGAGAGACTGCTGACCTGACTTCTCTGTCATGGCTTGTGTGCTGCCTTTGTCGTGAGTTCCTTTTCTTTCTTCCCTGCCAGGTTATGATTGTTGAGAGTGAATCTGGAGCAGTCCAGTGGGAGCTGAAGCTGAACTCGGGAGCAGGGAGCCCTGGCCCAGCCACCCTTCCCACCGCGGATCACCGCTCCGCCTTCCTCATGTGGGGAGACTACCAGGAGCCGGGCAATGAGACAGTGAGTGCTGCTGCTGAGGGCTGCTCTTTCCAGGCTTTGGGCCAGAACTGGGTGGAGTTACCCCCTTCTCACAGTGTTGATATTCCCATCTGTCTGTGCCCCTGACACCGCAGCCTCTTGCGCTGGCTGTGGGGTCTGTGTCTGCAGCCGTGTCCCTGCAGGTGGTGGTGGCACTGGCAGTACTTGTCATCCTCAGCCTGGTTATGTAGAGAAAATTAAATTGGTGGCTCTGTGAGCAAAGTCACTGCCCTGCCTTGGTGTGGCACTGTAGGTGAGGTGGGAGGCTTCTGGCCTGGTACCTCTGGAGTTGCTGCTGTTTCCCTGGGAGCCTCCCATGGCAGCATGGCATGCAGTGATCTCTGTGGCCACGTGAATATCCTCTCAGTGCCCCAGGCAGCCCCAGGCATCCTCAGTGCACAGCTCAGCTGCTTGCAGAGCCCTCAGGGCAGTGACAGGCAGCACTGGTGACAGTTTGTGTCTCAGAGGCTGCTGAAGCACCAGCTGAACTTCCTCTGCCTTCCTTGCTTGCTCTGCCAGCCCTGAGGCAACAATCTGTCTCCTGCCTGCAGCAGACAGGCCAGCTATTTGCAGGAAGCTTGGGGTGGGAAGGAGAGCAGTAAGCAAAATCCCAGCGCTTGTCCTAATGGCATCGGTCGGGCTGAGTGGGCTGACACGGATGAGTGTCTGGCTGGGTGTATCCTGTGCAGAGTAATAGCTGAGCCTGCCACTGCTGCTGTCTCTGGGATAACGTGTGAGTCTGTGTCCTGATAGTGCCGTGTTGGTTGCAGAGACCCAGAGTTCCTCTCCAGAAGCTGTACCTTTTCCACCCTTCCTACACCAACGTCCTGTTGGAGCTCCGCAACAGCACCGACCAAATCGTCGCGTTCACTGGTGAGTCCTTTCCCTGCAGCCCTGCAGCCAGGAGCTGCAGGAGGGCGCTGCTCCCTCCTGGCCCGGTGTGGGGTGCCGGGTGTGGCGCCAGTCCGGGCACACCAGGCTCAGGCTGGGTTTCCGTGTGCTCCGTGTTGCAGCGGCGCTGTTCGAGCGGAGCCGTCACGCCTGCTATGTGCTGCTGCGGGGCCCCCAGCTCGGCGAGGGGCCGGGCCCCGTGTCCCTGATGAAGAGGAAGATGAAGGAGGATGTGGCAGTGAGCAGGGTGGTCTGGCTGCGCCGCACAGCCGGGGACGAGGAGCAGCACATCCGGGACCGCCTCTACAGGATGCGATTCCAGAGCCGAGATTGAGCCGAACGGGGAACGGGGAGAGGCTGCCCCTGCTCTGCAGCCGTGCTCTCAACAAGCCCAGAGCCTGGAGTCCCATGGGAAGCTGCCTTTCTTGATCCACAGACCAAAGTGTGGCTGGCAGGGAAGCCCCCCCCAGTGTCTAGGGACCCCCAGGCTGTGGGGGCAGCTGCCAGAGCATCTGTCCTCACAGCTGATGGGACTTCAGTGCTTGGCCACCACTGAAGTGTCATCAGCTCAGGGAAGAGGGCTTTCCCCTCCATCCCTCTGTGCCCGCAGAACTGTGCTGACTCAGGAGTGTGTCTGGAGGAAAACATGTGCTTGCTGAAGTGCCAGAATTGATGATTTCTGGGATGGCTGAGAAGTGGAGTTGGATGTCTGGGAAGTGGAGTTTGCTGTGTGGTGTTAGATTTCCTTTCTGAGTCAGCTCTCCGGGCTGGGGAGAGGTGCTTGGCTGCAAGTTGATTTGCAATCAAGCTCTCCTGGATTTGGGCTGTGCTTTGCTAGTGGGGGTGTGGTGACCCCAGCCATGGCTGTGGTGTGTCTGGTGTCACTTGGCCAGCGAAGCACAGGTTAAAGTGTCATTCTACTTAGCAAATGGCCTGTTCTCCCAAGAACAGCCCCGTGTGTCCTACTCTGCAGTCACCAGCCTGCCTGTGTCTGTGTCCTTTGCTGCTTCCTTCCCAGCCAGGCTGTGCAGTGTTGGTGGCACCAAGGGAGCTGGTCTCCCACCTGATGGATGCATCAATGTTCCTCCCTTCCCTCAGCCTGCTTATAGGTGGTGAGAGATCCGCCCTGAGCCCAGGCTGGCTGGTCCCCGGGGGTACCACCACCACCTCTCCAGTTTTAAGGAACCAGAGGATCTGGCTTGAGTAGAATTGCACTTTAACCTTTTCTGGAGCTGGGATTGCTGCTCTGGGAAGCCCTGTGCCCAAGTGGCAGTGCCAGCACCCTGCTCATTCAGCCTTGCAGCTGCTGAGGAGCCTTCTCCAAGCACCGTTCCTGCTGCCAGGAGGTGGGCAGGGGCTCTGTGCTGCCTCCCTGCCCTTGGAATTGAAGTGATGCTGGGTGAAGATCCCCGAGCACTCTTCTCTCTGCCCAGCCTGCTGTCCTGAGGGGATGGGGCAGGTTGCTGTGTGAAGATGACATGTTTCTCCTGGAGATCCATGTAGCACCGTGAGGTGTTTACTGCCCTGTTCTGATGGGTGCCAGTGCAGGCTGTAGAAACCAGGTGCAGAGCCTTGAAAACAGTTTGAACCAGCTACTCAGTCCTGAAAATAAAAATATGCCTAAAAATAACCTCTCTCAGGCTCTGCAGAGCTGGAGGGGCTTTGGCCAGTGCCTCCCTCCCTTGCTGAGTCTGACACTGGGGGATGTGTAGAAACACTCTAGGATCAGGCATCAGCTCTTCCTTTCAGCCAGTGCTGGGCCCGAATGTGCCACTGGGCAGCTGCTGTCACCAGCTCACAGCACAGCCCCAGCCCTGCCAGGCTGACAGCACAGGGAGCTGGGCTGCCTGCACACCTCCTGCTTCCAGCTGATGAGTGGCTGCCTGAAGGGTGCCCTGTCTCCCCATATGCTGGGCAGTCAAGGGAGCCAGTCCTGGGGTGTCTGGCTGTGAAGGAACCCGGGGATGCTCTCTGCAGAGTGCTCCACAGCCTTCAAAGCACCCTGGGCTCAAAATGATGAGGTTGCTCCTCTGCCTCTCTTCTGAGGGAGTCTATGAGTGCAGGGAGGTTCCCCAGCTGTGTCCCTCAGCTTGGGTTTCCTCTTTGCTCAGCACCTTGGGCCTGACAGCCCCCCAGGTCTCTGTGCCAGTGTTGCAGCTGTAAAAGGGCTGGATTGAGCCTTCAGCCAGCTGGGGCGGGGCACAGGGCAGGGGACCCCCAGGCTTGCACTGTAGCCCAGCCTTAGTGCTGAGTGTGGATTGTTTCCTGCTGAGCTTCCCCTGGCCAGGAGCAAGGGGAATGCCTGGGCTGTGTTCTGTTGCACTCTTCTTCCTCGGATGCCTCAGACCCGACTTCCCATAGGCACACTGAATGTTCCTTGAGGAGAGCTGGATTTTCAGCTTTGAGGAGCTTTGCTGGCTTTAAGTTGTCCAGTAATGTTTCTGGACAGTTTGGAAATGCAGATTTCGCCGTGGCAGCTCAATGAAACGCATCAGTGCCAAACCAGCACCTTCTTAACAAAACCAGTCTGTTTCCAGCTTGTTTCCTGTGTAATTGTTTGGTTTTTTTTGCAGTATTTGATGAATGACTTTGTGCCTTGATTCAATAACTCGGCTGGGTGGCAATGGCTATGTCACTGTGTTATGTGTTAGTGTGGGTTTTAACACTGAGACTGTTTGGTTTGGTTCTTTTAACTTATTGCAAATTGTGCCGTACAGGACTTGCTCTAACCGGAATGGTTTCAATAAATCCTCTTTCGCATTGTTTGTAAATGGTGCCCTGCTTTGGTGTTGGAGGTTACACAAGACTTTGGGATTTTTTGTCAGCTGTTTGAGTGACCTCCCCAAGGCAGAACCCCCCTGCTTGGAGGGATCCAGGAGTCCTGGTGATGCTTTGATGGCTGAGGTGTGCCTGCTGCCCTGTCCTGCTGTGGGCAGGTGATGGACCAGGAAAAGGGAGAAGGCAGCGTGTGGAGAGAGGCTGAGTTAGATAACGAGGCTGGGCCAGCCCGTCCCTGCCCCCCACCTGGGGCTCTGTGACCTGGTTTTACACCCCAGATTCCCTCTGCAGTCCATCAGCACGAAAATCTCATGCCGGGGTTTGGATTTGGATCAAGCCGGAGGGAGGCGCGTGGCGGGCGCTGTCTCCTGGAGCGCGGGGCCATCTGTCACAGCCGGTGGCTGCCAGCACCGAGCCCAAGCTCCATCCTGTGACCGAGGCTCCCGCAGCTTCCCCTGCCCCAGGGGCCTCTGTCTGCCCAGCACAGAGCTGAGAATGCCCCTTGCTCTGTGCCAGGCTCTGCGTCAGGGAAGGATCATCCCCAGCGTGCCAACATCCCGTGTTCGTTAGCCAGGACACAGGATGGCACCTCTTTGTCCGTTGGGGGCTGGAGCTGTGCCCAGCTCTGCTGTGTGGGTACGTGTGGAGCAGGCTGGGCTCCAGGGCTGAGCAGTGCCGGGCATCAGCCCCCCTCTCCTTTATGTAACCACAGCGATAATCCTCTGCAGCTGGGGCTGTGCTCCCGGGAAGGAATAATCCTGCCGTGCGATCCTCAGCCTTGCTCAGATTAACAGTCCATGGACAGGAGTGGCTCAGCTGCCAGCCCCGCTCCTGGTGCCCCTGCCAGCCCACAGGGCCAGCCCCATTCCAGAGGCCTTTTTGTCCCTCCCAGGGTGTGGGTGGCACGGCAGTAAGGCCTGAGTGCCAGCTCAGCCGCGTCAGGCTGGTGCTGCCCCTCGGAGCAAGCCGATCGGCGGGCGCTGGCTGTGCCATGGGCACGCGTGTCTGGGGGCTGCTCCCCTGCCGGTGTGCACCCTGGCTGGCTGCTGCAGGCACGGGAGGATGTCACTTCCAGCCCGGAGAACAGCTCACAACCCAGCCTGGAGAAACGGGCAGCACTTTGTGCTCCTCCCACCCTGCCTCCCTGGCCCCCCTCCCCAAAAAGCACGGGAGCCAGCAGCGTTTCCCGGGGGGTTTTACTGTCTCGTGTCGGGGTGGGGCGGGAGCAGGGGGTGACCCCGCACCAGGCCGGCTGGGTGCGGCTTCCCCGAGGGACAGCAGGGAGTGGGGATGTGAGCGGGGGCTGCGGCGGGGTCAGCCTGGCTCGGGGGGCCTGGGGGGATATGGCTTCTCTCCTCCAGTGCTACTGCCGGCAGGGTCCTGCGGCGTGGCTGCGTGTGCTGGGTCATGGCGCTCCCGAACTGCCGGGGGCCGCGGCTCTCAGCTCTCCTCCTCGGGGACGGGGGCGGTGGAGGGGCTCCTGCTCCTCTCGTCGGCATCGCCCGCGGGCAGCAGCAGGGCCGGGCTGGGGCTGGAATGCCGCTGCTTGCGCATGAACGGGAACACCCTGAGGGCAGAACGGGGTCAGAACCGGCGGGGACCACCCCAGGTGGGCCCCAGGGGACGGCCCCTGCCCTCACCGCTTCTTGGTCTCCGGCGGAATGATGGCCTCGGCCAGGAGGTTCTTGTAGAGGTCCGACTTGAGGAAGCGTGGGTAGGAGTCCTGGGCGAGCAGAGACGTCAGGGTCCTGCCCAGCCCTGCCCGACCCAGCCCCGCCCTCACCCACCTTCTTCATCAGCATGTAGATGTGCATCTGGGCATCGTCCATCACGTAGCGATGGGGCGTCTTGATGCCCTCCAGGGTTCTCTCCATCGTCTTGCTGTCGATGTTCACCCAGCGCGTGGCCCCGGGAGCCAGGAACTGCCTGGGCAGTCACGGACGGTGGTGAGCCCGGCCCTGCCCTGGGGCAGAGCAGCGCGATGGCCTGGCCACCCCCAAACCCTTCCTCCCAAACCCACTGGCACTCACTGATAGATGGAGTCCACGATCTCGGCGATGCGGGACTGCTCCCCGTAGCGCAGCTCCTCACACGCCTCCCAGAAGCTCAGGTTCTCAGCTGGGGAGGGGGACATGGTGCTGGGAATGGGGACACTGGGCACCCCTCATGGGCAACCCCCAAAGGCCAGCATGGCTGGGCATGTGTCCCCGTGAGACAGAGCCGCTGGGGCAGGGACACTGGGGCAGATGAGCTGGGAGGTACTGGGATGTGGTGGTGGGCTGAGGAATGGCAGGACACACTAATGGGTTGGGTTGGTGGTGTTGGGATTGGGCAGTAGATTAGGCACTACTGGGGCATGGTGGGTTTGGTGATGTTGGGATTGGGCAGTGGATTGGGCACTACTGGGGCATGGTGGGTTTGGCGGTGCTGGGTCAGAGTGGTGTGTCTGGGGTGCCAAGGCAGAGGTGTTTCAGAGCTGGGGCTGGGCCCCCTCACCACTGAACTCCTTCTTGAGGAATTCCAGGAGCTGTGCCCGGCCCAGGGGGTCGTTGATGAGCTCACTGAAGTTGAAGCCCCAGCGCTCCACGCGCAGCTTTGTGGGGGTTGTCACTCTGTGGGTGACAGCGGCATTGGGGCTGGCAGCCCATGGCAGCCTACATGATCCCACAGACCCCAGAACCCTTTCCTGCAGATTGGGGTTCTGGGGGGGCTGGGCCTGGGGCACTTACGTGGGGGCATTCATGGCCCAGTACGTGGTGTCATCCGTGATCCAGGGGTTGCTGGGCAGGCAGCCAGACATGATGGGGTCGTGGGGCACATACTGCTCGTTGAACTTGATGTACCTGCCAGGAGTGGTGGCTGGAGGAGACCAGGGCCACCAACCCCAGCCACCGTGGGGACATGATGGGGACATGGTGGGGATGTGCCTGAGCTGTGCAGAGCCTCAGCTCCACTCCCTGCTGAGGGCTGGGGTGCAGTGGTGCCAGCACCAGCTGCTGGGATGTGGGTGCCCCTGTCACCCTGACAGGGACCCAGCCCGTGGTTGGGGCAGCTGCTGCCACTCACCCCTCAAGGCAGATGGAGGACTTCACCCTGGTCCTGGCCATGGCCTTCCTGCAGTACTCGATCTGGGCCAGGCGCAGGGGAGATGTTGGGGTGCCTGGCAGCTCGTGCCCCCCAGGAGCTGCCCCCACCCTTCACCCCACTCACCTCTCGCTTGTAGTAATCCATGTTCTTGGTCTGCAAGAGACGCACGGGGCTGGGTGAGGGCACGGTGGGGCCAGGGCATTGTCCTGCCACCACCACCCTGGACAATCCAGGCACCCAGTCCCCCACCCTGGGACTCTGTATCCCATCCCTGTGGCCTCCAGCCTCATTTCCCCAGCCCTCCTGGCTCAGCCAGCACAGCCCATGGAATGAACCCTGGCTTCCCCCCCTCTGCACCCCGCTGTGACACCAGCCCCAGGTTAGTGACACTTACGTGGGCAGAGGACACGGCACACGGCGCAGAGAAGAGAAAGTGGGTGGTTAGTGAGGACAGCCTGGGGATGCTGGGGCAGCATTAGTGGGGTCACAACACAAGGAAGGGCTTGGTGGCTGCTGCTGGCACCCCAGGGTGCCGGGGCTCCCTGCAGCACAGCTGCCCTGCAGGGATCAGAGGTGCTGGCACAGGGGGTGCTGGGTGCGAGGACAAACACACGGACCCTCCATGCTCGGGGTGGGGAACACACAGATGTTAGCAGAGCTGGGGCTCACCCCTCACCCCAAAATGTGGGCACAGCCTGGGGTGAGATGGATGGGCACCCACTGGGGCAGCTCTTCCCCCCAGCACAGGCACTGGGTGTGTCCCGTGCCCGCCGGCAGCCCCAGGGGTGCCTGGACACCCCCACTCACCAGCTGGACACGGGTGGTGTGGCAGTTCCTGCGCTCGGGACCCTGCTCCAGCACGTTAGGGGCTCCTGGCTGCAAGGACAGCATCATGCTGGGGGCATCCCCTGCACCTCAGCCCCGCTGCTCAGGCCGGGGCCCTGCGTGGCGCCAGGGCTGCACCCTCCAGCCCGACCCCCCCGCGCCGCGCTCACCGGGGGCCGGTTGACGAGCCAGTAGGCCTGTTCCTGGCAGTCGATGACGATGCGGTCGCCCTTGCGCCGCTGCTTGGCTGCCCTGGCCGTGCAGAGGCAGCGGGGAGGTGCTGGCACCCTGCCTGCCCGGCACCCAGGGGTGCTGCGTCCCGGCCGCTCCCCGGGGCGCAGCGGTGCCGGCCGTGCCCGCACTCACCGGAGCTGCTCCCGTGCCTGCATCACCACGAAGTCCCACGTGTGGTTGATCCGCTTGTGCAGGAGGTTGTAGTTGTCCTGGGGAGCGACAGGAAGGCGCGGTGCGGCACCTGTCCCCTCTCCCGGCTCCGGCTCCTGCTGCCGCTCCAGCGCAGGGACAGCCGCGTCCCCCGCCACGGGCGAGCACCCGCGCTCCCAGCTCACCGCAGGTGTGGGGAGGGCACCGCTCACCTTCTCGTGCTCGATCAGATCCCCCTGCTTGCGGATGTTCTTCTTGGCCAGGTAAATGGCTGCAAGAGAAGCGGCGGCGCTCAGGGGGGCTGCGAGGGCTCGCAGCCCGTGCCGGTGCCAGCCGCACGGCGGCACCTACCGTAGTCCAGCTCCGTGGCCGGCCACTTGGTGCTGGTCCAGAAATAGGGGGTCTGCGGGGGAGGAAGAGGCTGAGGAGCCTGCCACGGGGTGCCACGGTGCCCAGGCGGGGCAGCCCCGGCCTTTGGGCCGCGCCGTGCCCCGGGGCGGCGCTACCTGGAAGCGGTAGGGCGACTCATCGGCCCGCAGCACCAGGCTGCGCGGGTCTTTGAGCGGGTAGATGTAGCCGTGCTTCACGATGAGGTTGCCGAGGTGCAGCGACTCTGCGGGATGGGATTGGGGGCTGCGTGGAGGCTCGGCAGCCCCGGTTGTCCCGCCGGTGCCAGCTGCCTGTGCCAGGGCACTCACCCTCCTCGGAGATGCCGTACTTCTGGATGAGCCACTCCACGATGTCGTTCCCTAGGGACGGAGGCTGCGTTAGTGGGGTGCAGCGGGGTTCCCCAGACTGGACATGGGGGGATTCTCCGCTGGGGCACCTGGCACGGCGCGGCAGTGCCAGGGGTCACGCAGGGTGACGGGGACCCTGCCAAGGACGAGCGAGCGCCCGCCCCGCGCGGCCGATGCATAATTGATCCCAGCTGCAGCGCTGAGCGCCGGGGTGCGGGAGAGGAGCGGCGCGGGGCCGGAGGGGGGCCGCTGCCGCAGGGCTGGGGACACCCGGGGAGCTCCCACACGCCTTCCCCACGCGCCTCGCGGGGACCCCATCGCGGGGACCCACCTGTCATGGCGTGGGGGATGACGGTGATGAGCAAGCGCTGGTTCCTCATCTTGATGCCCATGTCGGGGTCCTGCATGCTGACGATCATCCGCTCCATCTGCCGGGCAAAAACCGCTGCGCTCAGCCCCGCGACGGGCCTGGACACAACCCGGGTCCCCTCGCTGTGACCCCGGCACCCTGTGACCTGGACACAGTCTGGCTCCTCACAACCCGACACGGGCAGCCCGTGCACAGCCTGGAGACAACCTGGAACTCCGCGGAGCCCCAGGGCACCTTGTGCCCAGCCTAGGGACAGCCTGACATGCCACAGCCTGACCGAGGCACCCAACGAGAGTGCGATGCTGGAGCTGCAGACACTTATCCTCCTGGCATCCCTGGCCCGGGGAACCCCGGTTTTGGGGAGTGAGCTCTGCCGAGGCTCTGGCAGCACCCCAGCCCGGCGTGGGTGAGCAGAGCACGCAGCTCCGGGGCGCTGCCCGTGGGTATTCCCTCGTGGGGCGGTTCCCGGTGCCCCGCGGCGGCGCCGGGGCCGGGGTGGTGCCCGCTGTCCCGCGTACGCTGGGCGGTGCTGGTCCCCGGCGATCCCACGCCCGCGCCGCCGGCGGGCCCCGAAGCTCCCGTAACCCAGTGCAGCGTCAGTGTCCGGTCCCCACGGTCCCCGCGCCCCGTCCCCGGTCCACACAGTGCCGCTGCCCGAGTCTGCACAGTCCCTGCGCCCAGTCTCCGGTCCACACGCTGCCGGTGTCCGGTGCCCTCGGTACCCCCACCCCGCGATGCCGGTGCCCGATCCCCACAGTCCCTGCCCCGGGTGCCCGCGGCGCCCGCTCCCCGCGTTGGCGGTGCCCCGTTTCCGCCGTGCAAGTGCCGGCCCCGGCGCGGGGCCCCCCCTCCCCGCGGGGGCGCCTGCCGGTGCCAGTGTCGCTCACCTTGCGCAGACAGGGCATCTGGAGGCGGGGGGTGCCGGCCGCGGGGGCCGCCGATGGTCATCGCGGGTGCGCGCCCCGCTCCGCGCCTCTCCGCCCGGGCCCGCCCCGGCCCCGCCCGGCCCCGCCCCGCTGCCCCCCCCGCGGCTGCCGCCGCCTGCCCCGGGTGCCCCGAACCCCGGCCCCGACCCCCGGGGCCGATCTGCCCCCTGCCCGTGGGACCCCCGGCACCCCTCGGCCCCCCCCCCCGCCCCCCCAGCCTCCCGGGGCCGGGGGGAGCCCGGGCTGGGCCGGTGCCCGGGAGAGGGACCCGCACCGCCGTGGCTGCTGGATGGCGGCGCGGGCAGGGGGCAGGGTGCGGGCGGCGCAGTGAGGGCACGGGAAGGATGCTCGCGGGATGCGGGCAGGGTGGACAGCGTGCCGGCAGCGTGCGGGGCTGCGGGCAGCGCGGTCATGGTGCGGGCGCTGTGAACAAGGAGCTGGCCAGGATGCGAGCGGTGCGGCCATGGCGTGGGCAGTGCCCTGAGGGTACCGAGAGGATGCTCCTGGGATGCAGGCAGTGCACTGAGGGTACCGAGAGGATGCTCGCGGGATGCAGGCAGTGCACTGAGGGTACCGAGAGGATGCTCGCGGGATGCAGGCAGTGCACTGAGGGTACCGAGAGGATGCTCGCGGGATGCAGGCAGTGCCCTGAGGGTACAGAGAGGATGCTCCGGGGAGGCACGCAGTGCCCTGAGGGTACAGAGAGGATGCTCCGGGGAGGCACGCAGTGCCCTGAGGGTACAGGCAGGAGGCTCGCGGGGTGCAGGCAGTGCACTGAGGGTACAGGCAGGAGGCTCGCGGGGTGCAGGCAGTGCCCTGAGGGTACAGGCAGGAGGCTCGCGGGGTGCGGGCAGCGCGGGGCGGGCGCGCCCGGCGATGAGCTCACTGCAGTCTCGCCGCCCACGAGCGGCGGGGCTGGAGCCGCCGAGGGGCGGGGGCGGGCGGGGGCGGGCAGCGGAGCCGCCGCGTCTGCGGGAGCCGCCGCCGCCCCGCCGGGCCGCGCCGGGCAGCGCCGGGAAGCGCAGCGGGGAGCGCTCGGGAGCAGCCGGCACCGCCGAGCGCGGCGGCAGCGAGCGGGAGGAGCCGCCGGCACCGGCAGAGCCGCGCCCCCGGGCCCCCCCCCAGCGGCCGCCCCGCCCGGCCCCGGGGGCGGCGGGCCCGGCACGGCCCGGCCATGCTCGGCCTGGACGTGTGCGAGGCCGGCGGGCAGCTGCTGGAGCTGCTCTGGCTGGCGCTGTGCTACCGAGGTGAGCGGCGGCGGCCGGGGGGCAGCGCCCGGGGGCGGCGGGGGGCATTGCCCCGGGGAGGGAGGGCGAGCATCGCTCCGAGTTCCCAGTAAGTGAGCATCCCTGGGGCGCCCGGTGCATCCACGAGTGAGCAGCATCCCGGGCCCGGGGGAACTGGAGCGTCTCACGGGGGAGATCCCCGCTGTCCCCCTGCCACCTCGCAGCCTGTGGCACCTGGAGCGTGCCCCCCTGCCCTGCCACCCGCGGGCAGCCAGCGAGTCGCGAGGTGGGTGCATCCCTGGGCTGGGAGTGCCCGCATGCCGCCGTGACAGCCGATGGCCAGAGGGGCAGCAGGGCCACTGCTGCGTCCCCATCACTGCCACTGCCCTGGGGACCCATATCTTGGCTGGATTGACCCAAACTTCTGGCCCTGCGGCCCCCCCGGCTGAGAGCAGGCAGTGTCCTCTGCCCCATGCTGTATTCCCAGCGTGTCCCCAGGGATGGAGTTCCGGGGCTTTGGGGAGCTCAGTGCTTGCAGTCACAAGAGTGGGGTGGTGATGCAGTGGGCAGGGAGAGTCAGGGACGGTGGGGACATCACCCATGCTTGTGGTGCCCCTGGTGCCCCCCAGCAGTCTGGCAGCACCAGAGCCACCGGAGCCACCATCCCAGTGGTGCCTCTTTGCCCCGCAGCTGCTGGTGGTTTGGGTTTTGGGGTGGGAGATGGGGCTGGAGGTTGCCCAGCGGGGTTGGAGGGGCTGCAGGGCAGTGACAAGGGTTTCTCCGGGTGACACGAAGGGGCCCGGGGGGCTGGAGGAGCCTGCAAGCGCCCCCCAGACCGAGCCCACCGTGCAGGCACCAGCTCGCCTTGCTCCATGACCGTGCGGAATTCAGCCGGCGGCAGCACCTCTGGTCTCAGCTGTGCCACCAGGCCCCGGGGACACCGAGCCTGGCAGCCTTCCCACGGCTCCGAGCAGGGGAGCAGCTTGGCCTCCCCACGGGGATTTCCCGTGTCACAGCCCAGCCACCCCCTGCCCACCAGTGCCTTCGTGTCGGGGGCAGGGGGTGTCCCCCGGGGTGTCCCCGGAGCTGCCACTGCCTGTCCCCCGCAGACATCATGGCTGACAAGGAGGGGGTGACGCTATCGCTGGAGGAGGAGGAGGAGGATGCCGACGTGGCCCTGGCGTACAAGACGCCGGAGAAGAAGAGCCTGCGGGAGATCCAGGAGCTGGACCCAGGGGACGAGAGCCTGCGGAAGTACAAGCAGGCACTGCTGGGTGCCATCCCTGCTGCCGTGGGTAAGGCTGCGGCTGCAGGCGGGTTTGGGCACCGCGGCATCCCGGCAGCCCAGCCGGGGGATGCAGCCTCAGCGGGCTCGGGGAGCTCGGGCGTGCTCGAGCAGCGAGAGTCCCGTGGGGCATCCCCGGCAGGGAGGGCACATCCCAGCTGGAATCGCCCGTGGGTGTTGCCTGTGCCCCCCACCCGCGCAGAGACCCCGGCATTCCCTGCCGACAGAGTGCCGGTGCCCGGGGACCCCAGTTGCCGTGGTTACGGGATCACCGCCGCAGTTTCCATAGGAACGGCTACAGGGAACCGGGAAATTCATGGGGATGACTGAGAGGAGCGAACGGCGGGGGCGGGGGGGAGGAACACCGGGGTAGCACGGGTGCCGGTGACCAGACGGTGCCCCCCGCTGCCCATGGCCCCCAGAGGCTCCCCCGCCCCAGGCTGGTGCTGGTCTGCATGGGGGTCCCTGGGGAGCTCCACGGGCCCAGCACCCAGCGTCCATCCATGGATGCATTGAGGAGGGTGCAAACTGAGGGGGGGAGAGTTGCAAAGCAGTGGGGGGCGTGAGGGGTGCACCGTGGTACGTGTGAAAGCTGGGGCCGTGCAGGTTGGGCTGGTGGGGTGAATGAGACCAGTGCCCACCTCAGGGGCTGTGTTGGCTGCACGTGCTGCATCCTCCTCCTCTGCTTCCCCTTGTTCTGCTCCTGAGCCAGGGAATGGTACCCTCTGGGAAATACCCGTGTCTGGGTCCTTTAAACGTGATCTTACCCCAAAAGGCACTGCTGCCACTGTGGAGTGACCTGAGATGCACCTGCTCTCCTGTGCCCTGCCTGGCGCTCACCTGCTTTAACACCCCCACCACGGACACCGTGGCCCTTCCCGCCGCTACAGGGCCACGGGCAGCCCCTCGGCTCGCTGGGATGGAGGTGGTGGTGGACTGGGCATGGTGGGTAAGGTCTGGGCCCTGCTGCTTGTCCCTAGATGCCAGCGTGCCCAACGTGCAGGTGACAAAGCTGACACTGATGTGCGAGCAGGCGCCAGGGCCCATCACCATGGACCTGACAGGTGAGCCCTGGGGACACCTGGGGGACGAGGAGGAGGAGGAGTGGGGGGAGGAGGAAGGGGTACGGGGCTGATGGACTACCTGCCTGTGCAGGAGACCTGGAGGAGCTGAGAGGCCGGGCCTTTGTGCTGAAGGAAGGGGTGGACTACAGAGTGAAGGTGTCCTTCAAGGTGAGGGGAGCGCGTGGTGCCCTGAGCCCTCTGGCTGGGCATGGCCCTGCTGCCCTCACACCACGGGGTCCCCACCCTAAGGGGTCCTTGTTACCCTGGGACCCTGCCCTGCAGGGTCCCTCTTGCCACCCATGGGTCCCTGCCTGTCCCAGGCTCTCTGCCTTGGCACATCTGCTTCCACCCTTTACCCCTGAGGTCCGTGCCCCTCTGGGAGTCTCTGCCCACCCCGAGTTCCCTCCTGGGTCACTGCCACCCTGGGGCTCCTTGCTGCCCACGTGACTGTCACCCCAGGGTTCCTGCCACCCCAGAATCCTTGCTTCTCCCAGAGATCCCAGCAATGCTGCCTATCCAAGGGTTTCCTAGAGAACCCCGCCCCTCCTGAGGGGGATCCCTGCCATCTCTGAGTCCCTGCCCCTCTTGGAGTTACCTGCCAGCCTGGAGTCCTGCCACCTTTGTTGATGCTGCATCCTGACAAAGGGCTGGATCCTGGAAGAGGTGGATGTCAGGATGCCAGGGATCCCCACGCCATGGGGCAGTCCCCAAGTCCCCCCTGCCTTGTGCCCGCAGGTGAACAGGGAGATCGTCTGCGGGCTGCGGTGCCTGCACCTCACCTACCGCCGGGGCCGGCCCGGTGAGTGGGGCTGGGGGCTGGGGGCCGGGGCTGGGGGCTCCCACGCCACCCCGGCCCCGCTCACCCGTCCCTCCTCTCCCCTCCTCGCCCAGTGGATCGCGACGTTTTCATGGTGGGCAGCTACGCGCCGCGGGCCGAGGAGTACGAGGTGGTGACGCCGGCGGAGGAGGCGCCGCGGGGATGGCTGGCACGGGGCTCCTACCGCGTCCGCTCCCTCGTCACCGACGACGACAAGACGGAGCACCTCTCCTGGGAGTGGGGCCTGTGCATAAAGAAGGCTTGGGAGGACTGAGCCCGGCCCCGCAGCCCGGCTCCCCCCGCCCGCTCGGGGACGAGGAGCCGCCGTCCCGGGGAGCCCTGGCCGGCCCCGCCGCGCTTCCCCAGTCGCGTGGAGGGTTGAGGGGGGTCCCTTAGCGAGTGAGAGCCCGTGGTCGTGGTCTTCGCAACCAAAGTTATTTTTAATTGCTCTTTTTTTTTAAATATCGACGCCCGCCTGGTCCTCACGGCGTCCCCATCGCTGGGGCCGGGGCTGTGACCCTGCCGCGGCGGTGCCGTGTCCGGCCCCCGCCCGGTCGCAGGCTGCGCTCTTCCATCGCCATTAAACCCTACAGACTGGTCTCTTACTGGTGTGTCTGTGTCCCCACCGCCTATGCCTGTCCCCCTGCCCCTTGTTCCCCGCGGCCCTGTCCCGGTCCCGCTGGCGGGGCCAGGTCTCCCTGCGGCGACGAGCGTCTGGAAAACGGCCACCTGGTCCCGCTGCCTTATCGGCCGGGCCGGGCAGCCAGTAGCGGAGGGCCACGAGCCCCAGGGGACCGGCACAACCCGCCCCCAGGTCCCTTATCTTCGTCCTCCTCCCTGGACAACATCTTCAGCGCCGGCACCATGCGCGGCTGCGGGTCCCGGCTGGTTTGGCTGCTGGTGCTGTCACTGGCCTGGCTGGGCCCGGCTTTGGGGGGCGACGATGAGGATGAAGAGGTGATAGAAGAGGAGGAAAAGGAGAAGAAAGAGGATGAAGTGCTCTCAGATGAGATCAAGGAGGAGGACAATGTCCTGGTGCTCCATGAGCACAACTTTGCCCGCGCCCTGAGTGAGCACCAGCTGCTGCTGGTGGAGTTCTGTGAGTGCCCTCGGCGCGGGCAGGGCTGTGGGCAGGGCAGATGTGGGGTAGGGAATATTGGCAGGGGCAGGGCAGATGTGGGGTAGGGAATATTGGCAGGGGCAGGGCAGATGTGGGGTAGGGAATATTGGCAGGGGGGAGCGGCTGTGGCTGAGTGTGGGCAGAACACGTACATGGACACAGGCACAGCAGGGCGCAGGACACGAGGGACGGTAGGTGGGGTGGGCAGGGGCAAGGCTGTGGGACAGAGGGGCAAGAGCACAGACCATGTGACAGCATGGGATGGGGACAGACACGCGGAGCAGGGACACAGGCAGAGCATGGGTGAGGGGTGCGTAGCACGGGCGTGGGACACGAGACAGGGACACATGGCGTGGGTGTGGGGCAGGGGCACAAGCTGGGGCCCAGTGGGCTCACACAGCCTTTGGGATGTCCCCACACCTGTCCCCATTATCAAGGCTGTCCCCTACCCACAGACGCGCCATGGTGTGGGCACTGCCAGCAGCTGGCTCCCGCCTTTGCCCAGGCAGCCACTGAGCTGAGGAACGAGTCCAGCCCAGCCCGGCTGGGCAAGGTGGATGCCACGGCACAGACAGCCCTGGCCAATGAATTTGGCATCACCTCCTACCCTACGCTCAAGCTCTTCCGTGATGGCAACCGCACCCACCCCCTGGAATACACCGGTAGGGCTGTGGCACCACACAGTGTCCCTGGCACCTGTCGAGGGGGACACTGCCATGGGGCTGGGGCGGGTGGCAGGGGCTGATGGTCGACAGTGACACTGTCCTCGTGTGGGTCACAGGGTGGTGATGGTGAGAGGGGTGGCAATGTCCTGGTGGTGATAATGGACAGGTGACAGTGTGATGTATGAGGTTATGATGGCAGACGGTGCCACGGTGCTGGTGGCGGGTGGCTGAGGTTGGTGGCACAGGAAGGGGTGGCAGCCTGGAGAGGGGTGTCAGGTGACGTCTGTGTGCCAGGCCGCAAGGACAGCCAGGGCATCGTGCGCTGGATGCAGCGCCGGGCTGGCCCCAGCGCCACGCTGCTGCAGGACACCGACACCACCGCAGCCTTCATCAACTCCCAGGACCTGGTGGTCATCGGCTTCTTCAAGGTGGGCTGGGCCAGGTTGGGGCTGGGCACAGCCATGGCTGTGGCCGTGGCACTCACGGGTGGCTGTGCAGGACCTGAGGGGGGAGGCAGCCCAGGCGTTCTTCGAGGTAGCTGCCGAGATGGTGGACCTGACGTTCGGCGTGGCAGAGGCAGCTGAGCTCTTCCAGGCGTACGGGCTGTCAGCTGACACCGTCTGCCTGTTCAAGAAGGTGAGGGGGTGGCAGGGGAGTGGTGGGGCCATCCTGTCCTCCCCTCAGCCCTCACAGGCCCCTGCCCTGGCAGTTTGATGAGAAACAGACAAACTTCCCTGTGGACCCGGCACGGGGGCTGGACACGGCCGAGCTCACGCGGCTGCTCCGCGTCCACAGCCTGCAGCTGGTGATGGAGTTCACCAACGAGGTACAGCCCTGCCCCAGCCCTGCCGCTGTCCCCTGAGGGCCACGGCTGCCCTGCCCTCATTCTCCTCCTCTTCCCCAGACATCCAACCAGATCTTCAGTGCCAAGATCCCCCATCACATGCTGCTCTTCCTCAACAAGTCCTCACCGGAGCAGCTGTCGCTGCGGGACAGCTTCAGGGCAGCTGCCAGTGGCTTCCGTGGTGAGGTGAGGTGACCCCATGGAAGGGACATAGAGGGTGGCTTTGGGACTCCGCAGCCTCAGTGTCCCCCGTTTCCCTGCCCAGGTGCTCTTCGTGGTGGTGGATGTAACCGGCCATGGCGCCGATGTCCTGCCCTTCTTTGGCATGACTGCTGCTGATGCCCCCACCCTGCGCCTGGTCAAGATGCAGAACAACCGCAAATACCAGATGGAGCAGGACAACTTCTCGGATTCGGCCATTCGCACCTTCATCCAGGCGGTGCTGGACGGCAAGGTGAAGGTGAGGGCTGCAGCACGGTGCCAGCCAGCACCGGTGGATTCTGCCCTCCGGTGAGAGATGGGCTGCTCAGAAGCCTAAGGATGATGGATGTCTGTGTGGGGAACAGCAGGGATGTTTGCCGATACTCCTGCTGCCAGGCTTGAGGATCTGGGGATGGTTGGGGGGGCAGCAGACTGCTGCCATGGAGACACGCAGAGCTGGGATGGCAGCAGAGGGGAAGATTGGTCCCAAAGGAGCACAGGAACACACCCCTGCCCCAGCCTGCACTGTGCCCCACGGGCCTCTGGCATGCTCAGCCCAGGCTGTGGCTGTCCTGACTGTCCCCACAGCCTCACCTGCTGAGTGCAGAGCCCCCTGAGGACTGGGACACGCGGCCCGTTAAAGTCCTGGTGGGGAAGACCTTCGAGCAGGTGGCATTCGATGAGACCAAGAACGTCTTTGTCAAGTTCTGTAAGTGCCACCCATGTCCCTCCCTGAGCTCTGCCGTGGGGCTCAGCCGCTCCACGACAGCCCCAGCCCTGTCCCAGGCCCCTGCTCAATGTGCCCGCCCCGCAGACGCGCCGTGGTGTCCCCACTGCCAGGCCATGGCGGCCGCCTGGGAGGAGCTGGCCGAGCGCTACAAGGACCGCGAGGACATCGTCATCGCCGAGATGGACTCCACGGCCAACGAGCTGGAGAACATCACCATCCACGGCTACCCCACCCTGCACTACTTCCCCGCGGGGCCGGGCAGGAAGGTACGTGTGGGCACTTGTGGGGTCACCAGCACCTGGGGGACAGTGGCACGCTCAGTGCCTTCCACTCCCATGGCGCCAGATGGTTGAATATAAGAGCACCCGAGATGTGGAAACCTTCTCCAAGTTCCTGGAAAACGGGGGGACACTGCCTGAGGAGCCTCCGGTGAGTGGGGTCAGGGGACAGTCCCCCTGCCCAGGGCCGGGGGATGGATCCTGCAGGATGGGGACAGGGACAGGGTCAGGCAGGGAGTGTGTGTCCATCCATGCCTCGCTGCTGCCTTCTCCAGGTGACCAAGACCCCTGGGAACAGCACGGGCAAGGAGGACCCGAGCGCGCCGTGGACGGATGAATCCCGGGACGAGTTGTGAGCCCTGTCCTACTCAGGCATGTGCTATAAACCACCTGGAAACAATGTGGGCTCCAGTCTGTGTCTGCGTCTCCATGTGTTGGGAGCACCCACCTGTCTAGGGGACACACCAGAGCCTCTGTCTCCCTGGGGCAGCTGTGCCATAGCACTGATCCTGGCAACCCTGCAACGGCACCAGGTGGCCAAGGAGCTCTCCATGCTCTCCCTCGTGCTGCACTGGTGGGGTTCAGGTGATGGGGGACCAGCTGGGGTCTCTCCTTCATGACATACCAGAGCCAGGCAATCCCCAGGAGCTGCTGTCACAGCCAAGGCAGGCAACATGGGGTTCTACCAGCATGTAAGCCTGGCTCGTAGCCTCTGGCAACTCCAGCACTGTCCCCTCTCTGCTGAGCCGTTCCTTCAGGGGCAACACGCTGGTCCTGTTGGGCCAGGATGTGCTCAGCCACCCCTCCAGGGAGCCCAGAGCAGCCCTAGTCCCACCCTCTGCCTTTCACCAATCCTGCCCCATCCTCTGTCCATCGCAGAGGCTGCTGAGGGCCTTGGCCTGCTCCACAGGGAAGGAAAAAAAGCAGCAGGCAGTGGGATGTGGGGTTTTATTTCATTTTATCCAAGTACCTTTCAAAAGATCATTGTACAAGTCAGCACATGAGAATGCAGAGGAAATGCCGGGGCTGCACGGCCACTGTACATATTTACAGGGACCCCCCGAAAAAAAGGGGGGGACGGAAATCCCGGGCACGCCAACAACCTCACCAGACACACCACCATCAGAGCTTCAAAAAACGGAGTAAAACCCCTCATGACACTGTTCCCGGGCTGAAAACAGTTGCAGATTTTGCTGGACTTCACACAGTGTTCTAGGCAAGTCCAGCCCCGTGTTTAAAGGCACTCGGTGACATGTACAACAGGCACAGCCCAGCCCGGTGTGCTCCATCACTGCTGGGGCTGGGCATGGCTCTGAGCAGGGCCAGCGCCACCCTGGACCCCCGGGCTTTGGGGCCACCCCTGGGTGGGTGGGCAAGGCCTCCCTAAAGGAGCTGGCACAGAGCCTTGGCTGTGCTGGAGCAGCAGGGCCTGGGCTGGGCTAGGACAGGATGGGGGGAGCACCGGCACAGCCCCAGCTTCCTTGCAGCCGAGTAAGCCCAGGAGGCTTCCCAGGGCTGCCTGCTGGCCCTGCACGAGCCACAAACTGGCATTGACCACCCCCCTGGTGCAGTGCCCTCCTGCTGCCTCCCCTGAGACACAGAAGCTGACAAAAGATGCAGGACTTATAAAAAGACATATTTTGTCTTCAGCTTTAATGTCTGCTTCCCCATTATGGCTCTCCTAAGAGCCCTGCCTAAAGCCAGAGCTTGGCCCAGGGGTCTGGGCATGTCTGCACCAGGCACACAGGAGCCAGCACTCAGCAGAACTGCAGCACCCTCCTGGGAAGCAATCCCTTCTCCATGGGGACACACAGGAGTGTGCAAGCTGTGGGATGCCAGCACCCAGCCTGCCACCCTGGCTCTGAGCTGCTCCTTGCTCTGGGGGAAGCCCCCAGCCCCAACAGGCACTGACCCTTCTATCCCCTGGGGATTTACTCGGTTGCAAGGAAGCTCAGGAGGAGAAAAAAAGACCCATCCTACCACGTCCAGCAGCTGAGCCTGCCGAGGAGGCCACAGACGACTCCTTCCAAATGGCTCAATGATCTTCACAGCCCCTTTGGAGCAGGGTCACCCCTTCCATGCTGGTGGGGTGAGGGCAGCTCTATGCCATGGTGCTCCAGAGCCATCCATGCCGGGGGAAGGGGGCAGGGTGCCGGGAAAGCGCGGAGCAGCCGGAGTCTGATGGATGGCTGTACACTTTGGGTGAGTTCTGCAGTACCTGTATGTTTTACATTTACATAAGAGCACTGTGACATTGGAAATATTTTCCTTTTATTACAATATATCAAAAATATGCAGCTTTAGTAAACAAGGTCATATTACACTTTCTAATGCACTGTACAATGCTACATTACACTTATATTCGGTATGGAGAGGGAGCCCAGGCTCCCACTGGCAGGTTTGTGGGGTGAAAGGGCATCCACTGGCATCCTGGAGCTTGCCCAGATCCGTGCTGGAAGGCGGAGCTGCCGCCCTCTGCCCTGGGCTCGCCTGGTGCCCATGGTGGCAGTGTCCGCCCCAGGCCTTCTCCTCCGGTCCCAGAGTCCTTCACAGTCCTGTCCTCTCTGCCCTGGAGCCTAATCAATCTTCTCCACCTTCCCAATGATCTTCTCTTCAAAGATGGGCAGGATGGTGTCGTCCTCCCGCACCTCCTCAAAGACCACACCACAGTCGAACTCGTCGCTCACTTTCTTAAAGTAATACCTGAAAAAACAGAAATGTGGAAGGGGGAGAGGGAAAAAAAAGCAGGTGAATGGTCATAGGGCACCATGATTGCCAACCCTGGGTGCAGCCCTTCTGTGGCTCTGAGCTCGTGGAGCACAGGAATCTACTCCCCCAGACACGGAGGGAACTGAGGCCACACTCCCGCCCCTGCCCTCAACAGTGACCACAAAAAGTGGTCAGGATCCATGTTAGCATGGTCAGGAGCTCCAGCCCTGAATCCAAGACCATTCACAGCTCTCCCAAAAGCAGTGGCCGAGGCACTTGTGTTGGTGGAGCATTTCTAGGCAGGCTTTCCAATGGAAGCTCCTACTTGGAGGTGGGAACTTGGAGAGCTCCACGCCCCATGTCTGATCGCTTTAGGACTCTGGCAGGACCCAGCCTTCCTGCCCTCACCAAAGAGACCTTTGGGAGGAGCAAAAACAGCTCTGAATTTAAAGGGTTCCCACAGCATCACCAAGCACTGCACCTTCCCAGGAACCCGCAGGGCAGCTCAGCAGCTCCTGTTGGAAGTGCAAACCACGATGCAGGACATTTCTGCTGCAAAACCCAACCTCCCTCTCCCCTGCTAACCAGCCTCCTCCCCAGCCCAGGCGCGCTGGCCATGCTGCCACATCCCCAGCACAGCACGCCCCGAGGAAGCCCTCCTGACCCACCTGCACCCACCCTCCCCTTCGCAGGGACAACGCCGCTGTGTCCCGGCAGTGGCATCTGCCAGGGGTCACCAACAGCTGCAGGCAGGCAGGGAGCAGCCCTTACCTGTAGTTCCCTTTCTTGGTCAGCAGCTCCTTGAACTGTCCCAGCGTCACCACGCGGCCCTTGACGAGGGTGCGGTAGGGGATGGGCTCCCCGCAGAAGTAATACGCCACCACGATGTTCTCGCAGGGCTGCGCCGCGCCGCTGCCCGGCCTCTTCTGGGGCTTCAACCTGCTGGGCACACACACGAGGGACCTGCTCAGGGCCAGCCCAGGGGGCTCACAACCATCCTGCTGGGTACCGGGCAGGCTGCTGGGTGAGAGGAGCGGCTCAGGGCCCCCCTGGGCTGGTGGGAATGCAGTGCAGTCCCTGAGCACTGCCTGCTCCCACCAGCAGCTCTCTGGGCACGCAGACACACACCAAGATTGGTCAAGGAGCACTTGGAAAGGCTGAAAGAAGCCAGGACAAAGCTACAAGGAGGGTGCAGGTTCTAACTCAGTCCCCTTGTGCTGTCTCCAGGCTTTGAGAGGGTACGGCCCCCCCTCACAGCAGGGTTTGGGGAGTCACAGGCAGAGCACCCCAGGCCAAGGCAGCAGAGCCAGGCCACCACCATCTCCATCACCATCTCACCATGCTCCTGGTGCCCACCAGCACACAGGGCTGGAGCACCATCCCATAGGGCATGATCATGCAGACAGTGCCCAGACTGCGTGGGATTATTGTCACCATGGCCAGAACAGCCCAGCAGGACTTTCCAGTGGTCCACATCTGCAGGCAGGATGTTCCTGCACCCCACAGCTCCCCTGGGCACCTCTCCCAGGGTACATGGAGGTCTGAGGGGATGGAGCTACCAGCATGGCATGTGCTGGAGACTCTGCTGCCTGCCCTGTCCATGCAGGGTGCCAAGGCAGCTGCCATCCCCCAAACCTCAGTGACTTTACACCTCCTGTGTTTTCAAAATGTTGGTCTGGTCTTTGCTTCCAGCCCACACACCAGGAGACACAGCTAATGTGGTGCCATCGCTACACTGAAACTGTCAGCCCAGCCCTCATCCCATTTTCAGAGACAGACAAAAGCAGCAATAATTCAGCTCAGGATACTTTGCCCTTCTGCAGAGCCTTTCATCTGGGGTGCCGAAAACGCTGCACAAACATTGGAGCAGCCTACGCAAATTGGTACCTTGGCATGCGTGGTCTGAGCCAGAGGCAGCCTTCCCTTTCAAAGTCACATAAAACACATTTGGCAGCTTTAAAAAAAATATTTTAAAAGCACACTGGATAAAAAAGGATGATTTTGTATTTACATGACTGGAAAGTTGCTGTAAAAACCATAGAATCTGCCAGGCACATGAGGTAATCGCAGTTTTGGAAATGACTCTGACCTTAACCTTTAAACAGTGGCTGGCGGGCAGAGCACCTTTTCATGGTGTGCCCACATAAACACTGGCACTGCAAACCAACACCAGACACAGCCTTTCCACCTCTTCCTACAGGCATGAGAGGTCTAAAGTTCAGCTGAACAATCTTCCGGGTGCCTGCTCTGCCTGTGAGACCTTTGCAGAAGATGCAGCATTCTGAGAGGCAAGGGTCTGCTCCTGGTGCCAGCAGAGCTCTCGGAGCCTCTCCCATCCCTCTATCAAAATACAGGATGCCCTTTAGCTAGAAAAACATTAAGGAATTGAGTCATCCTTGGAAAAAAAAATATAAGGCATTTAAAGGAAAAATGGGTCATAAATTCAGGCAAATTCTGTGAGTCCTGCGAGCCAGAAGTTAATTGAAGGGGTTTGGAAAACCTCAAAGTCCCTAAGCTTCTCTTAATCCTGGTAGAGACAAGTCATGACTAAGAGAGGGCTGCTGTGTGCCTGGGGACCTGGGGACACGGCGATGAGCCTGGCGCAGGAGCAGAGCTGCTTCCTCAGGGCTGCTGCTCTCCTTTGCCTGGGGAGATGGAGAGGACACCCCTGAGCTCTGCTGTAACAGAAGCAACAGGGGGACTGTGCCAGTGGCTGGAACTGTCCTTCCTCCTGCTGTGCACTTCACACCTGAAAGGCCATTCCTGAATGTACTCAGCCTGACTCCAGTGAGATGTGCCCTGAAAATGATGCCTGAAACGATGCCCCAAAATTGACAGACAAAGAAGGGAGACTGACCAGCCTTCAGTTCCCTAAGCCTTCCTCCTTACCCTTTTTGAAAATGGGGGCTATGCTTTCTCTTTTCCACTCAGTGGGAACTTGTCCAGACTGCCATGACTTCTCAAATATTATGGACAGTGGCTCAGACACTTCCTCCACCAGTGCCCTCAGGCCCTGTGGATGGATTTCATCAGGCCCCATGAACTTGTGCATCTTCAGGTTCTTTAGATGGCCTCAAATCTCATCTTCTCCTACTGTGGGTGGTTCTTTTTCCTCCCAGTCCCTGCCTTTGTCTGTGACTCAGGTGCTGTGGCTGGAGCACTCAGTGCTGAAGCCCAAACCAGAAAAGCCATTGAGTATCCCAGCCTTGTGCATGCCCCAGGTAACCAGCTCTCCCATTTCCTCCCAGACAGAGCACACATTTTCCCCAGTCTTCCTTTTATCACCAATGTACCAAGAGAAGATTTTCCTGTTGCTTTAATTCCATCAGCTGAACTCACACACCCCCCAAACTGCAGCCATAGACCTCTAGCAGGCTGAAGCAGAGCTGATGAATATGGAATCACTGACAATGTAATTTTCCAAGAGCTCCCCTAAGGAGAGTGAAACAACACAACTGTCTCCGCTTTCGTCATTGCCAAGAGATCTCCTGAGACTTCGGCTTGCACATAGAGGCCATCAGACCGACTCTGAGCCCTGCCTCATTAAATCTGCCACCTGCACCCATCTCCTGGGTGTCAGTGTGACCCAGAAATACTGCCAGGGACCACGCCCTGCCCCTTCTGAGATCACCTCCCATTGCTGTGTTTGTCACAAGCACAAAATACCATCCAGCAGGGAAACAGCAGCACTCATCCTCCTCACTGCATCTGCATCCCAGTCCTGCCCCACAGCTGTGCATCCCAGCAGTGCTGGGACAGGGAACCCACTTCTGGTTTGCAGCACCAATCCAATCTTGCTGTAATGTAAAGGTGTTCAGCTTGCTCCAACTCAACCCTGGGGCTGGAGAGCTCTGGAAAGCCCACAATGCACCCAGCAGATGTTACCTCAGCGGGTGTCCCAGCCACTGGTTCTGCTCCTCTTCCAATCCTGGGCCAATACAATTAATTCCAAAGTGATTTCATCCTAAATGTTCTCCCTGCTTGCAAAAAATCCTTTCTCTGAGGAGCTGGTATTAATTACCACAATCCAGCTGTGAAATGTGAGACTGAGCTACAGGAAATGGCTCAAAACCTGTCTGTCCATGGAAAAACCTGATAGTCACTGGCACACCAATGCTGGGCACTGGTGTGCTGCTGGATCTGCAGGTCATTAGCACTGGATGGTCAATCCTGAATTGCTTGCAGCCAGATTGCTATCTCAGAGATCAGGGTCATTCCAAAGGCTGTGAAATAGGGAGAGAAATGCTTTTTCTGGAAGAATATTTACAATTCCCAGCACAGTCACTGCAGGTGCCTCGTTGATTTACAGTGGGGCAGTGCTGGGGTGGGAGCAGGGCTGTTGGCAGGGGGCAGTTTGGTGGGGAAGGCCACTGCTGGGAGGGCTGTGCCAGAGGGGAGTGGCTGCAGAGCTGGATCACCGTGCTGGCAAGGCCAGTCTGGCTGTAGAAAGCTGGCACCGTGTGCTCTCCACCCACAGCCAGCTCAACTGGAGCCTCAAGGACACCTCTGGGCTCACCTCCACCTCTCTGTGCTTCCCCAAGGCTATTGACAAACCTGGGACACTGGCTCCAATTTCCCAGAGCTCTTCAAAGCTCCTGACTGAAAGAAATGGTGTTTTCATGGGAGCCCCTCTCCCAGTTTCAACTTTGTTCTCACTGAGCTGTGGGATCTATTTCAAGGTGGGCTCCTGCGCTAACCAGAGCAGGAGCTTTCTAAAAACTGCCAGCTCAGGTGTGCTGCAGCTGTAGCAGCCACTCCTACCAAAATCCAGCACAGACATTTCAACATCCATAAATCCTTGGCTCCCTAGGGACCACTGCATCCATTTTTGCCTGCCACTGGACACAGACACATTTGCTTTTCACAAGCAGTTCCCCACTGGTGAATTCACCCTGGTTTTCCAGGCATGGGGCAGGGCTGGGGGATCGCTGCATCACTGGGAGAAGAGCCAGACCTCATGGAGAGGCAGTGGAATCAGGGCAGCCCAGCACTGGGACTGCTCAGCCCATCCTGCTGCTGGCATGCCTGGCATTTACCACACACCATGGGCTTCCTCTGTAAGCCACTCCCATAATGCAGGCCAAATTAGTGTCAGAATATTAATTGCATAGCCCAGGCTGCTGTTTTCAAAGTGTGTACAGACATTTCTGGGGAAGGTGCATGAATTTAGTACAACTATAAAAGACTCTACTAATAAACCCTATCCAATTACACACGCCAAAGGTAGATCACATAAACTTGGCTTAAGCTGGCTTGGGAAAGCCCTCTAATTACCTGGCCTTCAATCAATGCTCTGCCATGAATACACAGAAATCTGCTACATGGTCACTGCAAGCAAAAATAACTGGAGCCTGTCAATTCAGAGCTTCTTTTTAAAATTGCATTTGTGTTTCTACGACTCAGACCGCAGAGTGTCAAGTTTTCAGAGGACAGCTGGAGAGCTGTGAAAGGTTTTTAATGGACAAAGTGCTTTTAGCTGTTAACAGTAATTATCTAGCACTTCCAAAACGCTTTTCACCAGAGAGCTCCGTGTGCCTTGCAAATGATGTCTTCTGAAAGATAACACAGAGCAGGCAAATGAGCTCTGCAACAGCCATTAAGCTGAGTCACAGGAAGATGCAGTGACTTGGATATGGTCACGCAGAGTCAGAGCTGCTGCAGGAGGGCTCCAGCACAGAACTCTCATCCAGAGGCCACCAGCAGCCTTTGCTGGAAGCTTGTGTGAGATGGAGATAAAGAGCAAAGACAGATTTGTCTTCTGCACTTAATTCTGCTGCATACTGATGAATTCTGCTCCTGCACCAAGCTCTGAAGTCATTGTGTGACTGTGAATGAGTGGAGAGCCAGCGAGCACCGGGGGAGAGAGCTGTCCCAGCCAGGCCCCCTCTAGATGTGCTCCCTCTGCCCAGCCCCTTCCCATCCTGCCAGGAGCATTTCCAGCCTCTCCATCCACAGATCACAGGCCCATGGCCTCAAGGTGGGTTTTGCCATTTGCACCACCATGTCAGAAGGACTGAGGAAGACTCCTCTGAACTCTCTGCATGCTGGAGACCAGAGCAGAGGACACGGACATCCCTCAGAGCAGTCTCTCCCAGCCCTCCCACACAGAATCAGACCGTGTCATCATACCTTTGCTTAAGGGGGAGCTTTCCAGCCCTTTTTTCCTCCTCTTCCAACCTCCTGCGAGCTTCCTCCAGCTGGGTGAGAGGGTTGGGGGCTGGGTTGGGTGGCATGGTAGGATCTTGAATGAAGGGGTGAGAAGGCTGGACGACGTTGCGGAGCTGGGCGCTGACCCACGGGTGCACTGTCACCGGTCGCTCGATGGAGAGGGGCCGGACCATGTCGTGGGACAGCTGCTTCTTAGCACCTGAAGAGCTGCACACCAACACAAAGGTTTTACAGGGAGCACTGAGATGCTCTGCACAGGCACACAGTTGTTCCCAGATGGACCTGCTGCTGGACACAGGCACCATTGGGAAGCTGCTCACAGCACTGCTCTCAAGGGGGAGGGGTGCAACACCAAAATCTAAAGAAGATTTTGAGCAAGTCCTGAGACATCAGGGTGAGCAGCCCAACCCTGAAACATACCCTAAAAATAAATGTGAGGGCTCCCATCAATCCTGTACATAAAAATGAACTCAGGAAAAGGCAGCTTGATCTTTTGTGGCATTCTCCCACAGGATGCCCTCCCCTGCCTGCCATGAGCCATGTTATCCACCTTGGAACCACAGCAGCAATTTCCAAGATTCCCCTGGGGCTGCAACCTCCTGCCATGGCCATGAGTTATCCTTCAGAAACAACAGCCCTCATAGCCTCTGAGTAATCCTCAGTCTCCTAAGGGTCTAAACCCTTGTGTGGTGGATTCTTGCCTTCCCAAGATGTCTGGGAGGAAGGCAGCCAACTGATACAGCTCCCTTGTGCAGAGGATGCAATACAAGAGTGTTGTTATCCCTTGTTCTGCCAGCCCTTACCCATGGTTTGTTTTCTTATGCCTGCTGATCTCCTTCTCTCCTTCTATGATCCACTGAAGGATCTTCTGGTTTTTCTCCACGTCTTCAGGAGATCCTGGCATCTCATAGTTGGCACCATCACTTTTCCCTGAATCGGTCTTCTTAACATTCCTTTTTGAGAGCAGACTTGCTTTCCCACTGCAAGAACAAAGCTTGGGACATTAGTGCTTTGCTTATGCCAGCCACCAGAGGGGCAGAGGATGGACACACCTATCTCCAGACATGGACACACCTATTTCCAGGCATGTTCCACAGCTCTCTGCTCTACCAAAGCTCAAACCATCTATGCCACAGTTCAGGCTAAGAGTAAGACTACCTAGACCTGGGCACAGCAGCTTCTCTGCCCAACAACCTGTGGGGAGAGGGAGGTTCTCCTCTGGCCAAATGAGCCATGGCAAGATCTCCTGCCATGAGAAGGAGTGTTAAATCTCCAGCTCTTTGCTCAGAGCAGGAGGTTATCTATTGTCTGTCTCTCCATGCCTGACCACTGCTTGACACCCAAGTCCTT
The DNA here is from genome assembly GCF_015832195.1 of Motacilla alba alba. Lineage (NCBI taxonomy): Eukaryota > Metazoa > Chordata > Aves > Passeriformes > Motacillidae > Motacilla > Motacilla alba. Next base: position 2,839,415 of record NC_052029.1, read on the forward strand.
CCTATCACTCTCAGATTCACTGATAGCCCAAACTCTGACTCGCCATGCCCAGAGTTTGCTTCTCACCCTCAACTGAAGAAGGCTTCCCCTCATGGTGGAGGATCACATCCTAGCAGGGTGGGCTGCGTCCCAGGGGGAAGCCCAGCCACCTCAACCACCACAGCCAGAGGGATGCCAGGCAGTAGCCAACACCCTGGCTACACCTGTGGCTGCAGCAAAGGCTCGTGCAGGAACGCTGTGGCACATATGGCCACGGGCCCAGCCAAGCAGCCCCGTGCTCAGGAGCCATGCAGAATTCCCCTGTGCTGGCCTGTCATTCCATGAGACTCCCACTGTCCTAATCATCCACTTGCTTTAGTGCACAGGACCTCGCTCCTGCATGGTCACTAACTCACACAGGACAAACAACCTGAACTCCAGAGAGGAGCAGCAATCCCTCTGATAGCTTTGGTTTTTTTTGGAAAAAGCCTGGGGAAGAATTACTGCAGATCTACAAAGGCAGGGCAAGCTGACAACTTCTCTGTTTCTCCCAACATGAGGACACGGGGTATCAAAAGCAACTCTGCAGCATCAGGTTCAGTGTAAACAAAATAATGCTGTTTTCTGCAGGTTGTCACTGACCCACAGACACAGTCATGGGGGGCTGGGGGAACAGAACACCAGCTGGGTTCAACAAAGAGTGAGAGAAGCCACCACAAGAGACTGCTGGCTGCCAAACAAGACCATTTGGATGCAAATCCTTGTCTTGTGAAGCTATTAATTCAGGGACTGCCAGGAATTGGGAGTTTGTGCCAGAGGAAGGACAGCTCTAAGTGTGTCCTTTAAAAATCTCATTAAATATATGCTGTAGCTGCTGCTGGAAGGAAATCTTGTGTCTAGATGTGGCTTTGGGTTGGCCACAACCCAAAGCATGGCCATGCTCATCTCTGTTGAAGCAACAACCCTTTCCCCATACAAACATGGTGGATTGAAGTGCCTCTCCCTCCTGAGGAGCAGTTTGCTTTGGCTGCCTCTGAACTCTGCCTCCCTCCTGCCACTCCAGAAAGCTGATCCTGACTGCTGCAGATCCAGCCAACCTGCCTTCACTAACTGTCCCACCCCTGGTACACTACAGAGAAACATCCCAAAGCCTCAGCCCTGGGAGCCAGACACACTCAGGGTGAGCACAGCTGTCCCTTGTGGCTGCTCCATCCTCATCCCTCTCCGTGGTCAGCCCCGAGCTGCACTCCCACCTTGGCACCTCAGCAACAGGACCAGCAAAACCTGCCACAGACAAGGAGCTCCCCCCTCTGCCTGCAGCACGGAAGGGATGGAGGAATTCAAATGGTCAAAGAAAGACAGACAACAGCCTGCAATGCAGCCAGATGGCTTTTCTGGGCAGAGGGTGCCCTACCCTGGAGAACATCTCCTTGGGACTGGCTGCAAGGGCAGCACTGCAGTGTCCACTGCTTTGTCAGGAAGAGAAAGAAGCCCTTCTGGTGAATGGGTTCAGCCTTGCAACAAATAAGGTGGGGGTTTTGTCCTCTCGTAAACACCTTAAGAGGATTGTTTCTATTACACAGACCTTGAGACACAGCCCAGCATCCAACTCCTGGTGCACGGAGAAGCAGACCAGCACCTGCAATTACTAAGCATCACCACTGCTTTAAGGAGCAGAAAATCTGTTTTAGAACCAAGGCCAATAAAAATCCTGGTTAGAGGGTGTCTTTCAGTGCCAGATCAGAGATAAAAAGGACTGTATAAAGGTTATCAGGGCATATCCATTTCTGAAGGGGAAGAGCCCTCAAACAATGTCCCAGTGCAAGCTCTCACATGAAAAGGCTCAACTGCTGTTTCCCTGACATGCTACAGTCTGTTCATGGAAGAGCTTCCTACAGAAGTCATGGCTTTGGGAATCCCCCTGGGTGTTCCTTGACTCACCTGTAGCCTAAAGAGTCCATGGGGACAGGGGCCATGCCCAAGTTTTCACTGTAGTTTCGTGACTTTGTTGCATAGTTATGTGAATCTACATTCCAAGCAAAGCTGTTCTGCACTCGCTGCGTGGCCTCAGCCTCGATCTGCTCTTTTGGTTTCATCATGCTGTGGTGATGGATGTGATGGTAGACATGTTTATGGTGGTATAAGTTAGCTGCATCCAGTTTCATTCCTGATTTTGCTGCGTGCTTGCCATGCCCTGGAGGAATTGTTCCTAGTGTCCCTGACAGCTTTCCTAAGTGGCCACTTTCTGGGGACCGTGGCTTAGGAGAGTGACGGCCAGGTCCTGGAGATTGGCAGCCTGGAGTTTTCATCACACGCTGCACGTGTTCATCCAGGATGCTTTCGGGGTTTTCCTCATGGGCATCTCTCATCTGCATCCCAGCACAGCCCATCTCAGCATAACGAGGAGCAAAGTGATGGAAGGCTTGGGCAGAAGGCATCTTGTGGCTCATGACTGAGGGACCAGAAGAGATATCTGCATCCTCACCTTCTTCTTCCTGCAAGAAACACAGGGACAATCAGAATGATAGCCAAGTGGTGGAAGGGGTCCCTAGTCCCACCTTCTGCTTGCAGCAGGACTGCTGCTAACCCTTAGGCCAGGCCTGGTTTAGTCCAGTCAGGTCTTGAAAACCTTTAAGATGATGGAGATCCACCATCCCTCTGGAGACCTGTCCCAGACTGACACGATGCTCAAGCCAAGCCTGCGCAGTCTGGGTACCACTGAGCAGAGCAGCTCAGGTCTCTGTATCTGCTTCTTGAGCGACCATTAGCAATGTTCTCTTGAGCGACCATTAGCAATGTTCTCCCAAGGAGCTCTGCCAGGCAGCCCACACATCACAACCAGGCTTACAAACACAGCTGACAAGCAGGCACAGCCTTACTCCAAGTCCCCTGAAGGTGGTTCTGCAAGCACCAGCAGCAGAAACATAACTTACCACAGTGTACCTTCAGCTTCCTACGTGCCTTTGGTAAGGCACTGCTTCAAAGCCCATCAGATAAAGCCCAGAGCAACAGGATATGCAGCAAATCAGTTCTGAGTCAGGTGAGACCAGGGGGGTTTTCTCACCCAAATGACTGTTTCACAAGGCAAAGCCAAGAGAAGGCTTGTAACAGGAGGGAGCAAGTGAAGGTCGACAGCTGCATGAATGGTTTTGGAAATCAAACATTGATTTCTCCCGGGCATGCTATGGCTGGAGTGAAACACTTCGTGCAGATAAAGAAATGGGTTGGAACTAACTGCTTGTTCTTGCAGCTCACACTGGTATAGGACATGCTGGTGGTGACTCTTAGGTCCTTGCCAGGAAGAATTAAACTCCTCCATGCTGACAGCCATGGTTTTGATGCTGACGGACAACTTTACGCTCCAACATAAACTCAGGTATTTATGAAGTTTCTTTATTGGAAGTCAGGATTCCTATTTGTTTTAATTACATAAGCAGGATTCCAGTGAGTCCTTTAATCCTGCTCTTTTCCTCCTTTGGCAAAGAAATCCATTGCAGCACAGGGTATCTCTGCCCTGCCAGATAAACGCATCTACTGGAAAACACTGACTCCCATCAGCTTTGCCTGTCAGATGCCATCACCCACCACTTGCTAACCAGCTTCAAAGTCTCAGCTGCCAGCCACATAGCAAGAAAGCAAATAACAGACTTCCTCCCAGTGTCACACCTGGGGGTTCAGGCCTGAAGCAGGGACAATGCCGGGCTTTCAAAGTGCCAAAGGCGTGGGCACTGTAAGCCTGGGGCTGTGACATGATGCTGGTGTCTGGAAGGGACACAGCACTTTCTAACAGATCACTCTGAGGAGCCTCAGAGGCACCTTTCATCTACAGCAACAGGCACAGCTCGCCAGCCACCAGCCCTGGGCACCGAGCTCAGGGACAAGGCATGGTGAGTGATGTGCTGACTACATCCCTGCCACTGAGGAGAGCATTTATTAGCAGTTTGTGATGCCCAGTGATACCCTCAGCACTTGGGAGGCTTAAGGAGATGGTATCTCCAAGATTTAAACACCAACTGACGTGCAGGGCAGGACCCGACCCTGGCACAGATCCCTGAAGAATGGCAGCATGTCCTTTCTGCTCAGCCCAGAACTCTGGCAGTGCTGTCACACCTGGGTAGGGTGGCATGAGAGTGAGAACCTAGGCTGGTCCACCCAAATGGGTGCCTGGGATTTGGGGAATCCTCTGGCTGCCTAGAATTCCATTTCGCAGGTAAGGTGGACTTTTCCTTCAAGACTGAGATCAGGATGGGCTAAGGGGAGAAAAGGCTCTCTCAGTTCATGTTAGCTCAGCTCATCTGTGTCACTGAGCAGATCTGGACCTCAAGCAGGACCACAGGAAGGAGCAGTTGCTCCTGGGGAGGGTCTGTGGAGACCTGCCTTACCACCCCCAGCACCGGCCTCAACCTCACATCAAACAGGAACACCCCAACAGTGGCACAACAGCAGTGAATGAAGGAATTGGGGTGCTTATCCCAACCTGCTGTCTTTCCTCAAGCAGGACAACAGTCTGAGTCAAGGTTGTAGGAACCAATTCTGCTGAATCTTTACACTGTGCTCAGACTGCAATGAAAAAAACATACATGGTGTGGGCTCTGGAGCTGTGTTCTGGGACCTTGCTGTGGTGAGCTAGGCAAGGGCTGGCAATGAGCTGGGCAAAGCTGGGTGGAAATCTGGGCAAGGCCTGGAAATGAGCCTAGTGGAGATCTGGGCATAGCTTGACAGCGAGCTGGGCAAGACCTGGCAATGGGCAAAGCTTGGCAGTGAGCTGGGCACAGCTGGGCAGTGATGTTGGCACAGCCGGGCAACGATGCTGGCTGGCACAGCCAGACAGTGACCCTGGCACAGCCGGGCAGGAGTGCTGGCACAGCTGGGCAGTGACCCTGGCACAGCTGGCAGTGACATTGGCACAGCCTGGCAGCGGTGTTGGCACAGCTGGACAGTAGTGTTGGCACAGGCTGGCAGTGACCCTGGCACAGCCTGGCAGGAGTGCTGGCACAGCCTGGTAGTGACCCTGGCACAGCCGGGCAGTGACCCTGGCACAGCTGGGCAGCGGTGTTGGCACAGCCGGGCAGTGACCCTGGCACAGCTGGCAGTGACCCTGGCACAGCTGGGCAGCAGTGTTGGCACAGGCTGGCAGTGACCCTGGCACAGCTGGGCAGCGGTGTTGGCACAGGCTGGCAGTACCCTGGCACAGCTGGGCAGTGATCTGGGCGGGCAGGTGACACTCGGGGCGGGCAGGGAGCCCCGCTGCCATCACCACTAGATGGTGCTTTGTTGACACGCTATTGTCACAGAGCTCCTCCAGCAGCTCCCACCGGCAGCCGCAGCCAGAGATGCAGCTCCAACTTTGCTGAGTGCTGAGCTATTTTTACTCCCCAGCAGGGCTGGGGGTGCCCTTCCCTTTGAACGAGGAGCTGAGAGCTGCACTGATGAGCCACAGGCAGCGATACCCCGCTGGAAACCTCCTCCTCTGCCTCCCCCCGGTCCCACCCATCAGGCTGCTGCTGGCTGGGAAGGAAAAACAGCTCTGCTAAGCACGGGAGCCTCTTCGATCATCATGCAAATGATCTCTAGGCAGGCAATGTTTCATGTTCAAATACTGAGAATCTCACTGGGGGCTTTGCTTTCCCCTGGCTTATTTTCCATTTGTTCAGTTCAGAGTGATGTGTATGAGCCAATACTGATCTATGTGACAGCAGATTCCATTCATGGACACGAGGCTGAAGTGTCTCAAAAACTAATATGGGAACATGCACATCCTCTAATCCTCTGCCACGTTTCTCAGAATAATTAGTGAATTCAGCCTTTGCTTTTTTGTAAAGCAGAAACCTGACAGTCTTTTCAGTAAAAGGCATTTGGCTTCAAATCAGATGCCTCCTCTCCATGTTACGGCATGATGAGGCTTTGAAAGGGAACCTGCAGGCTGCTCGTTAGAGGGGAGAAAAATTCTTTTCCCCTGGCTTTTGCAAAATATTTCCAGCTTCTCTGTTAGGCTGGTAACTGCCCAGTGTGACTAACGCTGCTGGTTTTCTCTGTGCTGCTGTGCAGTGAGCCATGCAGACCTGGGAAGAGGTTACCCTGTAGCCCTGGTGTTCAGGTCACAGAAAAAAGCCCTGTGATCTATCAGGATTCCAGTTCTCCCTCTTGCTGATACCAGCAGCTCCTGCACCTTAAGTGCTGACCTAAAAAAGCTACAATTGCTTACTCTGAGTTTTTCCTGAATGGCTAATGCCTGATGCCAGCCAGTCAATGAAATACATTCTGGAGACAGCAAAGAGGTTTAATATATAGCATTAGTGGGAGTCCTGGGTTTAAAAATAGATTAACTCACACAAAAATGTGTTTAAACAGACTTAAATATATTCTCTGGCACACAGGTATTTGCTGATTTTATGGTATTGCTACTGGCAACTCCTTCAAGGAGGCAGAGGGCTGGGATAATGTAATTTAGTACAGTGGGGGCTGCAATGGAGCCATGGGAGGAGGGGGGGGGAGGAGGAGGAGGAGGAGGAAGTGTGTTCTAGGACTCTGTTAGCAGAAAATGCTGCTGATTACACTGCCTTTGTCTAGAAAGCAATAACCACCAGGCAGGAGAACAGTGCAATTCCAGAAAAACAGGAATCTAATCCCAAAATAGCACCTGGCTGGCCTCTTCTGGCTGGATGTGGGAGTTTGCTGGAAAACACCTGGAGATGCATGGGACCTTACAGATCCTTCTGCCTTCCTCTGCTCTCTACATTTGAAATGCAGATACAGCTTAAAGCCAACACTACAACCTACAGCTTTTTCCTGTTCAAAGAGCTACTAGATGAGCATTTTAAAATACTCCTACGGGGCTGAAGGTTCTTTCCTGGGGCCCCAGAAGCTCAACCTCCCCGAAAGCACAGAGCCAGCTGAGCCAGGCACCAACACCTCTGCTTTGAAGGAGGGCTGCAGGTTACAGAGCAGGTTACACTGAACTAGTGATGCTCAGTAACACCATGGTGTCCTCTGGGTTCTCTCCTCTATCCCCACCACAAGATGTGCAGATACCCCTGAGATGCAGTGTCTCAGAAGAAAAGCTATGGTGTGAACACTGCTGAACAGGGGTCTCACACAGGTAATACCAGATGACCAGGACCTCACTCTCTCCCTCTTGGAGCTTGTTGTGAGCTAAAGGCCTTGCATATTTCCCATGGTTCATCTAACAAATCCTCAGGTTCTGGGGCCCCAGCAGTAGTAGGGCTCCCAGCACTCCGTGCCACTGGTTAGGCATCCCAGTGGAGTCAGTGTGTTTACTGTGCCCAGGAGAGCTTTTCACTGCCACACCTGACCGCTTCCAAAATTTCTAGGGTGTGCTAGGCCCTGATGGGCAGAACCTTTTGGTTATGGTGGAAATGGCCTGATAGCAGACACAAACACCCCCAAGCATAAGATCATCTGTCACCTAGTTACCATTTGTGGGGGAAACAGAGATCACACAAAACCTCCTATGGGAAGGTGAACCCCTCTTACACAGTCCCCAGGGATTGCTCACAAACTCAGGAGAGCCAGGGTACCAAAGAAGGTGATGGAGAGCATCCACAGCCCCAGAGTGATGGCAGAAGTGGGCACTGCTGTGCCACGGCTGGTATTTTACACAGGGAGGGAGCACTGGAGCTCACAGAGCCCTCCATAGATGGGGGAACAGCACTGTGGAAGCTGCAGGGGCTACAGGAGCCTCCAGGACCCCTGTGCCACTGATGCCCACTGCAGTGGAGCAGGGAATTGGCCACTGCAGTTGCTTGCACAGCAGCTGCAAGCTCCCTGTGGTACAGGGTAAACAGATTGCCAGGCTGGCAGAGGAGATAAGAAGATCACTGACCGCTCGAACGCGTTTAAGGCGCTCCTCTAACTTCTCCTCTGCTTCACGTTCCTTCTGTACTTCCTCCAAACGGTTGATCAGCTCTGCAGCAAACTTCTCTGGTTCCACGTGGATATCCTTTGGCATTCGGTAGGTACGCTGCAGGGAGAACACAGCACGGCTCAGCACAGGATGAATGAGAAATCCCACGTTTCTCGGGGAGCCTCTGGGAACTGGAAATGCCGGTCGCTCCTCTGAGAGCTGGGGGAGGACAGGCTGGCAGGCACTCAGGTGCAGCTCAGGACCTGGGGGCTTGGAGGTTGAGCCACCACCTCCACGAGTTCCTCAGCTGGCACCAGCTCCACACACCACCCCATCTAAGGGAAAAGTTTTTTGGAGCTGCAATTCAAAAAGCTCTTTCGGCACCAAATTCCACTCAGGGATAGAAGTGCTTGCTTTTCTCCCAGGGGACACATGGTCAACAGGAATATCCTCAAAGGGTGGCAAAAGGATGCACAGTCCTTTCAACCTCTCAAACCTCCTGGTTATAGCAGTTATGCCTTCAGTTTGGGAGAAGGGAGGACTCTGGTGCACAGTTACTCAGCTTTTTACAGGAGGATCAGTGTGTGCCAGCCAATCTCTGCAAATCTAGCCCACAGCCCAAGGTCCCAATTCCCACAAAGCATCCTCTCTTGCTGGAGGATCCTACAGGATTGCATCTCAGCTTTTCAGAGCTGTGCAATGATTCCCTGCTTGCTTTACCAATACAGCACTCTTACAAGCACAGAGGTGCCATTTTTTTGCTCTGGGTGAATAAATGAATATTTATGGCAGTTCAAGGACATTCTTGATTCCTTATGCTGAGTTACTTTGTAACCCTAAATTCCTGGGTTCTGGGATAAGAAGTTTGTGTAGTGAACTATGAAGCTATCAGCTGCTGCATTCTCCCCCTCATTTTTATCCTTTCTGTATTATTTTTTTTAAAGAGTAGAACAAGTTAAATGACGCAGCAGAGATAAAAATTTAATTTGGAAGAAAAATAGTTGGAAATTCAACAGCATAAAACTCTGCATTCAAGTATTTCAACATTAACATGGGAGAAATACACACTCTATAGGACCAGAGACAAAATTAAATGTGAAGATGTGAGATAATTCATAGCAAAAGAACAAATGCAGCATCAGAAGCAGACACTGAGCTTGAAAACATTAAAGGAGGATGAGAGACCACCCGAATTTAACCCAGGCCAGCCAGAAGATCAAAGCAGAACACTAAAATGCTGCTTTGCCTCAAAACCTGACAAAAGTATGCAAATCACATTGGCTTTTCTGTCTCTGCCAACTGGAAGGCAGGGAAGAAACGCAGAGGCAGCAAGAGCCCACTGATGGCACTGAGGAGCTGAAGACTTTTTCATGATACCCCAGTTGGGTTGCACAGGTCCCAGTTAAAGCACTGCTTGTTTTGTCTGACAGGAGGGATGGGTCCTCCTGAGCTTGCCAGCAAATCTCAATCCCACTGACCCATCTGAGCTGGGAACAGCCCCAACCATTCCCTCCATCCTTGCAGCCAGTGGAGAGGGCACAATGTGAGGGAGGTCATGTCACCACCCTGGGATGACATCTTTAGTGCCACCAGGACCTCCAGGCCCTGCAAACCAAAGGCCTGTATCTCAAAAAGCTAAACTGAAAAAAAAAAAAAAAATCAACAAAAATGATGTTCAATCTTAAAATATTGGCAGAGGGGCCAAAGTAGCATGTTTCACCTTTGTGTAGTGCAGAAACAGGCTCCAGATGTACTCCAGCATGGGGGAAGATGTGGCAGAGCTGGTTCCTGCTCTGTTACTCCCTGAGGAGCTTCTCAGGATGTCTCCCTGTTCCTCTGCATAGCCCTGGGAAGAACTTCTGGCTAAGGGATTCTGCTTCCTTCAGAAACCCCAATCCCGTGACCACCACCACCACCACCACCCTTCCTCATAGGCCACGGCAGCAACTCCCAAGGAGGGAATTCTCTCCCTTGCCTGACAAGTCCCAGCCTGCTGGGTGACGTGTTCCCTCCCTCCTGCCACCTCAGATGCCAACTCTCCCTGCGGTTGTTTATGGATGGCACCACCAAGCCCTGCTCCGTTAGACGCTTAATGAGCCTAATAAGAGGCAGCTCAGGCTCAGCACTTACAGTCTTGGGTCTCCCTGCTGCAGCTACCACAGACAAGCACAACTGGGAACGAATTACCCTTTGTTTCCCTAGCCTTTGATGCAGGGCAGCACCCCAACCCAAAGTCTCTCCTGAACCTGTAGTAGCAGTGGGTGCCAGGGCTGAAGTTTGCTAACCTGAGTGTTCTAGTCCTGTCACCATGAGGTGGCTCCCTGCAGGCCCAACAATGCTGTATCCAGGGAACTCAAAATAAGGTGATTCTGGGTCTTTTACAACTAATACCTCAGCATGTTTATCCACAGTCTCTGAAACTCTGGAGGTGACTGAAGCTCAACTACAGAAATTACAATAACTGAACTTAAGAATCTTTAGGATGAACTTGTTTTCTTCTCTCTTTGAAAAACTGTTGCATCTGCAAAACCCAATGCCCTGGCCTTGAGCTTCCCACTCAGCACAACAGCTTGCAGAGGGCCTCTGCAGCCTGCTTGAGGGTGCAAGATGCAGCCCCCTCTGCAAGGGTCTCCCTGAGCATCCAAGATCAGTACAACTGACATAAACCTCACTTCATCCCATGGATACCAGCTGCACACACCCTGTGCTGTCCTGGTGGGTGCCTGTAAGGGTAACTCAGAGAGCTGGTGAGCAGGATGATGCTCTGAACATCACCATGAGTCTGACTTTATTCCTAGCTCAAAGGATGAGCTACACAGACTCCCCCAAAACTAAGAGTATAGCAGAATAATGAATGCAAATTCCTTGTGCTGAAACAATACAGATAACTGCTGAGGGTTCTCTCTGCCTCCCTAGACAGCAAACATGGATTGCACTGACCTGGTTCAAAAGACTTAAGACAACAAAGTGTTTGAAGCCTTTATCAAATGATGGGCCTGACTTCAGAAGGGAGACAGGGGAAATATGCTCCATCAAAGACCAGCCAGGCTGAGCCTGTACCCAGAGCAGGATCCTTCAGGGCTTCAGGATTTTGAACCTGCCCCCAGTTTCCCATGGGCATACAGAGTCCTGCCAAGGGACTTTTAAATAAGCTGCTTATTGTTCTGAAATCAGAAGGGCTCCAAATGTCTTTGCTCCAAGTAAAGGGTGCAGCACTGTCCATGAGCTGGCTGGTTTTTGAGGATCCAGCCCTTCAGTCTGGACCAGAATGAGGTCTCTGGACATTCTACACCAACAATTCAGAAAGGAAGTGCTTAATTTTAAAATACTGTTTAGTCTAATTTTTTATTTAATTACCTATCTACTTTTATTCAATGGCACTAGTTAGATAGGTCTGTCCAGAAGCAAACCATCTGGAGCTGGGGAGTCTGCAGAGGACAACAGACAGGAGGCTGAATGCCAGGTGGATTGGAAAGAATAGAAATTGCTTGACCTGGTCTAGATGGAGCAATCTGTCCTTGTGACAGCTCTAAAAAAGGATTTCTTGGGGTACCTATCATTAGAACATTGTCCTTGACACATGAAGTGTCTGAAGCTCTGGTACCTTTGTGAAGAAGCAGCCTGCTAAGAACATGTGAGACACACAAGCTCTCCAGTAGCTCCACTAGGCAGCTGCCCTCACGGTTTCCCCTTCTTTTCTTGGAGCTGATGGAGTGAAAATTCCATGGATTTTGCTCCATGAGGCAGATGCAGCTCTTGGGTTTTGATGGATTTCACCTTCCTTGAGAAACAGAGGTTTAAGGACCAAGCTGCACATCAGAGCACATCAGTATCTGAAATGTGAAAAGGCTGAAAGGGAAGAATCTCACTGCAGTTTGCAGGTTCCCCTTGGGAAGCATCAGCCTCAACTGCTCCAAGATGAAACAGGAAGCTTTTCAACATTACACTGGGTAGAGGTTCCCTAAGCAGCTCCAGGGATCTGTGGTTTGGGCTGAACTGTTTCTGACAGATGTGACTGGGCCAAAGAATTCTGTGCTGGTAAATTTCCCTCTTCTACAAGAGGTTTGATGCCTCCATGATGCCTGAGGGGCTGTTGTTAGATCAGAAGTCAATCTTGGAAATGAAAGGAAGATGACAGGCTAGAGAAGCCAAGAGAAAAGATCTTCTGAACCTCCACGTTTCTTAGATTAATGCATTCCTCTGTGACTTTAATTTTTAACGGATAAATGGTGTTTCCATACCAGAAACACTTGTGGCAGAGCTCACAGATAGGTGGATTTCAGCATCCAGTCTAGCAGCATTCAGGGATTAGCAAGGAGTCCTGCTGCAGCAAGGCGTTTGAGGAAAATGGCATAAAACAGCCGATGGGAATTCCGAGCAGGTTCCCAACTCACGGGAGCAGAAAGCTCATTTAGCTGCAGTAATCCAGGCAGCACGAGACCAGGCTCCTCCTGTGCACTCCTCACTTGTACAGCACAGCACAGTGGTCACCCACAACCTTCTGTTCCACTCAGGAACACCGCAGAAGCCACCCTGCAGCACCCTTGATTGTGCGGCAGGACAGGAGAGCTCCCACCCCATGACCAAGCTACAGCAAGAACATCACGAAATGGATTCTTTATGCAGTTAACAAACCAACCAAACACCAGGTCTTTATGCATGAGGTTGGGTTTTTCTGAATTTGCTGTGGAAAAGGAGGATCTCCCATCCTCTCCTGGGCACAGACGAGTGCCAGAGGCAGGTACAGCCCTGCGTGCTCTGGGCTTTTTCCCTTTCTTTGGGAACTTGTTTGCTCTTTCCTTCCTTGGTGCTCCAAGACTCTGCTCAAATCCAAGAGACAGATGGAAAACCACATGAAAGCAACACTCAGTCTCTGTGTAATGTGTTCCTGAAAGAGGCACAAACCAGAGGTCTCCCTGCTTGCCTGAGAGCCTCCCCCCACTGCATTCCTGGGCAGAGCGCCACTTCACAGAGCACAGCTTTTCCAAACTTAGAGCATTGGTGACTGGCTAAGTGTGGAAGATGTGAGCTGCTAAGTGCGGAAGATGCAGATCAGGGCCATCCACACATGTCCTGCTGCTGAAGAGGGTGTTCCACATAGCTAGCACACGCTGTCACTACTTGGAGGCAGCACGGCTGCTGGGACCAGCGGGCAGCCTCCTCTGAACATATAATCACTGCAGTTTATAGCTTCTGGACTTAACTACAAGTGCTGCTATTAAAAGCAATATGAGTCCTTTCAGAATTTTGCATAACAGCCCCATAACTCATTTGTCAGGGAACGGGAAGGTCTGTAAAGGACTTCTGAAATGACTTTCGGAAGTAGGAGGCTCCCTGTTATCAGTAGGAAAACATGCTGTGCATTCTGCAGGCACTATCAGCATGGACTCTGGCTATGCTGCAGATAGGAGTCCATAAAGACCTTCACTCAAAGGTTGTGATTTCATCACTGCCACACGTTTGGAAGCAGCTAACCCCAGGTCCAGCCTGATTCAGCCACAGGCTGTGGGATAGCCCAACCACTGGCTTCAGAAAGCAACACTTGAAGAAACATTTGCATGGCTCCTTGCTAATTTGTGCTGTTTAATTCAAAGACTGTGCAGTTAGAGCTGAATTTTAAAGAGTAACTTTATAACATTTCACACTGGTGTTGTCAAAACACATTGTCTAATTACCTTCTCCTTTCTTGGCTGATTGATAAGAGAGGGCAGAACAGTGCCTCTCTGAAGTCGATGCCAATTCTGTGTCAGTAATTGGCTGGCAGGAGGTGCCAGAGTGTCTGAACTAAACTTTTATTCCCTGGAGAAAGACTAGAACTAACCCAACTTCTCAGTCCTCGGCTCCCATATAAATATGTGTCAAGATGCCTTTTCCCCTGGGACTTAAAATTACAGTGCAGAACCTAATGGGAACAGTGGATGTTTCACAAAAAAATCCTTGTGAAGTGTCTGTGTGTAGCTCAGGAGGAATATGTAATTCTAAAAGACTGTGTAGGTAAGTAGGATAATATAAAAATTTATAAGCAGCAGGTGGGCAATTGAAACCTTGTTTTTTACCCCGTTTTTAAAGCTGGTTTCCAAAAGGGTCGATAAAATTTAATGCTAAGTAAAACTAATTAGCCTGCAAGGAACTGCTGCTGGAATGACACTTATTCAGTTCAACAAAAGAAATGTTTGGCAGATGGAAGTTCGTTAAAGTAGAGCTCACTATACATATTTAATGCTCCATACTCTGAGTTTATAACCTGCAGTTCATCGAGGCATTGCCAGTGCACACCATCAACAGAAAGCCACTATTATTTTTATCCAAAAGGTAAAGCCACTGACAAGCTTTGAAGTCGGAGAATATTCAGTCAGTAGTTCCCACTGTTGGGGAACAGCAACAACAATAACAACAAAAAATAAAGGCCAAGCTTTCAAACTTCAACTCTAACAAAGCCATGCTTACAGTAAAAACGGCATCAAGTGAAATAAAAAGGCACCCAGCCAGCCTTTTCAACAGCAACCACACTGTGAAAGCAACTGTGTGAAAAGAGAGGTGACTGAGCTAGGATGGCTATGAGCGTCTGCAGCCAGGGCTTTTATTGTCAACCCAGTGATCAAAGCACAGGAGACCCTCTTAAATCTAAGGAAAATAATCTAATTTAAAAGGCAAAACAAAGAGTGGTGGTTTTGGTGTGGATTTTTTTTCTTTTAAATCAGATTAAAACAAGGGTGTATTTCTGCTGGTATTGTGCTGCTTTGAGCAGGCAGGATGGGAACAGCTGCGTCAAGTTTGAAGACACTTCTGGAAAAAACAGATGGAGGCTTTTTCTCTCCCTATTTGATTTGTGCTGGAGTCCAGCTGTCCAAAGGAGAAAGAAGCACCTTTATTCCCTACTAGATATTAAATGTCACCTGTAACTTCTCAGAAAAAGAAAACAATAATAAGCAGAGCTGCAGATGGTGATGCAGAGCCCTAGCAGTTGTGCTCATCTTCCAAAGGCTGTTTGCTTACCTGGAGCAACCAGAGAGACAGTGTCAGATAAATGAAATACTTACTCCTGCATCTTTTTTTTCCTCGTGCCTTGTGTTCCCAGGTGAGCTTTGCTGAGTCCTTGGGAACAAGTTATAGCTCCTTTGGCTGCTCAGTGCAGAATACTGCTGGGGACTGTTGCAATTCTCCCCAGCTGACCTTGTCTGAGAGCTACATCAGCCTCCATGTCCAATAGCCTCCTACACCTTCCACAAACCCCTCCAGCTCACCCGAGGGCATGGAACTGCTTGCACATAAATGCCAGCCAGTGCTTCCATTCTCATCTAGGAGAAACAATCAGCTACTGACTGAATGGTTAAGAAAAATTCTGTGTTTTCGGCAGCCTGGAATGGCGAGTTTGGCAGAAGGCTCCAAACCTTTTCTTAGGACAATGTACGTCATATTGAAGCACCCCCAAGCGAATACAGCACTAAGGGGGATTACACTCAAGCACAAGCAGAGCAACTGTCTGCTAGAGATCTCACATATTTTGCATATTTACCTCTGGGAAGGAGACAGTGCTACTTACAGGAATGTGAGGTAGTGGCACGCGTCCATTTGCTTTGGCACTTTCTTGCATCTCTCTGCGATGCTGCTTTCGGAGTCTGTACGGTGGGATCCCATCTCTGCGGGAATAAAACAACAACACACCCTGCTTTAGTGCCCTTCTCTGACATGTTATGTTCATTCAAGCCTTGCTGACACAGAGCAGCCCCTGGGAAACCCCTTCACGTTTGCGTGCCCGGAGTATGAGGGACCCATGCAGGGAACGATGCTCACGCAGGCCCCTGAACCAAAAAAGCTCTGGCATGGAGGGCCAGGAGGACTTACACAGCATCCACCAGGAGCACAGCCAGGCAGAGCTCCTGCCACTGCTGCTCAAGGCAGAGGGCAGGGAGAAGGACTTGGACTGCATCCTGGTACCTTTTATAGTTGGTTGCTTTCTATCAAGAGCCTGTAATGTACACATTAAACCACAGGGCAGGCTAAGAGTGGGGGGAGAAGGAGGAGTGGGAGCTCAGTGAGCATCTACTCCAAGGGGAGCTCAGTCAGGGAACAAGGTATATATTTTTAAGAGAGCGTGACAGCTGCTCAAATGGCTTATCAAAGGAGGTATAGGCTCCACTGCTCCCATGGTGATCACTACCTCAGTCTGAAATTATGGGCTTGATACTGGAGTTGCTGGAGGGAAGAATCAGCCCCCGCCCCAGAGGAGGCTGGATGAGGTTAGGAAGGGTTGTCATGGGCAGTCACATCCAAGTGAACCAGCTCTGCTTGGCTTTGTGCCTGTGCTGAAAGAGGCAGTGACAGAGGTATCTGCAGGGGAAGGAGACCGTGGTAGCCAGAATCCTTGGTACACAGGGATCAGTGGGTCAGAGGCACCTGGCTTTGCTAAGCACCCCAAATGGCAAAGCATCACTACCTAAGTGTGACTTCAGGCAAAGAAAGGAAATGCATTTTTGTTCTCACCACTGCCACCACCCTGCTCACACCCAGGGTCCAGAAGAGGAGTGAGTGGAGCCCAGATATGAAAGGACACAGACCCACCTCCTGGTGACCTCGTGTTATTTGGTGAAAAGCAACGAATTCAAAAACAAATGCCAGCCTGGAGTTTGGCAATGTTGAGCTTTTTCATTTTACACATTTCCCTGACTCAGTAGAGGTAACTGCTTGGGAGGGCCATGTAATGTCACTGAGGTGGGTAGAAATGAATGGAGGGATTTGGTTTGTCCCAGCTACCACGTAATTCCCAGGCACATCTTCTACCAACTCTGCACCCCCCTGAGCTGTGAAAAGGAGCCAGTCCTGACACATCTCACAACACGAGATGTTTGCACAGGCCAAATGTCCTTAACACCTATCCCCCTTCCCAGCTGCTTCTCCAGAACATAAACCAAACAGTTCACCCACAGATTTTTAAAGTCAAGGTGCCATTTGGCAAGAGAAACACAATTTACTGTGGTGTTTTGCATGCAAACCCCCTGAGTTTCAAGCACAAGCCTGTGTGAGGATGACCACCAGCAGCTTTCATTCCCATTCCCATCATGCTGGCTGCCCTGCTGGCTCCCTGGAAATGTGAGTGGAGGCAGAATCACCACCAACCTACATCAGAAGAACCTAATTTCATGCAATAACCCAGGCATTCAAAATGAAACACCATTAAAATAAAATAAAACAAACCCCATGATTAATGACAAGTGCTTTTTAGCAGGAAGACAAACGAGGGAACAGAAAATGAGCCAGGCTAATTACAGCTCTGGTGAGTGGCTGCAGGTAATGCAGGAGGAGGAGGAAGAGTGTGTTGGGAGCATCATCTCTGCTGTGCCTGCAGTGGCACGGCTTGGGAACAGGACAACTTCCCCACCCTGCTGTACAGGCACCATGACAGTGTTCATTAGGTGGATTAATTTTCTTTACTGATGAGAATCGCAACGGTTAAAGAGTTTCACCGCACTGTGACGCGGCCTTTTCTAGACTGGATGGTAACAAAACAACTAAAAGTTTTCAGAGGGCAAAATAAAAAAACTGGGGGATTATTTTAGCCATTGCTTGTCAGCATCAATAGTCAACATTTCAGCTTAACCAGTGCACAAAACCCGGGTGCCAGAACACAACTCACACACTAAAGCCACATGGCCATTCGCAGGGAATGCGGCATTATGTTAGAAAGTGCAATTTTTCTTTCTTTCTCTCTCTCTCTTTTTTTTTTTTAATTCTCCCCAGCAGCAGTCCCAGCGGAAAGAGCGACTTTTGTTCCCAGCACAGTAGCGAAAGGCTGATAATGGCCTCTAATCTATCCGGCTTCAAACACATGTTCAGCCCCGCTGTGCTGCCTTTGATGTCATTTTAACTAGATTCCCCAATGCCACCTCTGAACTTGGAACATTCCTTCGTTCAATGTACTGTGCCAACTCAACCAGAGGAAGCAAATTCAAAGATAAGCACTTTAATTTTATCCCAACAAAACCTTATTCAATAGATGGGGGGAAAGCAAGGAAAACCAATACCATACTTTTGTTTTCCTTTTGTCAGGTAGCTTGCTTTGAGATATTTTCAATAGATAGAGAAATAAAAAAAAAAAAAAAAAAAAAAAAGAAAAAAATTAAACTTTTTTTTTTTTTTTTTACAGCACATCTACTTTTAAAATAAAACTTTCCCAAACTGTTTTTCCATTTTTTACCACATGATTTCCTTTAGCACCAGAAAGCTCAGCGCTGAAATGCAACGAGGGAAGAAGAGTATTTCTATTGCTTATTTAATGATAATGCAATAAGTTTACTGTTGGGGAAATGTGGAGGCTTCCTCCCCTCTCCAAACTGACCTGCAAAAGCCTCTGGTGGGCAGTGGTTTGGCTGTGGCTCTGCACATTGGGCTCTTCTGACAAGAGATGTCTTTGCTCCTCTAGACGGGCTTCAAACCCAATCATTATGCCTAACACATTGGAAATCATCGTTTGGGATCTTTTAAATTAAAAAGCTGCTACACTTGTTTAAATATAGGAAAACGGGGTAATTCTGGATCACTAGCCTTAGGAAAGACAGGAAACAAATACACAGCCAAACTGGTATTTTCTACCAATTACTCTTATCAAAGCGCCTCTGTCACAAGAGACTTTTCTCACATAAAGAAGCATGATAGGAAAATCACCAGGCATTTTGGTTAAAGGCCAGTCACCCAAGGAATAGCATTTAATCTGCAAGACTTTTTGAAGGAATAACCACTGTCCTAAACCCCTTTGTTGGGGGATTGGCCATCCCTACTCTGGAGCAGGTTTGACTGGAACTGGGGAAGAAGGAGCATCCCTCGGGCCAAGCCCACAGGCACCAAGGGCTTCCCAAGTGCCTGGGGGAAGACAAAGCTGTCTCCCAACTAAGATAAGCCAGGACACCTGATAAGACCAAGAGGAAGGAGTATTGTTCAGCTGGAGCACAACAGTGGGCTAAAGAGGAGACGTTATCTCCTGTTTACCATGTCAGCTCTTGAAGAAATCAAGATAGATATGGACCTAATGTGTCTCTGCATCTGAACTGGAACATCGCACTGAGATTTAATGGTTTCAGCTGCTGCCTTCCTACCTACAGTTGCCTTAACTTGCCTCAAGCATCTCTGTTGTGACAACCCCTCCCACCCACAGACTCACCTCCTCCACTCGGGAAGATGCTGTCCTCAAGAAGGGTTATCTGAGACAGCAAGAGCAGATTAGGACTGTGCTGGAAATGCTGCTGCAAATCTGGGGCAGGCTCTGAGCAGCCCACGGGGCAGGCAAAGCCCCAAATCCCTGACTTACCACTGACCCGGCATGGAACATCAGCGGCGAGTGACTCGACCCCACCTGCGGCTGCGGCACTGCCGGGCCAGCGCTCGCCAGAGCCTCTCACTGTGTCCTCCCCAGACCTTGCCTCCACACAAACCAGCTAAAACAACACAGCTGCCCTGCTGATTATAAAAACAGGTTTCAGCAGAGAGGAGCAGACCTGTTTTGCCTACAAGGGCAGAGGAATTCCTATGACACAGGAAGACTGAAAAATAATCAGCGGAGCGCAGGCATTTAAGAGAAATGTTTTTCAAGCCACTCAAAAGCAAATTACTCAAACAACAGGGACTGATAACACACTCGTTACATAAATTCAACCCATTACAATAATATTTAACACTGCTTGGAAAGACATCCTGTTGAAAGCTGGCCTTTTAGGTAAGTGTGCTTGTAACATCACAGTTTTACAATCTGTTTGGTGAGCTGGCTGCTCCCAGAAAATTGCCCCAGCTCAGGAGCTGAGACAGGCAGAGCATCACTCAGGTCTTTGCTAGAGGCTTTGCATGCAGCCACTTCCAAACCCCATGTTGCTGGGATCAATCCAACATCAAAGCTTGGAAGGGAACTGGTGCAGCAAACGCTCTGTGCCTGCTTTCTCCACTGGCCTGAGCTGGCCAGCACTGAAGATCATGCTTTGCTCTCCTGGTTTATTAGCATTCCTCAGTTAGCCAGTGTTTGCATCCCAGTTGTCCAGACAGATTTTCCTCTGAAGGAGGGTCTGATGGAGGTTTGTGCCTTGGATCACACCTCATTCACGTGCTGCCTTGGAGCAGAGGCCAGATTTCTTCATTATTGAGTTTGACTGCTGTGTGTAAACAGCACACAGAGGGAAGAACCTTGCTCATCAGCAAACGACGCTTTTATTGCCATTTTCCTCAGAGAAGGCCTAAATTCAAAGCACTGAGACATGTAAGTCTTGTCAAGCAGCAGGAGTCCCTTCTTTAACTTCATCTGGTTGTTCTTCATTTTTGCTGCCTTGAGCAATTCTGCAAAAATTCCTTTGAAACTCAGGAGGAAGATAGGTTCAGCAGTGCCATGTAAAATCTGAGTAAAATCTGGTGCTGGAGTTTTAAATCATGTAATGAAGAGCAAGTGCTGAAAACAAGCCAGAATCTGTGTAAGCCAAAGGTCAAGGCTGTACATCCAGAATCCCAGTTTTGGATTCTGCATGGATCCAGTTTGAGAGGCATAGAAAGAATGGTTCACCCTTATGAAGTTCAAAACTTACTTTAAATGAACCACTAGGACTGGGGTAGTTATTAGCAGAAGGCAGTGCACATATTGGTGGTAATTAAGGTCCTAGAAGCAGCCTGTGGTGGGCATAGGAGGGATAAAATGCCTAAAGGAAAAAGAAGCATAGGATGGCCAGTAAGAAATTATTCTGCCTGTGAAAGAAACAAACTGTGGCTAGTGAAATAAAAATTAGGAGGATGAAGAACTCTGGCATAAATGATCACAACTTATCACAGGTATAACCATCAGTGCAGCCCCATGAGCCTGCTGGACCAGTGGGAGAGGAAGTGCTAAAAGCTAATTAATTTTGAAGAGTTCTTACATCTGTCTCTCCTGATAACAGAAGTTACATGACTCCTGCTAGCTTCAGAGCACTCCTCTGTATAAATTGATGCATATGAAGAATTGCAGAAGGATGTGGCAGAGCAGCTGGATTTGGATGAAATGGAGCCTTTAATTAGTGGTCATCTACAGGGTTCTGTCCTGGGGGCATCCTCTTCCTCCCAGGCCCCTTTGGCCAAGGTCTGCCTCGTGCATAATGTTTGAGGAGCTGGTGTCAGGGTGCAGAATAAACTCACATCTGCTCCTACATGGCCCCAAGCCTCCGTGGAGCCAGAGATGAGCAAGCTACTGGCTCAGGCAGGGCAATCACCACAGACACAGAAACCCCCTGGCCACGTTGCACACTCCCTGTGTCACTGTATGAACTCTGGGCAGGTGAGGAACTGTGGCAGCACCCATTAACAGCATCCATGGCACAGTAAAGTTTCTCCAACAAGGTCTGACAGCTGCTGACACTCACAGTGACACTAAACGAGCCTCTTGGAGGACTCTGTGTTTACAGCACTGCCATTAATAAAATCTTCTTCCAATTCTGTAAATCTGTCATCTCTCGCCTGAAGAATCAAAGGGTTTCTACTCTACAGAAAGACACTTTGCATTTGCACTACTAAAAACCAGACCAAACAGTGAATATTTTTCCCCAAATCCTTTTTTTTTCTATCACAGAGATGCAGTCACAACAAAATCTCATAACCCCTTTTTTCTTTCTCTGCAGACCATCTCTAAGGAAGGCATCTCGTGGGTGAGATACAGGGTGCTGTCATGAGAGACAGAAAGGGAAAACATATCTGGCTGGGGCTTATCAGCACAAGTTGTGTTAAAGTGCAGTGGTCACCAGACAAACCAGAACTGGTCAGTCACCAATCCTGCTGCAGAGCAATCACAGACTGAGCTGTTACTCCATCTGCTGTGCTGTGTCCAGTTCTGAGCTCCTCAGGACAAGAGAGACACAGAGCTCCTGGAGTGAGTCCAGAGGAGGGCAACAAAGAGACTGGAAAATCTCTTTTGAGGACAGGCTGAGGGAATTGGGCCTGTTTAGCCTCAAGAAGAGATGGCTGAGAAGGGAGCTCATCAATGGCCATCATCTGCAGGGAGGTTTCAGAGGATGGAGCAGGCTCTGCGCTGGGGTGCCCAGCAACATGACAAGAAGCAATGGGCAGAAACTGATGCCCAGGAAGTTCCACCCGAACATGAGGAAGAACTTCCCTCTGCAGTGACCGAGTACTGGAACAGATCATCCGGAGAGGCTGTGGAGACTCCCTCACTGGAGATATTTCAGAACTATCTGGACACAATACTGGGAAGTCTGCTCTAGGATGACCCTGCTTGAGCAGGGAGGTTGGACCAGAAAACCCACTGTAGTATCTTCCAACCTGACCCATTCTGTGATTCTGAGAATTTGGCACTATAAAATCTCAAGAGAAATATCCAGGCAAGTAGAAGGCACTGTCTAACATTGAGAAGATAATGTATCTCAAATCAGTCACTACAAAGTCATCCAACATTACCAATTCTTGCACCTGGCTTAAGAAACATTGCAGAACCTCTGACAGAACACCATTTATTTTAGATCGCTCAAAGATATTTTATGCTGCAAATGTTCACAAGAACTGGCAAGGCTGAGTATCCTGCACAGTGACAAAGTAACTGAAAAGAAAGTGAGAATGACCTTGTCACAGTCTTTTCAAACATTCCCCCATCCCAGCTGTGGCCAAGCCTCTCTCCCAGCACAGCCCAAGAGCAGCAGTGCTGAAGGCACAGGTGGCTGTCCCCCAGGAGTTACTTACACGCTGCTGTCTGTCAGGGACATGGTGTCGGCGTCGCTGGACATGCTCTGCTGCTCGCTGTCATTGGCACTGGTGGCTGGTGCCAAAGCATAGCCCGTGTTGACATAGTAGGGGTTAACAGGCTCTCTCCACGACCCATGCCTGTGAGAGAAAAATGAGAGTCAAGTTAGAAGGACACAACCTCGACCACGCTCTGCATCACCAGGCAGAAGGACTCTGCCTGGAGCCCAGCCCCAGTGATGGGCTACAGAATAAGCTGTGTTCACACTGAGTTGCACTGACAGAGCCATGAACAATTTGACTCATAACTGGAAGAAAAAGGGAATTAATGGAGTAATGAAGATGACACTGTTAGAGATAGGGGAGGGAATGAGACTGTATGGAAGAAGTCCTGTTTCCATCAGGGTTTATGGAGTCCATGGGCTAGCTGCTTAGCACTGTCATTCTACGAGAATCTAAAAGCAATATCTAGACAGTAATACAGCATTTTTCTTAGTCAAAATAGGATTCTGCTCTTCCAACAGGGAGAGATGTGTAGCAGAGCTCACCCATTCTATGCTTACTTTAACATCCCTCCAACACGTTCACAGAGGGAAGGAGGTGAAGCAAGAAACAGCTGTTGCTCATAGCACAGTACCTAGAACTGACCTCCAGTGCTGCACTGAGGTACACTGGACACTTGCAAATTCCACCAGGAAGGACTACCTAATCACACCATCTTTTCCAGTGGACAGTCTGCTCAGGGATCTATGAAGGCTACTTTGAACACAACCCATGCCTTGTTATTCAAGTACAGATGCAGGCCAACCTCCTTCTCTTCAGCAAAAGATCAGGAAGGGAGGCTGCCTGCATGAGCTAACATGGGAAATAAGTTCCTTGCTCAGGAAGAGACCTGATGGTGAAGCAGTCTGTGAACCAAGCAGGCATGAATTCCTTCATGCTCCCTCTGCCACCAGCATAGAAAAGCCACTGATGCCATTGTGCCCCAAGCTCTGCCACCCTGTAGGACAGACAGGCCATGCAGGCATTTTTTTCTCCTGCAAGTTATTTTGTCATGTGCCAGAAGAAGGAACAAGCTGAAATGTTCACACAAACCAAAGAGCACTTAATCCCATGCTTTCCCTGCCTGCTCCTCTGCATGAAGAGCAGCATTTTTAAGATATCTTGAAGCTGATGAATTCCTGAGTTTTCCAAGCTTTGAAAATCAGAGTCCTGTTTCAGTTCAGATGACAAAGTTCATCAGCATCATCCTTTATTTAGTAACTCAGTAATCGGCACCTGGTGGAGGTGATTTGCAATGGGCCCTGTGCAAACACCTCCATGGAGGGCACATCACACAATGTGTGCTTCCCTGTTCTGCCAAGAGAAGTGATTCTGGTTCTACTGTAGTGGTTAAAGTCCTACAGACAACAGAAAACAGTCCCTGCCCCAATGCATTTACATTCAGACAAGACAAGGAAACCCATGAGAAACACACAGGTGGAGGGACCAGAGGTGAGGAAGACACCAGCAAAGGGTAAAGCTGGCAGGTTTTGTGTATCTGTAAGGAGTATAAATGCAGGACAGGCACTGCAGGAACTGGGACTGGCAGAGAACCCATTTAAGGCAGAGGTTTTTGGACACTGTTATGTAAAATATGGCACATGGTGTACCAGGATGGGAGCATTACCAAAGTATTTTAAAACCTGAACTGGACAGGGTTACAGCCTTCAGCTAATGCATTGCTCACCCAGCTCCTATTCACCTGCTCTTTGTGTCCTCAGCATACAACCTATTTTCCTTGTAATTCAAGGGGTCATGGATATTCACTGGTCACTAGGAAAAACCATATTCTTTCAGGTCCATTATGGGGTCAGTTAGAAACAAATTATTCCCCTACTCTCACCAAGAGAAAACTATTCTGTGTGCCACAAAGCAACCAAAACTCCAAACTCTTTCTCCTTGGATGATGAAGCTTACCACAGTTGCAGAATGGTGCAAAGAGCATTCAAAACTGAGCCAGCTGAGGCTTTTCAAGGCTGTTTGACAGTAGGGAGCCTTGTGAGGTTTCTCCATGCTCAGGTATAATACAGAGTCAGTTGGGGATGACTCTGGGATGGTGAGTCGCCACAGACACCTTCTAGCACACAAACTTTCTGTCAGTTGCTGCAGATGTGCAATGGAGCAAACTAATTTCTATATTTCATCAGATTTCTGAACAGCTTTCTAGGGCAAGTACTGGAAATAATTGGAACAAGTTCACCCCAAAAAGCAAGGGATAATAAGTGAAAACCTTACCAGCCCCCTTCAGCTGTTCTCCCTGTGCAGAACGGTCAGTTCTGAACATTAAAGGAGAGCTGTGCAGTGCAACCCTCCTGTCAAATCCAACATGACAGCGGTGTGATGGAGGCTGAGACAACCTCTTAAATTGAGGCAGGAATGATGGATCGCTCAGGCCTTCCCCGAGGGCAAAGACAAGGATGATTTTTGGACAACCCAATTAAAATATAGCACCAACTTCTAGTGGACCTTTTGCCAGGACTTTCTACAAGAGACAAGGATTATTCTAGCAGTATACTAAGAAAGCACTCAGGTATACAGAATAAAATGCACAGGGCAATCAATTTCTCCTTTGTATCTGTTGATACAAAGACAGAGCAGCAGAGAGCACCTGAAGAGGTTGCTGGGTGTGCAACTGTGATGGCTGAAGGAACCAAGAGTGAGCAGATGGGTCCTGCGAGGTCCCTGACACCTCTGGAGGAGTTGGAATGGCTGGGCTCTCTCACAACACTCTCCAGCTGTCTCCTCACTGAGGATGCAGGTTTGGTCACAACTGCTGTATTTAGCTAAAATTACACACTTAAGCATGTATACAACAGGGATTACTTCAATTTTAGCTCTGCCTCTAATACATCAATGCAAATGTAAACTTTTGGTAAGCGTAAGGAGATGGAAAGGGTATAGGATTTCAAAGCAATCATAACAGGTTACATTACTTTTGAGGAATCCATCTGTATTCAATCCTTCTCCTAATGTTCTCTCTCCCTGACAACTCTCTTCAGCTGGCTCGTATCACTATTTGAATGTTTTGTGCCGTGCCTCTGAAGAACGCTTTCAACATCTATTAGGAGGAAAACATTAAAGGAACATGGAGTCTAACAAAAAAACCTGGTCACTTCTGATCTGGGAGGGGAGGCTTCTTTAAAAGGGATTCAGGCACCCTCAGAGCGATTTGAAATGTCAGCTAAAAACCTCACATACCGAGCTCTATGCACTGATAAGGGCGATAAAAGGAAAGGTGAGCATTTAAAGTTAGACTTCACAAAAATTCCTGCAGCCTTCCAGAATTTTATTTCATTTTTAAGACAGAAAGAGCAATGAGCATTTTTGAAATGAACACAGAACATTTCATACATAGCAGAAATAAAGCTGCATGTCTCTTCTGCAGCTCTCAGTTGCTCAACCCTCAAAATAATCACATAGGGAACAATTATAACAGAGACCACAGCGACCTGAGTAAGTCAGCCTGACCAGCTGCCTTTTCTTTGCATAAAGCCCTCTGCTGATCACTGCACATTCTGGTAATGCTGACAAGGGCCTAAACTGCTGTAGAAAAACAGCAAGAATTTCCTTAAGGCTTCCTTCTACCTGTTCTGGGTTTATTTTGTGTGTTGCCTTGGCTGCATCCTATCCATTCCAGATTTCTCACTCCTGTGACCAAGCACCCAGTGCTTGGGACCTCAGCACCATCAGATCTTGGGGTCTCAATGTAAGTGAGTAGAGAGGTGAGGTCCTCTTTAGTACTCTTGCTCTATGTGGAGCTCTCACTGCATCCTGAGCTCCTAGGGGCATCCTTTTCCTTCTAGCCTGGGAACCTCAGTCTCTCTCAAACAACTTCCCCCAATGGCTATTTCAATTTTAAATCAAAGATGCAAAGTCCCCAACCTTTGCCAAACATGCTACTCTGCTCTATGCAAAAATCCCAGGGTTGGTGTGCTCTGGGGAAGAATTGCATCATCTTCAGCACCCACAGTGGGAGGAAGAGCTCACTGATCCCACCTCCAAAGCCAAATCCAAGTGGCACTCCCTTTGGTTCTCACCAGTTATGTACCTCCTTCACTGATGTTCTTCATCAAGCATGGGAAAAAAACCACTAAGGCAAGAAGAAAACTTCCTTGAAGATGAAAAGCCTCTAGGCAACTAATTTCTGTAGAATTTAAATTTCCACTGGAGGGAATAAGTTGCACAACACTCTACTGGCAGGTCTGAGAGCCATGGTCTTCCCAAGCCTGCTAGGAGTTCCAGCAAGGCTGGAACAGCTCCCAGTTTAACAGGGAAGATGATCAATCCAAAGTTTTCATTGCTACCACCTTCTCCAGCTCCAGCACTAAATTTTTATGGCACTGACATTTTCTGGAAAAAAATTTTTCCTCAAAAGAATTGAAGCTGTGATAGAATCCAGGCAGGCCTCCTTTCGCAAGGGTGCCCCACTTCCCTTATCTGGAAACTCCCAGAATCAATGGTGGCATGGGAAGTTCCTCCAAACCCCTGCACTACCAAGGAAGCAGCTGTTTGAGACACAGTATTAGTAAATCAAAGAGATAAAAACTCATGAAACTGACAACCATAAAACTTCAATGAACTCTCCCTAAACAGCTCTTGCAGAAGTTTTCCTCCCATGCCATAGTCTGAAGCTTTGGTCACCAGAACTTTGGCGAGCAGCTAATTTTCAGCATAGGAGAAATCCCATTTTCCAGATGCCATAACCACCTGAACTTCCTGAGTCACTGTGGAAAGTTCTGAGCTGCGGGAGTTCTGCAGATGTTGGCAAGTCCCACAGCAGAAGGCCCCCAATATGGGCTCTGCAGAAACTCCAGATGTCTCACCACAGCCGACGGCAGGTGGAGGAGCTGAGATGCCCTCCCTCCTGCACTGTGGTGAGCAACCCCACAGCAGGACACAATTCCTCCTTTCCTCTTCTGGTGGGTGGTGTTTGGGATGGTGCCTGGAGACCACAAATCAGGGCTGCAGCTCAATGAGACCCAACTACTCATTCTGTGCTCCCACCCTGCTTTTTCACACCAACTGCTGAAAAATTAGCTCAAACTGTTGCAGTCCTGTGTTTCTGAAGATGACTATTTCTAGGAAAGCAGCACTAAGCATTACTCTTATTTGGTATCCCTGGTCATTTTGCATTTGTGATTGGGAGGATGCAGTCTAATACTGAGACATCCTTGCAGCTCGTTATTTTGACATGTCCCATTTATTCAGTGTTGGAAAAAAAAGAATAAAAGAAGTTACTTACTTCCATGCAAGAAACAAACAGTCCTTCTAGAATCACAGTGCTGAGTCTCCAGCTAGCCACTTACTTCCCAAACTTACATCTATCAACAAGCAGGTGACTGCCATATCCTTCATGCAGTTCCACATTTCAACATCACAACCAGTCAATCAAATTAAAAGCTGCACATCTTGGTTTATGATGCACGAGCCGAAGCCAATCCCTTCAGCATGTCTAAACAGCACGTGCTGACAGGAGTGTCCCAGCAGCAGGGTCCCCTTTAAACAAGGGATTACAACAGCATCCACCACAGAGTCTGGTGTACAAGATTACATTAATCCACCACCTGAACAGAAAGGTCTGCTTGCAATCCGTGGTACCAACAACTATCACAGAAGTTGCATCGTATGGCTTCTCCCAAACCATTATCATGGGAACGTTTTGGAGCTAAGAACAAAAAGTCTATGAAGATGCAAAGCTGAAAACCTTCACTCCTGACTGGATTTGATCTACACTAAAGATGCAAAGTTGGCTCAAGAGGTTAAAATTGGGGATTTACCTGATAATCTGATTGCAGATTGTTGGGGTTGCTCCACTTAACACTCTTCCCAATTACTCTGGGCACTCAGACACCGCTGTGCATCTCAACTTTATCACTGCCAATGTCAGGCTAATCACATGTGTTCCAGGCAAGGGCAGCTTCTTCAAAGATCACATCTATTCTGGACAAGTTAATCTGTTCTTTGAGGTCTCCAGATGGCTCTTGCCAAGAAAGTTCACTTCCAGCTCTGCAGCCGGCGAGCGCAGCGGCCCCAGCGCTCTGCAGAGCATTACAAAGGAACCAGATCAAAGTTGTGTCTTACAAAAAAATGAAATCTGAAGTTTGAAAAGCAACAGCAGCCTGTCACTTGTAGGCTTAAAGACGACTTCTGCATGCTCCAGCTATCAGGGAATTTATGATTACAGTCTGGCTTTTAAAAGCTGATGAAAAAAACAGCGCTCTTTAGCACTCTTTGCCTTTGCAAATCTGTATCTTCTTCCCTGCGTATTCATCCTCCCACACCAGAGAAAGAAGAGAAATAAATAAAAATGTAACTAAAAGTACAGATAAGGGCTCTTCTTTTTTCTTCTAAGGCACTCAACTCCATTTTAGGACTACATGGAGATTATTTTATGGGGAGCTTCAGTAATTATTGTGAAGTATTAAAGCACAGTTACAAAAGCTAAATCCAAGATTTACCAGACTGAGTTTCCAGTTTCTAACTCCTTTGCATTTACCAAGGACATGCTACTTCTCAGGCAGGACTAATTTACAGAGGATGCATTAATTGCAACCAATAATTAAGATCATAGGATACAGCAAGGTGGGGGAGAGGATCTAGGAAGGAAGTTGAAATACAGGAAATAAAATGTTTGCCTTAGGAGGCAAATAAGGACTAGATAGGCTAAATACTGTGGCTGTACTGCCCTATCGCCACCCTAACCTTCTTAGGAAAGGCTTTCAGACAACAGGATGAAACCACTGTGTTCCAAGGAAACTGCAGAACAAGTCCCTCAAGATTTCATCTGACTGCGCATCTCCAAACCAGCCCTCCCAGCTCCTCCTTCCCAACAGAGGGCGAGGCTGTGCTCACTCATCACCCCAATGTAATAAAGGATTTTGTCCTCTAGTTACAGATTTAAAATCAAAACTGCAAAAATCTGAGTGTGACAAACAATAAAAGCAAGTCCTTCTTGAAAACAATGCATGTCTTCCCTAGAATAAGACCACAAACCTCATTTATTTAATAGCTCAAAGCACAAGATATTCATTAAAATGAAAAAGAAAAAAATGGGCAACACAATGTCTGCACAACATTTAATGGGACAATTGGATCATCTTCTTGAAATAAAGCAAATGTTGCAGAACATTCTGTTCCATATCTAACAGTAACAGGTATCTGCCTAGATTAATTTTAATATATTAGCCTGAGCTTATACCATAACATAGTAGTTTTGTTTGGTGTTTTTTAAATGATGACATGATTCATATGAATCCTTATCCATCATGAAATGCTGAGAATATTAGGGACATTTTCTATAAAATATACAGGATATTTGGCTGCATTAATTGCAACTGAACAAGAGCCTCACTGCTTTAGAGCAGCCAGGCTGCATCAGCCATCCAAAAGCTGCTGTAGTGACTTGAGAAGCTACAAAAGAAGGGCAAACCCATCAGCGTGTGTGCATTTTGGATATCCAGGGTACACTGCTGCCACCCATGAGCCACACTCACCTCCACGTCCTGGCCTCTGCCAGACAGCACATCACAGGAGAACTGTTTTTAGTATTTTATTGGAAAGGACAGAATCAAACTTGTGCAGGGATGTGTTGAACATCCAAGCATGTTAACCCCTGAAATGAGTGGGACCTGAGTCCTTATCCCTGTTTTTTTGACCCTCCAAATGTACTGTCCCTGGGCCACCAGAATTGCTAGGACGGACACAGGTAGAGAGGGCTGATAATGCAGCCTCCTTTCCCCTGCTCAAACTGAGAGCTGGGGAAAATTCAGCAAGAGGCTGATTGGCAAGAGCTCTCCACTCTGCTAACTGGCTTCTCAGACTGAAATGACATCTATGTTTAATACAAGTGATTTCATATATATACATATATATGTGTGGTTAAGTGGATGAACACACAGAGCAGGCATTTCAGACAGCATTTCAGTGCCAGCTCCCCGCTCTCTGCTTTCCTTGGTGACTGTCCCAGGTAAATTGGGGCTGGTGGAGAGGGGAAACACTTTGCAAAGTGCTGTGGGGGTCTTTGCATGGGCCTCTCCGCTTTTAGCCCCACGGTTCCAGCTGGGAGACATAAAGGAGGTCCAGAGGAAACAGTCCTTCCCAGAAGGGGCCACCATGTCACAGATGGAGTAACAGCAGTGAACCTCCCGAGGGTTCAGAGCCCTCCATGCCACGCCAAGGCAGCGAGCACGGGTCCCTGCCCGCAGCCCGGGCTCTGCTCCCCGTGCAGATGGAGCAGGCAGCCCGGAGCTCTGCCGGCATTCCAGCTGACACCCACGCACGGCGGCTGCCGGCCCAGAGCAACCCCCTCGCCCGCACCGAGAGGGCCTTCGTGGAACAAATTACTTCCAAATGCCTGGCTACGAGGCACAGGGAAAGAGGGAAGCCCAGGTTTGTACCTGGGTCTGCTCACAACACAAAGAAGGCAGCAGTTCCACTTAAAAACACAACTGCCTGCAAACTATCAAATTAATCCCAGGATTTCAACAGCTTTTCTTCATTATTTTTTGTCTCAACCAAACCACAAATTTACTTAATGACTAAACCAGGCGAGCGAGTACTTTGTTTTCCAGACAGCAGGAACGTTTCTAACGGGATCCAGGTTTTCAGAACACACGCTTACCCGACGTCAGGCAAGGAGGGAGAGGTTCCATTGCTGAGATGTGTTTGATGCTTTTTTTAACTCCCCCAAACCTGCCAGTACCGTGGTTGGGGCATCTCTGAGCCCTGAGCCCGAGGAGAGGCACTGAGCGGGGTGAGGAGGAATACAATAAGAACACTGTGTTCCAGGAATGACTGAATAAAGGCAAGAGCATGCTTTTGGCCAGCAGGATTCAGCACTGTAACTCCGTCTGCCACTTTTCTTCTCTGTCTGAAGCAATGCTGTTTGTCCACGCTTCTCTGAAATGGAAAGTATTTCCTCTTGCCTGCTTGTTCCAAGGAAAGATCTGAGGAGGCCTGGTATAACCAGGCAGAACTGGGGATTCTCCAGTGACTTGACTCTCTTTGCCAAAACTTCTGCTCAACAAGAAAGGGCTTACAAGAAAGAAATTACAAGCAGATTTCTCTGCAAGTTCAGTAACTTAAGACCAAGGTCTGCAGAATGAGTAAGTTTTTGGATGGAAACAAAGCATCCAGCTTTGGCCAATGACTCCAGATTATTCCCTGCCTTCCTACATACCTATAGAGCTTCTGGAGTGTTCAAAAAGGTACAAGAGGGCAGGGACAACCACAGGTACATGGATCACACTGGGGAATGGGAGCCACCGGAACCCAAGGGCTAAATAAGACCATGGGTGCTCAGTACTTCCTTGGACCACCAAAGTTTTTCATGAGGGCATCATCCCCAGCATTGCAATCCATTGTTGTATTGCTTTCAGGGATAAATTTCCCAATACTTCAAGCACAACAGTGGTATTGCAGATGGCTGAAAGGAAAGGGGAAGATATGCAGCTCAGGGGGCTCTGTTTTACAAGGGCTACTCGCAGCTTTGACATTAAACCGCCTGCCGGTACCACTGGGCCGTGTAACATAAGCTGAGCTGCACGACCAGAGACTTGCTAGCCTCATTTGAATTCCCCTCAAAACAATGGTATGAAACTCAATACTCGTTACCAATTCATTGCCAACAAACTTGGAATTTTAATGAAATTACAAATTTGGATGGCAGAGGAAACCAGCTGAGGTAGTATTTTGAATGCCTATGAGGCACCTAACTCAGCACCTCAAAACCACTCTGCTTTGCTCATGAAGACCTTTGACGAAGCCCTACTAATGATGAGGTGGGCAGAATTAGCAGTAATCCTGCACTAAATAAAAGACTTTATTTCACTGATTAAGGTCTGGCTCACAAGGCACATGAAGAGAAGGGGTCTGCCTCCAAGCAGAGTCGCTCGCTGGTGTCTTAACTCCTACAGAAATGATCCAAGAAACTTCCCCCATTGAACAAGAACCTTTGAGGTGAGTGAACTCTGACCTCAGCTGTTAACAAAACCAAAACCATGGAGGGCTGGCAAGACCTGGCAGAGATAAAGCTGAGAGTCAAGATTTAATAGTGCTCCCAGAGGGGAGATTCAGCTGATTAGAAGCATCCTAATCTTCTCTCTCAGTGTATATTAAAGGTCAAGAAGTGGGATCAGATATTGGCAGCACATGAAAAAACAACTCAGTCGAGCAAAAGACCTTCACAAAGACGTTTCATACCTTCGCATTAAAAATTCCTGCAAAGTCTTATTTAACTTTACTTCCCTCTAGGGAACACATTCAAGTTTAAAGTCAAGAGACCATTAGATTGGGACAGAAAAGAAGTACCCCTGCAGAAGACTTCTGCCTCCAATCAGTGCTTTATAATGAGCAAGAGTTCATAAGCATCAGCTGATTGCAACCATGACAGATAAGTAGGTCTCAGAAGCACAACACCACAAAACAGAGCTTCTCTAGCAGTGCTCTGGAGTCTCACAGGCTCCCCAAATGGGGTCATTAAAGGATACTTGCTGGATGTTAACAAATGGCAGGCTGTATCAACAACAACATACTGGCAAGCTGCAAAAAGCTTTTAAACTTGCTCTATTATTTATTGCTCAGCTCCAAAGAGATGTTAGCATCACAACAAAAGTGTAAATCCTAACTCAGTCTCCTGGTCGCTACTGGGAGCTCGTAATCTGACTTTTCCTTCACAGCTCAAGCTGACCTGGCCAATATAATGCAGGGGCTGGGGGAAGAGGAGGGTGGACTAAGTCATGTTGTTCTTCTGACAAGGTCTATTAGAGGCTGACAGCAATGACAAATCCTCAGAAAAACCGTAATAACAACCACCAGAAGGAATGTAAAACACAGAAACTCTGTTTAAGGGAGACAGATACTGTTAAAAAGGGTATTTCCTTTTCTAGAGACACTTATTTCTTTTTTAAGAGTTTAGCAGACTAGCAGGAAACAACTTACTGTTGTCCCTGGAAAATGGGCATACAGAGGGAAGACAGTCTTGTGAAGCTGCTACAAACAGCCCTCCTTTTAAATAAAGATTAAAGCAACTTTTCCTTAGATGGTGAGCATGAAGTATTCTTTCACAGTCCTAGTTTTGGAACAGTCACCAAACCTTGCATCTCCAGCCAGACCTGGAAGCCAAACCATCAATCTCTGCATTGAGGTCACACAAAGTCATATTTAAAAAGGAAGAATGAAGTCAGTGGACTCAGTTTCCCATTCCTCATGGCTGTTCTTTTACAAATTGATCTAAATTTGGTGTCTGCCTGGCAATCCAAGAGCAAAGAATTTCAGAGCAGTGAGAAAGATGGAGGAGACCAGCATCCAAAGGGAGCCAGGGCAGGTGGGTCAGTGATCCCCGTTGACTGGGAATTCCTTCACTGTAACTCCAAGGTTGTGTGCTGGACATGGTTTGCTGCTGAGGGTGACACATCTTCAGAGGCATTCTAAATAATCCAAGGTGCAAGAACCAGTTCACCTCATTGAAAAATGTATTAAAATGTTGAGAAAATCAGCTGAAGGAGAAAGAAAGGGGGAAGAAATTAAAAAGAAAAGAGTGGCTCATAGGCAAATTGCACAGGAGCTGACAGGGCATTCCTGGGACACGGCAATACCAAAGGGTCCAGCTACACTCCAGACCTTGGGGGAGGTGAAACACTTTTGGTCCATTCCCTTATGAGGTCTGGCCACTGCTCGGGCACATCCTGCGCTTGTTTTTCCTGGGGGCACTTCACAGCAAGTGAAACTTGACTTCAAGAACTGTGCTGGGGTTTGTTGTTCTTTTTGCCTTCAAGATTTTTTCTGTTTTGGTTCTTATCCATTGGAACAGGCAGATATATGGGCTTTTACCTTTATTGCACAAATTCCACAGTATCTTTTCATCTGGTATGCATTATTGTGGTATATATATGAAGTACCATGTCCACTCCAAGTGCTATAAAAGAACTGTTTGAAGCCTTGTTCCATTCCTGTTTATCTTTATACAATTAAAACCAGTTGACAGCTCCACACAGGAAGAATAAGTGACAATGCAAGCAATGTGCTTTTTGTTCTAAACAAATTAACCACCATCATAAAAGATGACTGTATTTGGTTTTTACCTCAGTTTCTTAAAGACACAAGGCTAGATGAGCAAACTCTGTGTGTTCCATTGATGCCTTTTTAATGCCTCCAGAAATTCTGAGTACCAGGTGCTTGCTGACACCCAACCAAATTCAATATGGGAGGGAGGCCCCTGAGACACTGTGATAATTAGTGAAAACGGGCAAGTGCGGAGAGACTCTTAGGTGCTCTGAATAACTGATCTCAGCAGAAAACCTGCATGGAAAGAAGATCCTAAAATCACTTCAAATGCTCCAGCTCCAGCTGACAACTCTCCAGACACTGAATACAGCACAGGACCATTGCAAAAGCCACATTTTTGTAGCCCCAGAGGTGAGACCCAGTTTAGTTCTGCATTTTGGATGGCAGCGTGTGGGCCTACAATCACTCACAGTTGACATGATGTGTTGTTGACACCATTTTCTTCTTCTACAGCAGGAGCAGAGCACTGGAACTTGTCTGACCCACTGCCACGTTGCAATCATCCCATGTGCCATAACCAGAAATGAAATTCCACAGATGAAGGGAAAGGCTGTTTTCTGTGTATGGCCTGGAGCACAAGAGCTGTGAAACACTGGAGCCCATCTGTGTGACACAAACCCACCATCTGTTACTGAGTGCATATGGGCCACACCATACAGACAGAATTTCACTGACCAGGTAGGTACTACAGGAATGCTCATTGCTCTAGATGCTTTCTCCTTTAGACAGAAGGGAAAAGCAATCTATAAGTAGGAAAAAATATATCTTCTGCTCAAAACATATCTCTTCTGCTCATGTATCTCATCTCCTCTCTGCAGAACTTCATCTGCTCAGAGCATAGGATAAATGGATTAATATCCTTATTTTTCCCCCTCTTTGTACTTTAACATCACCCAAATCTTATGTTGAGTGCAGCATTACTCACTTTGCTGGAGATTCCTTTTGGTAATTTCCACAAGTGTATCTTGTATTTATTTGTGCTGCTGCTCTGGAGGGAGGAAAAGCCATTATTCTCTAATGCACAAAAAGCCAACTACCATGCAGAAACTGTCACAACTTTCTCAAGACGTGGGTGCTCAATTTGAAATGCTCTGGGCCTAATACTCAGTGTTTTTAAAGACTTCTGCTTTGATGCATGCTCAGCACATCAGCAAGTCTGATCTGGGTCTCAAATAGCAGACAGAAAGCTGAGAGGCACACACAGTGACTCTCTCCCAGGGAGAAGAGCTGTCTTCCAGCATTGCTCTGGCAAAAGCCAGCACAGAAGTACCTCTGTTTTACTTGCATCTTCTGTCTCTTCTTCTCCAGGGCCTTTAAATGACACAAGAAGCAATGTAGATGTCCTGTGCACTTTCCTTCTTACCTGCTCTGTTGGTTCCTCTGGCTCAAGTAACCCCACGCATGGAAAAAGCAAGAAGGCTGAAGTACAGGCAGTTTTGGCTACAGCCCCCGAAAGCTCTGGAAGGGATTGGAAAATCCCTTCCCAGTTCCAACACCGTGTACAGTTTGTCTCTTGCTAGCTCCCAACACCACCTGCTCACTGCTGGAGGAACTACCCCTCTTCACCTCCTCCCCATCACTCCACGAAAAGCTTTTTTTTTTTTTTGTGAGTTCCTTTTCTGGAGGCTGTGAGAAGAGAGCTGGCTCACCTAACAATGAGTTAGGAGCTGAAGGCTCCATGATCAGCAGCAGCAGGAATTGCAGTTTCCTGTCTCTGAAGTCTTAGCCATGAGCACCATCACACTAAATACACTTTTTGGATACTCTGAATGCCAAAATTTTAAACCATCTTCTATAGAGCTTGTGCCATTTCACAAGCTTATAATTCAGTCATATTGAATAAGTTCTCACATGGATGGCAAAATACATATTCAAGCTGCCAGCAACCCTCCCACCTCCAGCAACCCACTTGCCAAACCCCTGTTCAAAGTGGGAAAACTGGAAGGTTATCAATGTAAAGTAAATTGTAAGACTCTGACATGAACAAAACAACGTAATTTCCTCCCCCTCTGTTTTTACTAAAATTTGCCAAAATAATTCAGCCTGAAGCAGAATCTCAGCATGGAAGAACACCAAACAACACGGTCTGATAAAGATATGAGCAACTACAACAAAGTTCTATATAATGGGGAATGTTGAGCAACCATGACTACAGCCACTGTTGCCAGCTCTGCCTATAGCATAAATGAGCAATATTATAACATCCCCATTAATCCCCTCTCCAAAACTACGAGCGAGTCTGGAATATGACTCATAATATCCTTGGCACTCGTTTTGATCACAAAGTTGATGAAAGCACCCGTCCCTGAACCCATGTATGAAAACTGTAGATGAATTAATCACAACATGCAGGAGCTTGTGATACCAATGTCTGTCTGAGCCTGCACACCTGCAGCAACAGCGGTGGGACTCCTGTGTGACACGATGTGACAACAAAATGATACTGCTGCCAATCTCTGCTGCTGGTACTTCGTCATATCCAGGGAAGAGAGGACAGTATTTGCCAGTGGTTTTTATTCTAGTAGTGACCTTGCTGGGCTCTGTGTACATCCACAGGGTGATGCAAAACTCACACTGTAAGGCAGTGAAGAGGCTGCTGCATGTGTGTGCTGTTAACACTCAAGGGCATCAACTCCTCGCTCAAGACAGTAACAGGTATCTGTATTCTGCAGATGCATTTGCAGCTTCTAGCAAATAATAAAAGAATTTATAAATTCCACTGTTGGAGACTTGGTGCCATGGGTTCTTCATGTGCAGGATCATTTTGTTCCTCTCCTGTGAGCAGTAGGGTGACTGCCTGGTGGGATTGCCTACCTCAGTCCAGGGAGCAGTCAGTAATTTATCACACTGCTTTATCCAGAAGGAAGAGGACTTCCCCAAGCAGCTATTTCCTGACACTAACCTTGCAAACCCTCCTTCTCCCTGCAGGCTGTATTATCTGGGAAAAAGTTAGGGAACTTTGGAGCAAAGAAATATCTGCACAATTCCTTGACTGGGGCCAACCCCAGGAGATGAGAAGGCCATGCATGTCTGCAAGAAGCTGACCCTGGAACGTGTAAGAATAATCCTCTTCTACTGGTGGAAATGCAGTTGCACTCAAAAAAATGTTTTGGGGATTTTGTTTTCTGCTGCAAACAGAGAAACAGGGCCACAACAGTTCTCAATGACTTGGGCTTCATTTCTGGGGAGAATGCCATTGCAGAAGAAGACTTTTGTCCCGCTGGTAGTTTAGGGCAAGTTCACAAAGTGACACAACTCTGACCTTCAGTGAAAACGTGGTAAGAATCCAGGAGACTGAATATATCCCCAGAACTGTGCCTGCTTAGCTCCTCACCTTAGAGAGAAGACATTTCTATCAGTCCTAAATAGGAACCAAGGACCATGAGTCCATCAGCAGGAAAGGATGTGGTGGAGATCATCAGACCCTAGAAAATCTGATCCTGATCAACAACACTTTCCCAAGTGACATGAACTAGCAGGGCAAGGTCACCTGTCTGGCTGAAATTCAGCCCAGGAGGGCTGGCTGAACAGCAGTAAGAGAGAAGGCTCTTCAAACTTAAGTGTAAAACGTGTGGAACTTTTCGTTCTAGAGCAAGAAAAGATTTTGACCCAGTTTCAGATTTTAAGTCCATCTCCTAAACAAAAGCAGCTGAAGTTTAAATGAGCCAATTCTGCAGATCATTATGTTGCTATTACACAATTCCTTCTAATCCCTGAAGTGTGGAAGATGTGCCAACGCCAGCCCAGGCACATCTTTGTCATTTCAGCTGGACTTCCATCCTTTCCACTAAAGATTTTTTTCTGCTAAACCATTCTTGATGAATGCCAACACTAAAATCTCCCAAATATTTATTGCAATTTCTTTGGCCACACTATCACAAGTGCCTGAATTCCCCTTCTCAGTTGGAGAGCTATCTAGACCAGAGGTCTCCAACTCTTTCAGCCAAATAAATATTACAAAGGCTCACAAGCCCTATGAGTAGTAAGGCAGAGATTGTTTGCGCTACAAAAGGAACAAAAATGACCAGCCATCCCCTGCTGGCTATTCTCCTCCCCCAAGAACTTGGTTTAATCCCCTCTACCCTAGAGTCCTTACAAAACAATGTGCCAAGGAAAGGGAGCAACTGCTCTGCATACTGATTCCCTGCAGCTTGGACATAGCTTGTGGAGGACCACTGCCAGCCGACTGCTGAGAGCGGCCCTCTCTGAGATGCTGTGCTAAGGCAGAGGTTGCTTTTCATCCCTCTGTCTTAGGGACTACCCAAAGAAACTGTCAGGATGGCTGCAGCTCTCCTGGGACCATGCAACAGCAGAGCACTTCCCACATTGTCTTTGTGTCTCCTAAGCCCAGCAGGTAAAAGGGCTGTGGAGCCCATAGCCACTCTCTGTGACAGTCCAAGAAGCAAACTGGCTTCCAAACACTCTGGGGAGAGGAGGATGCAGTCCAAGGAGAACACTCCTATTTCTCTTCCAGTGGCTGCTGCCACAGCACCCTTTAGGTGAGGAGGTGCACACAATCACTGATGAGCCACGCAGGGAGCAAGTGCCTGAGGTGCCAGGGGAAAGGGGGGAGATGAGCCAGAAACACGGGCTTATGACCACCCCTGAGTGCTCCAGTGTGCCAAGGCCAAACCTGGAAGCACTGCTATATGTAAAAGAAGCCACAGTTGAGAAGGTAACATTATAAACCTATAAAAATAAGGTTTTACTGCTGCTGACTAGTTGGGACATGCAGAACATATGTTGCAGGGAACATAGCATGATTTTATTAGCAAACACAAAGCCATTCATGCCGAGTGGCCCAAATGGGGTGGGTTGAATTAAGAGAACAATAGCAGTTCTTCAGATGGCCCTTTCTTTCACATATGTGCTCAACTTACAGTGCTAGCAAATACTTAAAGCGACTTGGAAATACATTTTCATTCAAAAAGACTCACGTTATTAACACATTAGACTGAAATCAAAATAATTCAGAACGTAACCTATTCCTGGTGCATTAAATGACTAAATGTAAACCATTAGCACTCAGGCAACCTCCTCATATTGGAAACTCACTTTGCGACCAAGGGACTGTTTGCCTGATTTGGCCCAAGCCAGCACTTCGCAGCTCTCCTGAGACTGAATGGGATGGTCTTTCAGCAGTAAAGACAGTGAGTGCTGCATCACTGCCCAAGTGAGTGGGTCACAGGAGAACTGTGCAGCCCTCAAGTTGTCCAGGGGAAGATGTGCTCAGGCTCAGACTAATCTGAAAGGTAAAAACCTGCCCCGTTGCATCAGAGGCTGATGCTAACCACATTTCCAATTTGATCATGGATTCCAGTTCCCCAAATAAGAAAACAATAGACACCAAAGAGGAAAAGTGGAAACTGCTGCTTGGGGAAGCTTGCCATCACATGCTGGCTGGAAGTGTGCTGGGACCAAATCCTGCTGTAGCCGGGCTGGGGCTGAGCACACCAAGGCAGCCTGCAGGGAGAGCAAGGCTGGCTGCTGGAACTGCCTGCTGGCCCTGCTCCTCTCCAGCTCTCCTCCAATGCACAGTATTTGTGCTGCTCACTCATCCCAGGGTGGGAGGGATGAGAAGGGCTGGGACAAGCCTGGAGATGGGCTTGGGAAGGACACACTTCAGAAGTGACTGCAGGCCCTGGCTCTGACTGTCCTGCGATGGGCACTCCTGCAGTGACGAGCATCTAGAGTTGCCTCAGTCTTGTTTTATGCCCACTTTTAAGACTTGTGTTTTGCAAAAAAAAAAACAACAAGGTAGGTGACTAGAGATACCGCTGGTTTAGGAACAACCTGCCTGCTTAAATTACAGATCTGCCACAGGACATCAGTACAAATGACAAGACAGCCTTGCCCTGGCTCAACCTTTGTCAAAGAATTCCTAATCTTCTCCAAGATTAGATTTTTGTTCTTCTTAACTGTCAGCTAAACAGCAGGGGCCAGGCCCACAAACACAAATTAATTACATCAGCTGTAATTCACACCTCTGGATGTGTTTGTTAAGTGCTTTTTCATAAGGCAGTTGGGGGGTGGAATCTAATAGTGTATCACACTGAACTATAGATTTCTGTTGTGGAAGGAGCACAACACGGGTTAGGGTTTATGCCCCAACAGGTGAATTCAAGCAGAAACATTTTATTTCAGTGCAGGACTGTGTCCATCAACTTGCAGAGTTCAACCACAAACCTCTAAGAACTGCAACAACAGCAATAGAACAGCCATAAGAGCTCAGCTCATCATCATCAGTGCGCAGCCCAGAATTCAGTCTCTGTCACATACAAGGGCTCAGAGACACAGGAGCTTCCCAGCCACTGCTGAGGGATGTCCCTGCCCACCATCCAATCGCACCAAAGGAAAGCTGAAATATCACCAAGGAAGATGCTGTTCCTCAAGGGCTGGAAAATCCCCCACCCTAACACAAGTCCCAGCGTTTCCCCTCCTCAGCTGAGCGAGCAGGGGCCTCCAAACACCAGCACTGTGCAAACAACACAGAAGTGTTTTGGCTGGGGCAACCTTTGCAGTATGACCTTGAGGTGAGGAACACAGGGCTGCTGGTGAGTCTGTGGAGAGCCAGCTTGGCATCCCACTGCACCCAGAGGTGACAGACCTGTGTGCAGGGCAAGGCCAGGTAAGTCATTCCTACTGCCTGGCACCCCACAGGGACACTGGGAAAGCCTTGGTCAATCTTA
This sequence comes from Motacilla alba alba, assembly GCF_015832195.1. Lineage (NCBI taxonomy): Eukaryota > Metazoa > Chordata > Aves > Passeriformes > Motacillidae > Motacilla > Motacilla alba. The sequence continues at coordinate 2,880,743 of NC_052029.1, forward strand.
CATTGGTGCAAGGACAATGTAACCTCCCTATAATTCACCAGAAAGAAACTGCAGAGTGGCTTGGTTTGCTCAGAGAAGAATTCCCCACTGCACAGGGTGATGGCTGAGCAAGGAGGACACCCAGCCATGCCTGAGCAGTCCAGGTGAGTCCTGCCTAACCCACACTGTGGCAACATCCAAAGGGAAAACTCCATGCTTCTGTCCTCTCCCCAGTTCCTTCCTGCTCCTCCATCCTGGTGACTACAGACAGAGAAAACCACCAGCAGCCCAGTGATGGATGGGCAAAACTTTGATGAGTATCAGATGATCAGCACCCGGAGGCTGATGGGGAGATAGTGGCCCCAAGCTCATCCTGCTGGAATGGCATGTCAGAAATGCCCTGGCTTTCTGCTTCCCAGCAAACAGGGTGGCAGGGGCAGGATGGGGTAGAGGAGCACAGGTTTTAGGCATTTTTTTAGTTCAGTATTCCTACAGCAACCACATGCTGCACAAGAACAACTTCTGATCCAATTAGAAAATGAAAAAAAACCAACCAAACACTAAGGACTAATTGCTTAAGATAAAAACACCTTATCTCCCAAATGATTTTCCTGACCTTCTGATGCATGGCAGTTCTCCTCTGAATAAAAATGTGAACTATTTACTCAAGGTGGGATTTTCATGAGGGCCTGTAGGTGTGTCAAGGCAAGGTCAGTAAGGAGAGAGGATTTTTTTGTTTTGTTTTAATTTTTTTTAAAGGCCAACAGCTACTGCTTGGAAAAACTAGCAAGGAAATGTCCAGGCCCTCAGATTACCCTCTTGGTCTACATGAGAAGTCAGAAACTGAAAGTTAAACACAGGCTGAGAGCAAATGTTCCAAGTTAAATACGTTAATCAATTAGATAATTGGAGTGAAAACCCTGCTAGGTGCCCCTGAAAAGGCCAGGAGACATTAGCGAGGGGAGACATGGCAAAGCTGCAGAGAGGACAGCTGTCCTCCATGGGTATAACTGAGGTTATGTGGTGGTGAAGCACTAAGACATGTCAGAAAAGAAATATTCTTCCTTCAATTTGGCATTTTTACAATCAAGCAGAGAAATGCAGCTTTCAGGCTTAACATCAGAGGCATCTCCTGGGCCTCCATGAAAATCAGAGCTGCTCCTTGGTACGTATCCCCCAGAAATAAACAGTTGGAACAGCCAGATGGGTCCCTGTGCTCTGCTTCCTTCAGATCTTCCAAGAGCGAGCTGCTTTTGACAGAGGGGTTTGTTTGGGATGGCAAAGCCCCCCAGGTGTGCAGGGATCCTGCAGCACCAAGCCTGAGCAAGGACGGTGACCACCTCTGCCAACAGACCCCGCCTGTGGACCATGGCAGCTACAACAACACCATGGTGCTGATGCAAACCCAAACTTCCTTTGCATAGCCTGGAAAGAATCCCAGCAATTTCAACGACAGGGCAGACTCCCTGCCTGCCATCTCCCATGGATTTTCAGCACAGCTCCTCTGCCAAATGCCAGCTCTATACACTGCACAAGTGAGTTATTCCAAACATTTTCAGCCCGTGTTGTTGTGTGCTGAGGTAGAGCTGGGTGTGAAGAAAGCATTCATTGAGTTAACTCTGTTTTACTCAGCAAGTGGAACAAATTTCATCACCCCCTACAAGTCCATTCTGTTTTCTATTTATACCGCAGCCATTTGGTGCAGGACTCAGGAGCAGCAGGAACAGGTGATGTAATGCACTGTACAAACAGCATTCTGTTCATACAGTGGGAAAATAAAGTGCATTCTCTTGGCTTCTTTGATCACACTTAAAACAATCAGATTAGAAGGCACAGATAACCCAATACATGCTGCAGATGAAAGGACTCTGGAGAAATAAATCACCCAAAGTTAGATATTAAGCAAGATTTCTCTGTCAACAATCAACTTATCTGCAGAGAGAGGAGGAATGACCATGTGGTTTCAAAATCCTGCCAGGCATTTTATTTATTTTTATAATACCATAAAGCTACTCCACCCACTTTTTCAGAATGAACGTTGCATTACACAACACATCAAAGGGACTTTACGGCCTAAATTAAGCAATAAAATAGTTGAGATTGTGCGTTATGCTGAAAATTGGCCCGCTTCTGGTGCCTGGGAGATGGGAGGTGAACACCACATGTTCAGAGCACCTGAAGAAAGCTTGGGGCAGTATGGCCTGAGGTACTGAAGTGTGTGGCACTTGCATTTAATAGCCCAAAGTAAAGTTTGAGGCGCTTGGTGCCTGTTGTAACCCACTCTTGCTCAGGGGACAGTTCCAACTCAAGGAACGGCATGGGACAGCACAGCAAGCATGAAGCCCTGGGACATTAATAGGATATGGTCCTTCACATCCACAACTTTTAAGGTTTGGTTTATAGCCAAAGTTCTCTTGGAAGCTGTGGGCTTCATGGATGTAGTTCCTCACATTGACAGCAAGCCATGCCTTGGGAAAGGAGATGGGAAAACCCAAAGGAAAGGTGTTGGTGTGGATGAAGCACAGCTGCACTTCTCACCATCAGGTGACTTCCTGCCTCTTCCACCTTGATCAAAATGGCAAAAAAAAATTCGAAATAATTAAAGCCGCTCTTAAAACATTTTCTGGCTAATGTGCATTTTGAATTAAAAAAATAACCAGAAGCTGGGATACACAAAAGTGGTGTGTTGGTGCTAAGCATTTATTTTCCAGGTCTGCTTCAATGCCCTTACAAAAGAGAGGTGAGAAATGAGAGGATATTGAGAGAGGAGAAAGTTGGCAGATCCCATCACTCCAGAGCAGAGAAGGGACTAGGGAGAGTTTCCATTAGAACAGCTTGGGAGGCACAAGAAAAGTCAACTTGCAAGGACACATGAGCTGGCAGGTCCCACACACCTCAGTGCGTGTGTGTCCTTTCCTTCCCGTTCCCAAAACAGGGTTCGAAAAAAAAAAAAAGGGGAAAAAAAAAAGGTTTAATTAGTTTGGGCCCTATCATGATGTTCTGTGGCCTGACTCATAGCGTTTGATCTCCCAAGGCTGGCGAGAGGTGTTTGAGCCTGCCCTCAGAGCCCCTGGCGCTCCAGCCAAGCACCAACAATGACTAGACAGACTTGAGGGCCACTCCTTCCATCTATCAATAGAGTCACTGTTGGGCAAGCTGACTCACTGCTTTCCCTGAGAACTGTTCGGCACCGGATCACCATCAAAAGAGCAGAACTAAAATTAAATAATTCTGTGTTTGCAGACAGTCAATTTAGCAAGAAGATGGATTTTGTTTCAAGGTTTTATTTTCAGGAGGCTACTCCAAAGAAAGCTTGTGCTGCTGCTTTTGCATGGCAGAACTGGCCAGGAGCTCCTGGAGGGCACACTCAAGCGGCTTTCACTTTTCAGTCATGCTCTAAAGGCACAGTGAGGATACTGAAACCCACAGACTGCATGTAAGGAAAACACACATACGCAAAAGCTCTGGGAACCCCAGGTAGAGAAGCAGAGCTGTTCATAAACCAGCCTGCCCTGGCATAGCACCTCCCAGGCCTGCAGTGGGCAATGAGAGGACTTCTAATTTCCCTTTGTGTCTCTGCAATCCTTTACACAGAACGCAGAGCCCCAGCCTGGATGTGTCAGCCTATGTGATGACTTCCTGCGCCGCTCCCCAGCGCGGCACTGGGTCAACCCAGCCAAGCCCACGTGGAGATAAAGGAGAGGTGAACATACCTGGTTCTATTCCTGTTGTAAAACACAAAACCCACCCGGAACTTCAAAGAATTTCCCCATAAGTTCCCAGACTCATTTAAGTTCAATTAAGTAATAAGGTTTAATGTCCCTGCCAGGACAGATGCAGCTTGGGAAGATGACGACAACAAAAGCTTGAGCATGACTGCGCATGGCACAGATCCAGGGAGTTTAGACCTTGGCAATGTGACATATACCCCAGCCCCAGCTTACCCCAGGATCCAAGATGTTCCCACACATGCCCTCATCCTAGAGGAATGCTGCCACAGTTGGGTCAAGGGTAGCCAAGCAGCAGATGGGACACAAAGACCAACTCCCCGAGCAGAGATGGCCGACTGGGATCAGACATGCCTTTAGTCTGCAGCAGACCAAGGTTCAGTACAGCCCTATTCTCTACATCCAGGTACCATCACATACCAACAAGGATTGGGATTCTCTGTCTCTATCAGCTTCCTTCAGGCTGCTAAACTTTAATTAACTGACTTCTCTAAGGTATTCATGAACATCAGCAAGCTCTGCAATGTCTTGTAATTAACTACATTTAATAAATTAATTCTAAATCAGCCTATTCCTCCTGAAACTTCATGCAATATGACTGAATAAAGAGATGCCACTATCTTGCTAAGGAGACAGCAGCTCTCTGAAGACAGTTTTAGGAAAGTACAAGCCAGACTTCTGCACAACAATACATAAAGATGGTATTTAAGGTTTCCAGGTTCTTTGAAGGACTCCAGGACTTTACAGGAGAGACCAGGCCCATAGCAAACAGGTCATCTGATGCAATTACAAGTTGTGGTGGAGTCCCCAAACTTATCTCAATCAGACACTCTTGATTTCCTGTTCGCGGCATTGACAAATAAAAAGCTCTACATTGCAGGTAATTACACTTCACAGAGAACAACAATTAAGAAATAGCCAATTACATTTTACAAGCGCAGGATAATCAAAAGCTTCCTCAAATATCTAGAGTTGCAATAAGTACTTAGAAATGGCAACTCCCAACAAATTGCAGGTAATTTAGAGCAATTTACACAGATGACATATTTCCCTATCTGTGCTCAAAACCTGCAAACTTGGTTCTGAAAAATACTGCAGGAATTCCCGGAATGCAGCACTGCTGATTTCTAAAAATAGTTCATTACCTATTTCTACCTTCACTGGCCTCGAAGGTGAGATGTAGGACTCTGGTCACCACAGTGTAAAAATAAATTAACTACCAAAACACATTTTAACTTATTTAAAGAATAAGACATACATACATAACAAGCATACCAAGTCTAAACAACAATAAAATATCTATTCCTTTTATTTATGTTATTTAAAAAATATGCTTGATTTTAATAGTGCATAACTTGATTTAAGCCTTATAGTTTTTAAAGGAACTGTCATGTCCTTTGTCACCCCGTAGTGTGGCTTGCACACAGACAGGATAATCAGGATCAAACAGCAAATTAAAAATCATTAAATGATGGAGAGGAAAGGAAACATGCCTTTTTCATTTACAATTTTAGACAGGACATCTAAAAACATCCCTAAAAAAGAGGAACTGAAGAGGAGAGACAGATAAGGATGCAATCTAATGTAGATAGGTTGATATAGTACAATGATTTCACCCCTCACTTTCAATGCATATTTTTTGAGGCGGGGGGAATGGTTTTCCTTGCTCATATGGGTTGTTGGAACTGGAGTTTTACCTCAGAGCAAGGATCTCATATTGTATTTCAAGATTCTCTGCAGTGATGGTTCCCTGTCTCCTGGCCACCAATTCAGCTGCTATGGCCATTACTTAACCACAGGAGCATATGAATTTCTGCAAGGCTGGCCGCAGCATAAAAACTGTTTGAAGTCTCTCAGGATTTCCTTGGCAGTCAGTTAAGGACTAAAATCAGAGAGGTATTCGTTAGAAAGGAACTTTGGAGGAGCAGAGTAGTCTAACCTCCAGTCTGAAGTGGGACTACTGTCTATACCAGGTAAAGTGACCACTGCTGATGTTCTTGTAGAGAACATGAGTATTTTGAGAAATCTGGTGAGAGAGGTGAAACCCTGATTAGCTATGGCCAGATATTGAAACAGCCTTTTGTGATCTTGCATCATAGAGACCATGGGAAGAGCAAGGAGGAAAGAGTAACTGGAGGGAAGCCATCAGTGTGCTTGAAAGAGCATGGGACAGGCAGCAGCCTGACACAAATACAAACCATGGCTGCAGCGTCAGCTGGAGAGGAGGCTTGGTGCACAAGGGTCCCCTGTATCAAAGGGAGACCTCACGAAATCCTTGTGAGGCATGAAGGAGTGGACAGCTTAATACAAAGTTTAGATCTGCAACACTAACAGGAGACCCTAAAAGAAGGAAAAAGTTATTCTCAAACTCTACCATAACTGCATTGGTAACAATGTGGTTAGAAAGAGATCCCGCAGCCATTCTGCAGAACTGTTTCACTTGTCCTCTGTGCCAAAGGCAGAGCAACTCCATGTTCTACATCCTGTTCACACTCAGCTATTGCTCAGGACTGAATATACTCCTGTTTGACAAACCTGCATGTTTTGCTAAGTCAGATACTACACTGGTTAGATGATTTCAGATGCTTGCTCTTACAACCCCAATTTTGTCTACTTGGCATATCAATGTGCATTCATTAAATTAAAAAAATAACTATTTTTAAAATTCCAATTTTAAAGGAGCCACATTTTTTCTTCCCTGCTAATTGCCTTCTGTGGCTTGGCAACGTTTTTGTGGGCAATAGGTGCTCCTGCCACTACTGTCCCACCTGGAACGAGGTTTGGCTCCAGTCCCAACCTCTTTCTTCAGCTCAAGCTTCTAGGATGATTTCAAAAGCTGGGAAGTGAGAGGATGATGCCACTCCGTACCACCCGAGGCAACATACTACACCCAAGTCCACAGCCCAAGATGGGCTACCTGGGAGGGTTTCTGACACTGCTAGTGCCAAGCCACAGGCAGCAATTAACAAAGGAAAAGAGTTGCTTGTAGCTTGACTGCTGGCAGTGTGGTTGATGGCTCTGGACAGAAGAGCCTACACCAGGTGAGAAACACAGCAATCCATGTGGAGCTGACTCAGGGCGTCACCACCAGTGACCAAAACCCAGGTGACCTTGCTGAGGCCAAGCAACTGCTGCCTCTCAAGTGTATCCTACAGCCAGGGAGGCAAATCCAGTGAGCTGCAGGATGCATCTACCCCTCTTAGCACGTGGAATAGCTGTGGGCAGGCACTGGAGCACTGCGGGGCCAGGACCCTCACTGTAAAACC